>NW_006283769.1:438731-470023 GCF_000327345.1 Myotis davidii | reverse complement strand
GGGGTGGGAGGGCAATCAGGGGTGGGGCCAGCCATGGGGGAGGGGCTGTGGGCAGCTGGTGGGCCACCCTGCCCGCCCCCCTCTGTTGGACTCCCTGTTGAGCTCCTGGTTGAGGGGACAACTTGCATATTAGCCTTTTATTATATAGCATATTAGCTTATTCAAAATAAACTTAGGAAATTTGCTCTGTAGACATTGGTTTTCATGAAAAATAATGGCACAGTGATAAAGTTGCCACCTTCTATTTAGTTGTAGAAAGTTGTGTTGTTATTATATTTTTAATATATTTCTTTATTGATTTCAGAGAGGAAGGGAGGAGAGAGAGATAGAAATATCAGTGATGAGAGAGAATCATTGATTGGCTGCCTCCTGCACGCCCCCCGACTGGGGATCAAGCCTGCAACCCAGGCATGTGCCCTTGGCCGGAATCGAACCTGGGACACTTCAATCCGCAGGCTGACACTCTATCCACTGAGCCGAGCCGGGCAGGGCAAAAGTTATGTTATTAAAAATATGGTTTTAAATAAAATTATTGTTGGTCCTAGATTAACTGGAATATATTCTCTCAGGAGGACATTTGGGGACTATATTACTTTTTTATGCTGTATGATAAATCATTCAGAATGTAGTAGCTTATAACACCACACACTTCTTATTTGATAGTTTTTGTGGTTCAGAAATCTGGGCACATCTTTGATGAATCCTCTACTTCATGATTCCTCCTGAGCAGTAGTCAAGATGTTGGCCAAGCTGCAGTCTCATCTGAATGTTTGATTGGGGAAAGACTCTCCTCCAAGTTCACTTGGATTTAGTTCCTTGTGGGTGGTTGAACTGAGGGCCACAGTACCTTGCCACAAAGGCCTCTCCACGATGCAGCTTTCTTCATCAGCCTTCGCACTGACGTTGGCTTTTTACGCATAATGTCTCAAAATGTGGCAATGTAGTTTACTGCTGTTATATTAAGATTGTTATCCATGCTAGACCATGCTTAAGCCAAAATTTCATGTATTTGTAATTAGAAATAAACATTTCACAATTTATAATTACATATTGTTTTTGTGATTAATCACTATGCTTTAATGATGTTCAATTTGTAACAATGAAAATACATCCTGCATATCAGATATTTACATTCATAACAGTAGCAAAATTACAGTTATGAAGTAACAACAAAAATAATTTTATGGTTGGGGGTCATCACAACATGAGGAACTGTATTAAAGGGTCGCGGCATTAGGAAGGTTGAGCACCACTGCTTTAGAGTATAAGGGACTGAGGGACTTGTTATTTTAGGTTTCCTATTAGTATTGTAAAAAAAGAATAGCTCCTTTAATAGTTTTAACCTTTTATTTGGGGTTATGTTGAATATATAGTTGAACAGCATCAAGAAATTATTTTTGTGTATCTGGTTTTGTGATCAGTAAGCCTTTTACTACTAAACTAGAAGCCTGAGGCATGAAATTCATTCAAGGGGCTTGGGCCTCGCAGCCGCAGCATCTTGCCTCAGCCCTTGCAGCCCTGGCTTCATCCGGAAGGTCGTCCGGAAGGAGGTCCGGTCTAATTAGCATATTCTGCTTTTATTATTTTAGATAACCCTCCACACCAAAGAATGCCATTTTATTCTTTTATCTGCCCAACCCCAGCTGTGAAAGCCTGATGAACACCTATGAGATGGACACGTGTGCCAACAATCTTGGCTGTAAAGATCTGACACTTTAATCCTTCATTTTCTAAATTCCCATTTACTGGCTTAGCTAAAGACTTCATAGTGTTTTTCACACCATGACCCTATATTTTATGTGTGCCAGAACCACTTTATCTAGTTCAGGTTGGCTCTTGCATGGGAGGCCTATGTTCAATGCTACCAGAGCCAATCTGTGTGGCTTAAGAGACGGTATTGAGAAGTCCTATTAAAATCCATTTCAGCTTTGGCCTTTTGCTTTTGCTCCTTTTCATTTCTGTTTCTTCTCTCTTCACATCGTCATTGTCATTGTCACCACCATCTAAAAGCATGCACTTATTTTTCAATTAAGCAATAAAGTAGTGAGAGTTTACTTAACCTCCAAGAAAGTACAACTAGACATAGTTTGTATCCTCTGTCCCTCCTGAAGGTTTGTAGTCCAAAGGTGAGTTGTCATATGGTTATTATATACTAAATGAATAAAACTTTGACACATAAGTGCTCTTAACTAGTGGTTTCTTTTTTAAACTGTCACTTCCTGCACTTTGTTGTGTTTCAATTAAAAATGTATATAAATAATACATCACTTGTTCTGAATATAGAATGGTATTGAAAACATTTTGTATGTTTATTTGTGTAGAGAAGGCCCATATATCACCAATATACATATATTTATATATTTATTTATCCATTTATTTATGAAAATAGAGACACCAAAAAAACAAAATAGAATTAGCATCCAAAATTTATTGACTACTTACAGTATATTTTGGCCACAGCATGCATCCCATTTGGATATAGGTTAAAACTAACTGGATTTTGAAGGACAGGCTTAGAAATATAGTGGGGTTGAGCAGTGATTTTTAGAAATACATTGTGTTGATTTAAGACACTAGTAATTGTAAGCAGCATCCTTATTTTAGGTAAAAGATAAAAATGCTGCAGATTCAACTCTGACACTATAATTTCTTATCACTCTGATTAAGATGGAGAAGTTAAAATGCTATGGACAATCCCAAGCTGATCAATAGCAATAATTCAGAGATGAAGAAACAGAGTTGCTTTGTTTAAGTGTTTATTATGAATACTGACATGTAGGCTGTTGCTTAAAATTTTTAATAGTACATTGTCTTCCACTAAAATTTAATTTAGCTTTCACCGAGTGTAATTAATCACCCAAGTTTCTCAAACTTTTCCACTGAAATGCTCCTTAATAGAGAGGGAGAATGAAACCCATGAGTTGGTAGGTATAGTCTGAAATGGTATAGCCCAACACAAAACTTATTGATATAAAAATGAGAAATACATTTAACTATCAATTTATTTTAATAGAAAAATAATGCTTTTATTTACACATTTTTGAAATAAACTTAACTTTCAAAAGGATGTTCCATATTTTCCTGTGTCCTAGGGGTACTGAAATTTGCTTCTGAAGTTGAAGTACCCTTGGAGATTCAGGCAACCAGAGGCAATATAGAGACTTAGCAAAGGATCTTCATGTTTTCTTCATGATTACTAAAAAAAAAAAAAAAAAAAAAAAAAAAAAAAAAAAAAAAAAAATCTGACAAAAGGCCAAAAATAAATTTCTTCGTCTCATTAAGGAGTATTACCATTGAACTCCATCCAGGCAATGCCTTCTCGTGAAGAGTCATGTCTATTAGGATTTAACTGAAAATTATGTCTAAATGAGAGAAAACTGGAATTGGCTTGCTTCAACATAAAATTCTCCTGTAATTGAATTGAATGTTCGTTTTCCTCCGTACCCCCATGTGCATTAATCAGGCAGCAAACTGACTAGCACATAGTGTTCTCTGTGTATCTTTTGCATGTGTGTTGCAGAAATATTTCTTTTTTTTTTTTTTTTTAGAAAGCCTTTCATTTTCCAGTAAGGATTTAAACTGACCCTAGATAAAAACAGTGGCAGAGTTACATTAAGATCTGCAGTTGCTCATTTGTCCAACAGCAGGAAAGTGCTCACTCATTCATGCAGAAATGTTTGTGTTATAATTCACTAGTTTAATCTATTTTATGAGCTATTAATCCTATTTCATCTTTAGTTTTATTCACATCATCCAAATAGGCAGCCAGTAGCCCTTTTTTTTATACATCCAAAGACATGGTCTATACATACATCTCCTGCTAAAACTTTTCCACCTCTTATCCCACCTCAACCCTGATCCCCACTCCTCAACCTCATCCTCACCAAAAAAAAAAAAAAAAAAAGGAAACTTTGCATGCTGTAGAATATATAGAATATGTTTATAGATATATAATTAAAAGTAAGCACTTTAGACTTCACCATATTTTGGAATTGAACAATTCTACTTAGAGGATTCCTGTAATGTCTCACTAGATTTATACTGTGGAAGACTATATAGATGTATCCTTGTCCCTTGAATGGAAACATAACATGGAGACATGATTGTGCAAAACAAAGTGGTGAAATGATGGTGATGCTTTCTGCATGTTTTCACAGGGCAAGTCAGACCTGCTGAAAATACGTGGAGCTCATGAAACTCTGTGACAGAAGTTTTTGGCACTTAGTCACTAAACAGTCCTTTGTTCTCTTTTCATTTATTTCTAAAGCAAAGGACAGAAAATTGAAGATTAGTTTTAGAGTTAATTTGCATTTTCATT
This sequence comes from Myotis davidii, assembly GCF_000327345.1. NCBI lineage: Eukaryota > Metazoa > Chordata > Mammalia > Chiroptera > Vespertilionidae > Myotis > Myotis davidii. Next base: position 465,705 of record NW_006283769.1, on the reverse strand, counting down.
CAGTTCCCTGTATTCTTTATTTGATGTGTCTTTGGAGCCCACCATTTTTTCCCTACTACAGTGACATTCTGGAAAAGCAACCAAGCATGTTTTAAAAGGTATAAGACTGTATACAAGAAATTACTTATTTTATGCAAACTGGTTTGACCATGTAACCAAGTAGCCTAAGAATTGTATTGGTTGATGTAAAAGTGGTCATTTTTGAACTATGAAATCTGAAACCATTGTAAATATTGGTAGTGGGGCAGAGTGGATTTTCTTATTCATGCCCAGTTCTCATATACTATGGGTTGAATTCTAATCAACTTCTCATTTTGTTTTATTGATTGAAAAGTTGTATTTAATTAAAGTGTTTTATACTGTATCCCATGTTGTCTGGGTACATGGACAAGTTTGCTCCTTGAATATCAAATGAAGCACAGATTATTCCATGGGAGATTTTCATAAGAGAGAAGAAAAATCTGGGATGCAGAGGTATACGTATCTAGAGCTCTTAGAATAAACTCAGTATTCCATAACTTAGGAACTTGCTGAACGGGGCTCAGATTGTCTTAGAGCTATACGCATTAGCTTTGAAGTTTGACTATCCTGGGTTTGAACTTGCTAAGTATGTGATTTTCTCCTGGTTACTTAACCCTTTTGAGCCTTAATTTTGTTATATGTCATATGTAAAGGGAGGGTAATAGAATTTATTGAGAGGGTTATCAGGAGGATTAAATGAAATAATACATACATGGCAACTGACATGATATTAGACCTCCGTCCTAGACCCATGTTCAATGCCTTCAATATTTATTTAGTGAGAGAAATTGATACATTGCTGCACCAAACATAATAAAATGTTTTGATGCATTTGGATTTTTCTTTTAATAATTTCTCATTCCTTAGATACAATTAGTCATTTTCATTCATCAGAATAGAGATTACCTACTAGTTGCAAAGTCTTATTCAAAATGTTTTAAAGTTATTTTTCTTTGTTTCAGTTTATAAAATATTTTATACTCTAAGATAATTTTACTTTTTATTAAAAGCATTTCCAACCTATAACTAGGTCAAAGAACTCAGACTTTCTTTTGACAGGGATAGTCCTAAGAACTTTGATGAGCTTAAGTTTATTAATGTTACAAGTCAAGTTCACAAGTCGTATTTTCCATTAGCAGTTTTTCTGCTAGAAAAACAGCAGACCTTGGAATCTCAAAGATAAGTAAACTCATTGTTTATTCTTGTATATCTCCTTCATGTTACAGTATGGTCACAAAATACTCAATTAAGTCTAAAAGACTAGTGAGAAGACTATTATAATTAATATCAGAAGCACCAGTCAAATCCTGTTTATCAATACATACTGGGGTTTCAGCTGCACATGGACAAGAACTGTTCTAATCCCAACTTGGCCCTCAGTTACAGAAACTTGAAAGTAATTATTGGACAGAACAGAAATCAGATGTTCTTTTATTTTATTTTTGGTTTCACATTAAGTATGAATATAATTTTCTGTAAAGAATACCCTTTTTTTCAGTAAAGAGGAACTAAAATAAATTTACTTACTAATTGACTTTCACCCAGAGTCAGTGTTCTAAAAAAATTCCCTTTGGTTCCACCACCTTTTGGGGTGTGTGTGTGTGTGTGTGTGTGTGTGTGTGTTTGTGTTGTGCATGTGTTGTGTATGTTGTTTCTGTGTGTGTGTGACTTCCTAAATAATAAACATCTTGGGAAGCATAGAGATCAGTTTAAATTTCAGATAATGAAACAGATTACTTGCTTCTGGTAAAGAACTTTACCTATATATTACTAGTTTTAGTTGACTAAGACTATGAGATACAAACAACTTAGCTGGCTGGTTTCAGATTTAGTGGTAGAGCCAGAAGTTATATTTTCCGTTTACGTCTCAGAAAACAAAGGCTGAGATCATTAAAGATGTATTCATTTTAAATTATGCTTTCTGGCACGAATTCGGAGTGATTAGGATCAATTTTTATCTCAACAACCACAAAAGAAGTCTCATGTGGAAATCTGAGTTAACCTGAGAATTATATTATCATTTATTCAAGTGATGTTTAATTCTCCTAAAAATAAGGCACCTTGGTTAGTAGGTTGATTACCTCACCCCTCGTCTTGTCATAACTTCTTTGGCTATGATGATTATAGCATAATCACTATGATGATGATGATGATGATGATGATGATGATGATTTCCAAAAAGGGTAGGACACATAAGTATGTAGCACTTTCTTTTGCCATCTCTATATTAGATTATTAGGAGCATCTTACTCAGGGACTTCAGACTTATGTATGCAACTTTATGCAGTGATATGTAATATACGTATTAGTGTATAAAATCTAATGAATGTACAATCTATAATAAAGAATATGTGTGACAAATATTGCATAGAATTTTGTATTATTCATCATACCAGTAAAGTCATACTAATCACATAGTTGGATTCATAAAATTAAAAGGGCATATGATACAACTCTACTGTACTGAGGAAACATTACAGTTTAGGGTATATCATTGACCCAAGGCAGAAAGCAAAGTAATTTCATCACAAAAATATGTCTTTATATGCTGTTTGGATCAAACTCCTGGGAAAGTAAGATGTTCAAAATAAGAATAATTCTGAGATTTGCATTTTATTTTTTACGTTTGGGTCTCTAGGTTTTATATTTATTTTTTTAAAAATAAGTGTTATATCATACACATTTTGAGACTTGTGTTTTGGAAACATGCCACAAAAGTGGTAGGGTACATTTAACATTCTTATTTCAAAGCCTTGAAAAAAATTATGCAAGCATGTTTATTGTGCATTTCACCTTCTCCTCTGCTCAGTTTTGTATAGAGTGATTTATCTTGTTTGTGGAAACCTCCAACACTTGGGAAGGTTTGGGGGAAGAACTTGGATTAGATAGCTAAAAGTTCAAGTTCAGAGATTTCAGTAAATTTGTACTTTAAATCAATGTGATTTTTTAGTCATACATAAATGATTTAAAAGAGAAGTAAAAAAACTTATGACCTTCTCTACATCTCAATTTTTAGAACAGGACTTTTGACTTGAGATGCTTTTTATTCAGGCCTTGACCCAGAATACCACTGAGCATGGAGTTTCTTTTTAAAGAGAAATATGCATGTGGAATGTTGTTGCTACAGAAAAGATTATGCAAACATCTCAGCTTTTCTCAAGACATCCAAGTTCACAGAAAACTATTTGTGACTTCAACTGCTACCCAGCTTTCTGTTTTAATGTTGACCAAATAATGTTTGGTTGACCTATTTATAACAGCACAAAACATATTTGAACCTGTAATCTTTTGTAAAACTTTGTTTATTGGAAAGAAAGGCATGGTGAACCCCATTTTTTTAATACAACGCTGCTGCTTTCCCATCAGCTGATGTGCTGATGCACATACAGGTCTCAGGGGTACATTCTGCATGGTAGGCAGGAAACCAATGAAGATCAACTTTCTAACTTCTTGTTCTTATGAAAACATGCTTTTTACAGCTTCATTACAATCCCAAAGTCATGTGCTTTGGGTCTTACTAACCCTGTTTCCATCCTTGAAAATGTTGACAAAAGAGACTAATGAGGAGGGAGGTTCTCCAACCAGATTCTTTCTTGAAGACGAATGTCTTGCTTGTAAATGTAGTCCGGCCCCACTGCCTTTCTTATTGGAGATGTTTTATTGCAAGTTTGGTTATAGGTAAGGGATATTTTATAACAACCACAGCAAAATTACAAACTTTACCCACAATGACTCATGAGGAAAGGGCAAGAATTACCACAAATATCTATTTTCTTATTAACAAACTCTCCTTTGAAACATTTTTGCCCCATTCAAAACATGTTGGTTCACCAAGGTGTCTGATGGAAGGTCAGAATGGAAGGTCAGGGTTAAACCACTTACCCACCACATTTCCAGGGAATTCAACGATAGTTATTAATCATGGGATGTGGGAAAACAGGAGATATTTGCAGGAAATGTAAGTGGAGAATTCACTTAAGACATTTAGCAAATGGCTTGATGGTTAGAGTTTAAGTCACTCGTCAGTTTAATGTATGAGATAGCTCTACCTAAAATTAGACAGTGCCATGTAAATTTAAACTATAAACCAAATAAGTGTGCTAAAACTTCCAAACCTTATTTATAAATAAAGTTATAGAAAACAGTTTTATACATTTCTGAAGTATTCATAAAAAGATAAAGAAAGGACATGCTAGTCAATGAACTTATTTTGAACCTAAAATGGTCCTATTGTTAAACTCCTGCAGTCTTTCCTAATCATACAATCTCAGTCAAGGAGAGGGAGACTACACAGAGAGGTAGCAAGACATCTGGGAGCTATTTTTAGGTTGAGTAAAAAGCTTCTGAGTATTTTGAGAAGGTGGGTAGAGAGGAAGACATATGGGAGCTTAAGGTCAGTGGGAGAGGGTGGAACCTGTTTCCAGACCACTTCATTTTACAAGTACAGGCTTCATTTTACATTTTGGGAGAGGACACCCTAGGCATTTACACCTCTTAGATGGTCCTATTGTGTGTGTGTGTTTTCTTTTTTTTTTGCCATCTCAACAAGAACATACAAAATGCATTTTACAGACCACTTTAACCCTAGTGCAGATATATTCATTTATTTTTTTAAAGACAAGAAAATGACTATTAGATTGAATTAAAGACCCAGAAACAACATTAGGCAGGTGACACTTGTCAGAGAAACCTAACATCCCATCTTGATTCCAAGCCTTCCGGAGGTAGTAAGTTAGACACTCAAGATTGTGTATTATACCTCTATCTAATGGCATGTTGTTTAGGTTGGCCAACAAACTATGTAATAGTCCTTTTGAGTAGAAAATGTACTACTTCCTACTTAGAGTGTACTTCTATAGTTTATTTTCATACATGCAGGATGTCTAGATATCCGTTTACTCTAATAACTAAAAATAATAACACTGGACAGTTTATATTAAGATGCCTATAAAATACAGACACACAAAAAAAGTCAGCAAATTGCGCAAAACTTCCACTAAATGACTTGTCTGCAAATTGATTTCTGTTGTCAAATAGCAGCATGCCTCTAGTAATAGAAAAGAGATAGAATCTAAATGGTGCTGATAACATCTCAGAAGCCTAGTCACCCTTCCAACAAAACTCCTTCTCAACTATTGTGTATTTAGGCTGTTAAAGGTCAGTCAATTACATCTATTAAAAAAATAGACTGAGAATGGGGACCACATTGTAAAAGCAGCATCTCTTCTCAATTTTTTTTTTCTAAGCCTTTTGCCTTATAGACTATAGCACCAGTGAAACAAAAAGCAGAAGGGACTTTCAGCAGTTGTCTTTGTCTTTCAGTTAATGACTCTTATTCCATAAGTAGCAGGGCTTCACTACTGAAAAATTAGAAAATACAGATAGACTAAAAGAAATACAAGTCACCTGCCATTTGAGCACCAACCATAGCCATACTTCACTTTTTAAAAAATATACTCTCTCAAGATTTTTTCCTTTAGAAAAGTACAAATTAATTCAAAAAATAAGATCATTCTATATATGGTGTTTCAAATTTTAGTTTTTTTAAAATCACAATAATTTGCTATGCACGTTTTTTTTCATGTCAAGAAATATACTTTGCCATCTTATTATAATGGCCAGTTAAAATTCCATTATTTAAAGGGATTCCACTTTACCCAAACATCTACTCTTAAATGTATAGATTTCTAACCAATTTTTATATGATAATAGTATTGCATGAACATCTTTGCAAGTACATTTCTGTATCCTTAATTATTCTTCACCAAAATTGCTAGAAGTCAAATTTCTGAATCAAAGGTAATAGACAGAAGCCCAAAGACCTCTTCAGCCGGCCTGTGGTTTACTAATAGATACCCACACAGCATTACGTGCGAATGACCACTCCTCAAGAAGCAGAAGCGCGCACCACATACATTTTTACAAGCACTGGCCACCATCACTTAACAAATTTATTAAGCATTTGTTTCTTTTGGATGTAAAGTTATCATTAATTTCTACTTCAGCCAATTCCAGTAAGGGAAAATAGATCCCTATAAATTATTCATCATAATTCATTTACTAAACATTTGCAGAATGTCTAGTGTGTGTTTCGTGAAGATCTAGTGAGTGGAGATTTCTGTGTGGAAGACGAGAACAGAGCCAGCATTGACTGAGCCTGTACTGTGTGTCAAATTTATTTAACCTTATCTATCCTTATGAACATCCAGCAAATAAAAAATATTCTCTCCATTTTTGAGACGAGGAAGTTAAAGCTTGTGGAGGTTGGGCAGTTCATGCAAGTTCACACAAGTTGAGATGGACTGGGAATGCATATCTGTTTGGCCTGATGGCTCATGGTCTATTCATAGATCTTAATTGAGAAGGATAGGAGCAAGTTTCATTGCTTACATTGTCTTAAATTTCATTTTTTACTTAGAGCTAAGAAAATTTGGTACACATCTCTATTCATGGAAAGTAGTAGAATATATGTTATGTAAAGTCTAATGTATTGTGATAAGCATTGTGTCAGAGTGCTTGTTGATTTTATGTTTCTAATTGTTACTGCCTTGTCTTACTCTATTCATTCTATAGAGAACTTGGTGTAGCGAAGGTACATACATACCCACTCACATGTATATGTATGCACAAAGGTACACATATAAAGTATAAAATAAACACTTGGGAATTAGGTAAAAAGAAAATATAGGAAAATAGAATAGCATGGTGAAATACACACTATATAGTCCTTTAAAATAGCTAGAGGTAAATAAAAAATTAGACTAAATTTTCTGTCAGTCAAAAGAAAATGTAAGCGTATCAAGTATAAGAATTTAGGGATTCAGGAGAAGCACATGTTCCCTGATACTCTCAGGATAGTGATCTAAAAAGAAAGATCTTCCTTGTTGTTCAACAAAAGATCACCATACCGTAGACATAGGATGACTTTCACAGTAGCATGCCTGATAATGAGATTTCCACATCTATTTCCCAGTAGAATGATCTAGTTAGAACCTCTCACAAATCACTGTTCAAAAGATGTATGAAATAAGTTCATTGTTTAAAGGAGTCATCCATTTCAGTCACTTTTGAGAAAATGCGAAATGAATAAATGTTGCTATATAAGTACATAGCTGTTTCTATGGTCCTAAGGTATTTTCAAAGTTAACAATGAGCCAGAATCTTCCATTGATAGAAACTCTTTCCTCAAAGTAAATAAACTAAATATCCATTAAAGCTCAACTCCTTTAGAACCAGGGTATTCTTTGGAAGATAGCACACCTACTATCAAAGGTTTAAAAAATTGTGTGTGTGTGTGTGTGGGTGTGTATTTGTGTATACATCTAAGTTTTGGGAGAGCACTTTCTCTCACTTTTAATGTCTTTCCTATACCTGGACTTCGTATACAGTCAGTGCTCATTTGATGTCTACTGTTGGTCATCATTATTTAGGAAACATGATAGGAAAGAGTTCATGTAAATATTAGAAGTGTATTTTTTTAAATTTAAGAAATGTGCATGTGAAGATACTTACTTGCTCTGGCCCTAATTAGAGGTGTATCCATAAAAAGTGAGGAAGGAGAGAGAGCATACTAGTATGTTGTCAAATAATTTTTACCTAAATGACACAAAATTATCATGGTACATTTACAGAATATTCTAGTACATATGCAGAAGGCAGCCATAAATTTTCTCATCTGTAACGTGATACTAACTGCTTGGTGTAATTGTGGGGATTAAACAAAGTAAATCAAGGGAAAGCAATTAGCAGAGTGTCAAGTAGAGTTAGTGCTCAATAAATATGATTTATCCTACTGTTACTGGCATTACTATAGCTTTAATATCTTTCTATAATTTCTTGATTTAAAATAGGAGTGCATGCATACCTATTCCCATTTCCATATTCTTGGCAACACCCTTGGAAATGTTTTATTTGGGTCAATTTTTCAGCATTTTTTCTTAAAATAACATTAGATTGTATTTTGTTTGTTTTGGGGGTAGTGTTGCTTTCTTTTGGATGCTCTTGGCAATTTCATGTGTGCTTATTGTTCTGATCCAAACCTGGGAGGAAAATATCTCACAACACTGCGTGATTTACAAGACCACACAGTGATTTACAAGGACTCTCTCCCCCCATAGAGCTTTTAATGGGAAAACCCATCTATATTGCTATGTCAAGAAATCACCACCTTTATCACATACCACAGACATAAATGAACCATATAAAAGCAAATAACCCTTAACTCCTCTACGGGAGCAGAATTTGAGCTTTAGCAGATGCTTAGAAAATATAACTAGCTGTAGAAACCATGGAATTTGGGTACTAACAAGAAATAATACAGATAGTATATCCAGTGCAGTAGCTTTAAGGTCACTTTTTAAAAATTAAAATATTTTAAACAATATCTAATATCCTATATTGTTCTTCTAAGAACTCAAGTCATTTTTAATTCTATATCAACTTTACCAGGATTCCAATAGGACACTTTTGCCACACTCTGTTGTTTAATTTTGGGCTTTTAATTAAAAAACTAATTAATCTAATGCATGATCATATTTTAAGGATTTTAACAATTATTGATTATTGGATTCACTCTTAAAGCCTGAATTTTAAAATCAGATATTTAGTTCCTTTTAAACTTTGTAAGTGTATTCACATTATAATAAATTGAAACAAGGAAAGCCCAATCCAAAGAAAAATGTATATCTAATCATCTAGGATAAATATGCAAAAATCTACACCACTGTCACTAGACTTATGTGAACTAATGTATATGAAGAACTAAGAAAAGTGCTTTGTACAAAGTAAAAATTGAATAAGTATTACAACATGGCCTAAATTCAAAACATTTTCCCCTAAAGCAAGAAGTCATGCATAAGTTGAAAACATGTTGATTACAAGCTAAGGTACATCTGGTTATATGATTTGATGCAGAGATAGAGAAATAGGACTCATTTATACTGTGTCACAGGTAAAGTACATATCCATTTGAGTAGATTTTGTTTGGACGCCAGTATCCAAACACTACTGCTTACCTGTTCTGTCATCTTTATGCCCCAGAATCTCAAGTGAAACTCTTGATTTGAGGTCCTGCTCTTCTGATACATTAAAAACATTTAAAAAAATTTTCTTTTGCTTTATTAATAAGAGACTTATAAAGGCAGCAAAAAACTCTACCCACACTCTGGGTTGAAATATATAGTTACTTTGTGTCATATATGCAAATAATAGACCAAAAGCATCGCCAAGGAGATGACATAATAAGTAGAATAGTAATTATCATTGACAGTTTTATTGTCACACTGAGCAGCACTACCATTAAATAAAAGCATTTCATAAAATCTTAGCAGTACAAAAGGTTATATATTCATGTACCATTTAGACATATCCACTCCTCCCACTCTTCTGTATTTACTACTCACATCAGGGAAGAAATACTATTTTGTTTTTATTCCCCACTCACATAGGCCTCTGGAGGTCCTCAGATCATCCTCATTTCAAGAACAGACTAGGAGCATTCCAATTCACTTTATGCTGCACCTGGATATTTTGGTTCCAGTGTAGACCCTCATCAGACAGTAAATTTGTGCACATATGAAGGGAAGATGTACATAGAATACTGGATCAAACTATGGGAGGGATAAAGTGTCTGTTAATGATAAAGACCAACAGTGGATGATTCCTGAAATGGGAACAGACCATGACTAACATGTGTCACAGGTAAAGTACATATCCATTTAAGTACATAATCAATTTATTATAAACTTGGTGACTGATTAAGTTACCGTCTCAAAGTGATAAGCTAATATGTGTCAGACACAAGACTCACCCCAAGTGTGAGTTTGTCTTCGCATTGCTTCACACTGCCTCTTCCTTTGCTTAAAAAGGCAGAATCATGGATTGTAGAATTCTCAGTCATGGAATGAGAATCTGAATTTCTCATTCTGTCCCCAGCACTTACTGGCTGGGTGACAGTGAGAACACTGCTTATTCTCTCTGTGCTTCGGGATCCTAACGTTAAGGTAATAAGACCTATCTCAAATTTTGGTAAATTAAATAAGTAGTATGTCTGAAGCACTTAGAATTACATTGAGTACATAGTAAATGCTTAAAAAGCATGTGTTATGCGGTTAGCTGTCATTGACTCAGTAACCTCTTCTCTATTACCATCACCACTTGCCTAGTTCACCCTTAGATCATCTCTCTCTCTTTTTCATGCAAGAAAGATTTAATGAGCACTGACATTGTGCTAAGCACTTTCTAGGAGCTTAGAATATATCAGTGAAACAAAACAATCCACACACACATACATCCTTGCCCCCATGGATTTTCATGTTAGTTGTTCTAGGTAAGACAATAAATAATAAACACATAGTATGTTAAAGGGTAGTAAGTGCTAGGAAAAAAAGGAAAAGTAGAATAGCATAAACTGAGCAGGTTATGAGCAATGGTAGATGTTTTAAAAATAGATATTTTGGAGCTACAGAATATATCCCTCCCTCCCTCCCCCCCTCCTTAAAAAGATACACAGATTTTTTCCTGAACTCAGTATCTTCAACAATAGCATCTATTTTTCACTCAGGGGTCAGTAAGTCAGTTGTGACTCTGCTAAGCTTGGCTTGGATTGGCTGGGTGAGGGCCCAGGTTGCAAGTTATAATCAAGTCTGTCTCATTAGTCTTCTCATTCTGGTCCAGTAGCTATCTGGATTATACTCTTCTCCTAGCAGAAGGCATCACACAAGAGGGGTGAGTGAAGACACAGGATGTCTCTTGAAGCTTTGATTCAAAACTGAAACACTGCCCTGACCGGTTTGGCTCAGTGGATAGAGTGTCGGCCTGCAGACTGAAGGGTCCCAGGTTTGATTCTGGACAAGGGCATGTACCTTGGTTGCAGGCACATCCCCAGTGGTGGGTGTGCAGGAGGCAGCTGATCGATGTTTCTCTCTCATCGATGTTTCTAGCTCTCTGTCCCTTTCCCCTCCTCTCTGTAAGAAATCAATAAAATATTAAAAAAAAGAAAAAGGAAAAACTGAAACACCATCTCTTCTACCTATTTCATTGCCCAAAGACAGGCATTTGCCAAGACCAAAGTCAATATGACAGGGATGTATATTTTGGTTACTTTTGTGAGACATAATAAAAATTCATGTGGCAAAGAGCATAAATGATGGATGCATACTTTTATTACAGAGAGGAAATGATAAGTCAAGAACAATCTAATCTGCCACATAGGTACTTTGCCTCTGGGTAAAGTGGGGAACCTTCAGAGAGTTTCAGGAGGTAATGGGATTTAAATTTCGTAAGTGCCAGTCTTGCTTCTGTGCTGAAAATATACTCCAGGGTGCAAGGGTAAGAGCAAGGATGGTAGTGGCTCAGACCAGGGTGGTCACAGAATAAGAGGGAAGCGCTCAAATTTTGAAGGTAGTGTCAACATGAATTCCTGAAGGATTGGATATGGGAGATGAAAAGAAAGAGGAAGGAAAGATAACTAACTTTTCAGTTTTTCAGTGTAAGCAGCTGGAAGGAAACTGAGATGCGGCCACTCTGTGTAGAGCGAGTCCCAGTAGAAGATTAGGAGCTGAGTTTTTGTTATTGTATGTCCCAGTTACCACTGTGTATCTGAGAGAAGAGGTCAAGTATGTAATTGTCAGGTCTGGAGTTTAGGAGAGAGATCTGGGTTGAAGTGTTGAATTTGGGAGCCTACGCCTGTAGGTGATATTTAAATCCACATCCCATACTCAGCAATGACCACATGTTTGGTTTTACTTGTCTCATTTTCCAATGCATCTTTTATTCTTCCAACACTTATGTTTTGAAAGCAAAACTCTGGTCCTGTTACTCCCTGCCTTAAAAATCTAGTCAGAGCTTAAGAGACAAAATTCAAACTTAATGGAGAGTTTTACAATCTGGCTACAATCTAGTCTCACTTCACCTAATAAAATCCTATTTATCTTTACAGACCAAACTCAAGTGTCAGCTCTTTTGTTCAGTTTTTCTAATGGTTAAGAGAGAATTCATCTTTTCCCCTCCAACTTCAATCATGACTTGTCTGCCCCTTTCTGTGTTGCCCAGTACGGAGCCACTTGCCATATGGAGCTATTGTACATTTGAAACATGGCTAGTCCAAATTAAGATGTGCTGCAAATGGAAAATCCACATCTCATTCAAAGACTTAGTACAAAAATATATAAAATTTACCATGAATAATTCCATATACTTGTGAAATGATAATATTTTGGATATGTTAGGTTAAATAAAAAATAATAAAATTAATTTCATCTGTTTAATTTTTACTTTTTAAATGTGGCCTGCTAGAAACTTTAAAATTATGTATGTGGCTTCTCATCTTGGCTTGCCATTTATTTCCATTGGACAGTGCTGCCTTAGAGCATGCACACCACTGTGTCATTATCTATCTGTTAGTCACATCAGAGCTATTTTTCTGAAATATTCTGAGTTTTTGAAAACAGAAATTATTTTTGATTTCCTCTTTCTAAGACCCACTAGGATTTTGACTAGATGCTCAATAAAAGTTCATTGAAAGTTTATTGGTTTCTGATTGATGCTTGACCCTGTGGTCAGATTGCCAATAATATAAACATAATTTGAAAAAGAATCAACTAAAGCAGGTCCATTATACATATTTAAGAAATCCAAGTGCTTTGACAAAGTCAGCCAAAATTTTAGCTGATCACTTATTTGTATTATTATTTCAACCTCTCTTCTAGTACATTCAAGATCAGATTACAAATTTAAAAAGTATATTGTTTGTAGTAAAAATTAATAATGTCACATAATTTTATAGCTAAATTCTTCAAATTAATTTTTACAAAGACATTTGAATTCTAGTTTCTTTCTGACTTAAAATTTACAAGGGACTTCTTATTACATTGATTTTAATGACATTTACACAGTAAGAGACTCATTCTCAATTATTTTTAATCAGTTATGAAAGAAGTAAAATATCCATAACTTTATGTAAACTAAACATTATACATTTTGAAGGAATTCTAGGGATGCAGGAACATTTTCAAGAGATAAAAACAAGGCAAGAATGAGTGTACGTTTATTATTCTCTTCACTTTCATTCTTTCTCACTTGCTATTGTGTGCAAATACCCCTTATGATTTTGGAAATAAAATTTAAAAATATTCTCGGAGCAATGAGGTTTGATAAAACCAACATCCATCACATGGATAGTCTATTGGAGAAGGCAGTAAAATGCTTTCTGAAGCTGTCTGTCTCTGAGAAACAAGATTTTGATATAATAGGGGATGTGATGTAACTCACTACAGGGAGCACCGTAGGGAAAACACTTGTAGAAAAAACAGTTAGAGGGTGCAAATTAGTCATGTATTGTCAGTCCTGTTCAGGGTGAAGTGCATTGATTTTAATGACTATCCCTAGGTGTCTAGACAGAAATACCCCTGCAGGGAAGAAGAATAACATCTCAAGATATGTTAATTTGATGTAAATCTCCTTTTGGCATGCTGAATTTCTTTTTTATGGTTCACTCCACAGGGTTTGGGTTTGTTATTTGGTCTCAGGAGTGCTCTGCCCTTCAGGAAAGGAGGCACAATTTATCTTCTATGATAAATTAATATCCACCATCTGATCTACAAATCACTGTCCTGTGTGCTTGGTTGGGCTAAATGATTTTTCAGTCTCATAATTGTTGTAAAGTAATAAAACTGGTGCCTGAATCTGAGACTAAAACAACTCTCTGCTAAAACTCATATAACTATTTAGTAACCCTTCATAAGCATAGTCTGATGGTACGTATGTCTCTTTCTATTCCCTATCAGCTTGGCTTAACCAAATTTGAGTATTCCTTTAGACATTACTGATGGCAGCCACATAAAGATTTACCTCTATATGCAAAATCTTCTTAAAAGTTTGCACTGCTATTTCATTTCACCGAGGTTACGGGTAAGACCTAATGCTGGAATGTTGGCCTCATTTGGATGTTCAGTAATACTGTTCAACAAACACTTGGACCAACTGACAGAAACAGAAGGTGGGTCTGTTATCTGGACATATAACATATCCCTGAAAAGTGAGTGATTTGCTTTTTCCTCCTCATTAACAGTCTGGCTTCCATGTGAAAGATACTGATGCCAAATGTTCAGTTTAAACCTAAAAACCTGTCCTTTCCCCTAAGTATCCTAAGCCAAAAATAAGATGTACTTTCAGAACTCCCAGTGTTGCTAAATATCTTGCTCAACACTTAATAGTTTGAGGTTTAGGGGTTTTATGTTGGCATTAGGCACTGGTGCCAGTGATTCAGACGTGGTACACCCACACATAACCCACTGACATGTTGAGCCAGATTCTCTCCTCACAGAGATATTCTGAGAGCAATTTAGATAATTCTGGAAGGATATAGACTCTCATATCATAGCCATGAAGTATAGTAAATCATATCCAAATAGTGTGAATCTCTACTTAAAATTTGAGAGAAGACTTTAACCAGAGCTCGTTTTGTATTTATCTGCATGGTAACCTCATGTTCAATCGTATTAATGACCCAGTTTCATTTTACCTCTTTGGTTAGAATGGTGTACTAATATACTTTCACAAATATTTCATTACTTCCACCACATTATGATGTATATTATAGATTCTTGATATTTCATTACTTCCACCACATTATGATGTATATTATAGATTCTTGAGTACTGAACATCAGAATTTTCAACCCAAGGAAGATTACTAAAATCACTTAGCGCAACCTCCTTCTTTTAGGTGCTCCTATAAGGTAACTTTCCCAAAGACATTGATTAATAACAGAATTAGAACCAGGCCTGAAACCCAGGCTTCCTAAATTCCAGTTCCAGTCATTTCACTACAGAATTTTGCCTTAATAATTGAACCTAAAAGATTCACTGGAGAGGGGAAAATATGTTGAGCTAGGTAATGTTCCAGACCTTTCGAATGAGTAGGACATTTCCCCCTCCCTCAGAAAGCATATGGTCTACAGAGGAAGACAGATAAATAAACCAGTTAGAGCTTTTAGGTTCTGTAGCAGCTCTAACTGAAGTACATAAAGTAGAAGATGGGAGCACAAATAAATTACCCAATATGCTGGTAGGTGATTGGAACATCCTTAATGGAGAACGATTATTGAGGGTATTGAAAGAAAAACGGGGCTGGGCATTCCATACTAGGAGAAGAATATTTGGTTCTGGTCTCTGACATGAAGACATTGTGCAGATGTTACCAGAAATATGAGCATAGCTGAAGGAATGCTTTCTTATTTGCCCTATGCAGAAAAATGTGGCACCTTCCTCCTGGCAGATGCTTGACAGGCTGGGTTACTAAGACTCGTGAGACAGTGAAATTTGGGCATAGTTTCAGCAGTACTTCTCTGCTGCACAGGTGTGTGTGTGTAAATGCAATCATTGCCATCTTTCAAAGCCACAAGCTGAAACGACCGTATCTGGGAACAGAAGAACTAAGGAAGCTGGAAGAAATGGAGTGAGGGTAATCATAAAAGTAATATGAAGTTCACTCAAGAACAAATACTATCTTACAGAAGGAAATCCTTTCAGAAGAGAAGCAACTCACACTGTTTGACAATATTATAAGAGATTTGGTTTGCTTATTCCTACACTTTTTTCTTAACAAATATGTTAACCTGGTAATGAGATGCACAGTGACAGATATGGCATTTGTAAAACCTTAAAAATAAATTTGAATAGGAAAAAAAGTACCAAAATAGTACTGCTGAAATTGGTTAGATGGTAACATAAAAAATTTAAGAGTGCAACATGACTGACATCAGTTTGTTTTCATTGGTCTATAGTACCTTTTGCCAAAATGTATTTTTTTCCTTTTGCTTTTTTGGCCCATTTATATTGCCAAGGATATGCAATGTGAATACATTTTGTGAAGTTGTGCTCAAGAGCTCTTTATGGAGGATGTGTGTGTGTGCACATATGGGAAACATGCAAATATTTAAGTAAACTTTTCGAATTCTCCTTGGTTTCTAGATAATACATGGTATCTGAGTCTAAGAGGTGACAGGTCTCCTCTTTTTACATGCACAGACAGATCTGACTCCTTTAAGAGGTGTGGGTTAGATGAGAGCTAGAACAGGCACTGGACCATACACAATCTCATTGCAGGACTCTAAGGTCATTCTTCTTATTTAAAATTTGACAGGTAAGAAAACTGAGGCTCAAGGAGCTTAAATAAGTTATATAAGATCAAACAGAGTGTTAGAGACTCAAAAAGAGATCTGTCCGACTCCTGAGTTGATTCTGACTATTCTTCTATGCTGTACACATTGCAGAAAGTCTGAAATGAAGAGGAGTGAATTCTGTGGAGAAAAACTAATAGAGAAAGGACAATTCATAGGAGGAGTGACCAGGGTACAAAAACCCCAAAGGGAACCTGCTAGCTTTCTTCAAATATTGAAGGGATTACTAGGCCAAAGGAGCTATGATGATTGCTTTTCAGAATCCCTTGGGATAGAATATGAAATAATATATATAAGTTGCAGGGAGACATCTATAATAATAAAAGTGTAATATGCTAATTAGACTGGACATCCTTCCAGATGTCCTTCTGGACGATGTTCTGGATGAAGCTGGGGCTGCGAGGGAAGCCTGGGTCCTGGGTGCCAGAGGGAAGCTGGTGCCAGCAGCTGGGGAGAAGGAAGGCCTAATCTTGCATGAATTTCGTGCATCAGGCCTCTAGTATATAAGAGTATTTTCCAAAGAGATAAAGATAAATTGCACTTGTTTCATAGCTAATCAGTTTTGTCATTGGACATATCCAGTGATAGGTTTTGTAACCATATGAGATTCTATTACCAAATGTAAAAGTTGTAGCTTAATGAATTTTCCTTTCTAAAAAATTCTGACTACTGTCAGTTGAGTAAATTGTGCAGTTAGGATAAGTACCAAGACAGTGATGGAGTGATTTTCCAAGTAAACAATTGAAAGCCAACAACCTAGATTATAATCATGCTGGGTTTCTGCTCACTTTATTTATATTTTTCCTTTGTTTTTACCCAAGTGTATAAAGGTGACTTGAAAAAGACACCTCTTTTTCTCTAGTTTCAAGTGTCCACACTATACATTTCAAGTTAAATATATAACATGGCTGGGACTAACAACAACAACAAAATCTCATATGTCCTCAAATTGAAGTTTGGAAAACATCCTATATTACCTATAGGTTATTCTGACTCAATTCATCTAAAAAGATGAAGTGTGTCCAGCTGGTGTGTCTCAGTGGTTGAGTGTCAACCTATGAACCAGGAGGTCACAGTTCGATTCCTGGTCAGGGTATATGCTGGGATTGCGGGTTTGATCCCCAGTGTGGTGCATGCAGGAAGTAGCTGATCAGTGATCCTCTCTCTCCTCATTGATGTTTCTATTCTCTGTCCCTCTCTCGTCCTCTCTGAAATCAATAAAAAGAATTTTAAAAATGAAGTGTTTCTAAATGTGAATATGTTTTAATACCACCTGCCTATTGGTTTTTAAAATACATATTAATATTTGTAGAAAAGTTTTGGTTTCCCAATTATGGTATTTTGCTAGTAGTATATGGCTTTGGATCAATCACTTAAAGTATGTATATACTTTAAAGTATGTATATACTCAGTACAAGTATCCTATATAATAAAAGGATAATATGCAAATTGACCCTAACGGCAGAATGACCAGAACGAGCACTGGACCAGTCACTATGAGGCACACTGACCACCTCTTGGTCCCTTTCCCCCGGCTAGCAGGCTCCAATCACAAGATGGCGAATGGGGAAGCGGGGGTGGGTGGTGGTGGGAGGGTGGGGCTGGCTGCAGGCAGCTGGGGAGGATGGCCCTGATCACAGGCCAGGCCTAAGTACCATACTGATGCATGAATTTCATGTGCCGGGCCTCTAGTGACTAAATAAAGTCACAAAAGGACTGAGCATTTGTAAATTGAAATGCATGTCAATATAGAATTTTAAATCATCCCATATTTGTACTCATCTATATCTGCATATTTGTACTTATTGAATGAGTGAGAAAATGGAAATGTATTTGCTCAATAACCTTTCACATGTCACTTCACACCTCTGGTCATCTGTCTGTTTATAAAAGGAAGGAATTGGACCAGAAATTCCTCAAGTTGTCCTCTAACTGTAAATGGATAAGAATGTAAAATGTGGTGATATGTTAACCTCCAGAGAGAATCCAGAAATACTTAACAAATAAATGTAATCAAAATAAGAAGAGGTTTTCTTTAATAATCTATGGTTTGCAATTCAAACCACAGGATGCTTGAGCCCCAATATTACTTATCACCCACCTCTATGCAGACAGTTTCCAGATCTTCCTCTTCCGCCCTGACCTTTTATATTCTTCCCAACCACAGATTTCTTTCTGTTTATGGAACATCTTTACTTAGATGTTCTGCTGTCACCTAAATATAAACATGGGGGGAAAAGATGGGGGGGGGACTGATAGTCTCCCTTTAGCCTATCTATTCTGCTTCCCCTGTATCCCATGCTAGGCAAAGGCTCTGGGCTTCCCCTGCCCATTCCCATTCACTCACCACTCCTGACTGGTCCCAAGTTCTGGTGATACCCCATCAATGTTTTTAAATTCCTAAAATTTTGCATTTCCACAGTCTCTCAGTCAGGTCCATACCCAGATTATTTTAAGGGTCTTCAGGTGAGCCTTTCTGCCTATATTCTTTCTTTTTTTATGGACACTATGAAGGGGTATAGAATTCTTATATTAAAATGTCTTTTGAAGAACAAGACTCCTTTCCTGACTTTAATAATTTAGCAGCTGGTATGTGCCTTTAGGGTAGTATTTATTGTATATGGAAATTTCAAACATAAATGCTTACTTAATGTAGGTTTTTTCTCTCATACTAGGTCAGGAGGAAGTTTAGGATTGGAGCGAGGCCATTCCCTCTCTTCTTCCTTTTTTTCCTATAGATTTTATCGAACATGTACAGACAGTCCTCAGGTTACGTCGGACTCGATGTACTTCGTTTCGTGGTTATGTCGCCATCACCTATTTACAGTATTTATAAAAAAAATGTTTCGTCATTTCGACTTATGTACATATGTGCTTTATGTTTTTTATTTATTTACCACAAGTAAAGGTCAGGAATTGTTATCTTTCTTTTAAATTTGTTTTACTCTTTCGCTTCACTATGCTGTGTATGTGCTCCACGTGAGTGATGTAGGTGCTTATGTAGGTGGGTTCCGACTTACTGCAAAAATCGCGTACGTAACACTGTAGGAACGGATCTCAGATGTAACACGAGGACCTACTGTATTAGTGTAAGATGCTCTTCCAAACACTCTGACAGCTACAAATACAAATATATACTTAGAAAGAGTACTCCCACTTTCTAAAATAAAGGAAACTCAAATTAGTTGACTACATTTAGGCACTGGGCTTATGTCATGACATAAGTTATCTAAGTCTTCTAGAAAATGTTTTTTCTCAGCATTATTGAGATATAATTGACTTACAAAATTGTGTAAGTTTGAGATGTACAACACAGTGTTTTGACATATGTCTCTATTGCAAAACAATTAGCACATATAAGGTTAGTTAACACATCCATCACCACATAGTTTAATTTTTTTTGTGTGTGGTGAGAACTTTTAAGATTTCTCTTAGCAACTTTCAAATATACAATACAGTATTGTTAGTGATAATCTTTTTGAAAACTTCGTACTAATGAAATTGTTATTTCCATTTTATAGATGACGACAATAGGGTTAGAAGAGGTTTGTCTGACTTGAAGCCCTAGTCCTTAGTTCCACTGTTGTGTACTGGAGTTTAATGGTTCCTAAATTATTAGCATTATTCTTGGTATTATAACAACTTACCAGTTTTCTAAATGAATTTCTGTAAGTTTAAGTGATTAATATGCATTTAGACATTTTTTCCCATAAATAAATGGTGCTGTGGTTATTGACATGAAAAGATTATTATTTAGATGATAAATACTATTATAAACAGTATTTCAAGCAGAAGCCCTATGTATGTGAACAGCTTTATACAATGATAATATACTAGTATTTGGATCTCAAAAAATGAATTTCACTTTTTGTATTAATTTAAAAATATATGTTTTTGTTAATTAAATATCACATGCTACTTTTTGAAAAGGGTATAGCACACAACCATTCTCTCATGTTAATTTATTTTATTTTTTGAATTCCATTCTTCTATAAACTTTGTTAGGACTATTTTAGGATTCCTATTTTGATCTAAATAAAATGAATATATTTTTCTTCCAAGACCACACACCACATAAAATGGATTTGTGACTGGAATGGTTTTTGTCAATAAACTTTAGGAAACCTGTCAGATAATTTCTTTGATAGCCATGGCCTAAAATCTCTTTTAGGTTGAGATTTATGTAAATTGTAAAGATAAACAGATGTGGGGGTTTTTTCCTCCTGCCAGTACACTGACTTTCAAGATTACTATGAAAAATAATTACAGTGTATGGCAATTCTTCAGTTTCCTTGTTTAGAATAAAATCATTGCCTCTCTACTGTGAACTTATTTACAAAATGTGAGAACCTAATACTTTACAATTTTATATAGAAATGATCAAATTATTTTTAATATGTAGTTCAAATATGTTTGTATGTGAGCAAGCAATCTTTATCAGGAAATACCATTGGAGTTATATAAAATGGAAGTAAGAAGCCTCTCCGCCCAGCAGCAAAGAAGAAAAAAAGGGGGAATAAGAGTAGAAGTTGGTTAAACACTGGGTTTCCACATGGGTCATCATTGACTGACGTTTCTGTGATTTTTCAGTTCCTTGTTCTGCATTGTGAAACACACCTGAGTTTCCTTCTTTCCTAGGCTTAGGTAGCATTTTGAATGGGTACAGTCTTATGTACCGATCAAGCTCTTAACGTAACTGCATTAAGCATAGATTTAGAGGCTGAATTCCATGCAGTAGTCACTAGCATGGGATTTTCCTGACACCAGAGAAGGCTAATCATGCAGTCCTAGCAGGTCAGAGCACGCTAGAGAGGAGCCCCTTCAGCAGTTCCTACACAGCCTGGCGTCTGGAAAGCAGAAGTCTTCAGTCTCCAGTACTATCAGCCCTTTGCCTTTCAGAAACACTTAATTCAACTGAATTTTATTTTTCTAGCCCAAGATAAAGAGATACCTGCCTGTCCGCTCTGTCTCTGCTTTAACCCATCTGCCATCTCTACCATGCCTGGTGATTTATTGTTTCTGTAGCTTGTCAATGGAAAGTGTTCACAGAGACAAAATCTGCAATAATGTTTTTAGCATGTTTAATAGAGTCTGGTTAAGTAAACATTCTCAACCAAAGCAGCAGAAGAGAGCTTAAAATAAACAGAGCTACTGTGCCAAGTTCATAATTACTTACACATTGAGCACCCTGCCCATCTTCTAAGCATGCCATTAGAACCAGATTTGTGTACTTAATATAATCGTCTTGAAACCATACGATAGGCAGTTTACATACTTGAATTTTTATTGAATTCTCTATTCTCCTTCCGCTTTGTAAAAACTGGAATTTGTTTCATAAAACTTATTTCAAGGTAACTGGTAACAGCTCTCTCTACAATAAGCCAGATCAAATTATTGGTTCTTAGAGAGTCAATTTTTCCTTGGGGGGACATACTCTTGTTCAAATTCCCAAATCAATCTTCTTTGGGAGAGTACTGACAAGTTTCATACTCTAAATTAGAAGGGTAGCATGGTTAGTTTCTTAAGTCAGTTAAAGTAACAACAGGATATATAAGTATTAATTAAAACAAATTAACAATATATGATACTGTCTCTCTGTTTCTGGCCTGCAAAATAATGGAAGCGATGGACAGTGTAATTATATCGAAAGGTAATTTTTAAAATTAGATATAATTGATTGACATGTTCATTTTCAATAAATGTTAGTTACTCTTAATTGTTCAAATATGCTAGGATATAATTTCCCATTTTATATTTTCACCATTGTTCATATTCATGCAACTGTTGATCTTCAAAAATTTCTCCTATTTATATTCTTTTATAAACTATAGTTGTTTGTCCTTGTTCCAGTATGAACACTTTAAGCTAAGACATTGTTGAAGGGATGGATTATTGACATAAAATGAGCCAGAATCTAAGGAGCTGTCCTCATGGATCAGCGTTGGATTCTGTGTTGTTTAACTACATCATTGGTGAACTGAAAAAAGGAAGTAAGTGGCATGAAAAGTACATCTGCAGGCAATAAGTGAAGATGAACTTCAAATTCTCAGGAGAGGGGAGTATAAATAGATCCTTAGAAGGTTGCTGAAATTGGTAGCAAATAAGAGAAAGAAATGTGGACCTAAATAACAATCTTCCATATAAGCACAAGAGTATTTTAATAATGTAGAACCCAGAAAGAGGAAAGAGCCAAGCTAAATGATAGTACAAACAGACAATACAACTTGCTAAGGGCACCAAAACCCAAAAGAACATAGTATTCTGTGATGATAAATGCAATCTAACTTTCTCATTTCTTAAATGTAACAGTGAAATTGAAAGTATAGTCTAGCATAGTATTGAGATGATGTCTTTGGTTTGAGACCCA
The DNA here is from genome assembly GCF_000327345.1 of Myotis davidii. NCBI lineage: Eukaryota > Metazoa > Chordata > Mammalia > Chiroptera > Vespertilionidae > Myotis > Myotis davidii. The sequence goes on along the minus strand of NW_006283769.1, from coordinate 443,137 downwards.
GCACTGATAGGAGCTTATGTGGCCTTCTGCTTCTGTATAACAAAAAGAATTAAATCACATATCTCATAGGATTGTTTTGAGGGTAAAGTGAGTCTAGCAATAGATTTTAAATTCCATGATATCATAAATCGTGTTTTGTTCATAATTGGGTCTCCATTGCCTATGAGGATGCCTGGTATAAGCAGTGAATCAAAAAAACATTTTTTTTAAATATTGAATTATGGGGTTGTTTTGAATGTTATACAATATATAGGAGAAACTACCGTGAGCTTTTATTTATTTACTTGATTATTACCCACCTCTCTTTAGGAAGTCAGCGCTATGGGAGTAGGAATATTACCTTCTTGTTCCCTGCTACATTCCCTATGCCTAGAACCTTGACAGTCAAATGTGGGTTGTCAGCCTGCTCATGGCATCTCCTGGAAGTTTGTTTAAATCGTAGAATTATGGACCCAGACCAAGACTTACTGAATTAGAATCAACATTTACTACCCACTGATAATTCTTAAACATATTAAATTCTTAGAAACGTTGGCATAGAACTTACCTGTTCCTAGTATATTTCTGTATAAACTGTTATTTGATAAATGACTGCTACTTATTTACCACATTTAGCAGATTTAGAATCCTTAACCCATGTACATCAATAGTGTTTTTGACAGCTTTAATGAAGTATACTTTACGTACCATAAAATTCAGCCATTTTAAATTGATTTCAGAGAGAAAGGGAGAGAGAGAGAGAGAGAGAGAGAGAGAGAGAGAGAGAGAAACATCAATAATGAAAGAGAACCATTGATCAGCTGCCTCCTGCATGCTTCCTCCTGGGGATCGAGCCCAAAACCCGGCCTTGTGCTCTGACCAGGAATCAAACCATGACCTCCTCCTTCATAGGTCAGTGCTCAACCACTGAGCCACACTGGCCATACTAAGTGTACGATCCAATGACTTTTAGTAAGTTACAGAGTTGTACAAGCAGCACCACAATCTAGTTTCAGAACTTTTTCATCACTCCAGAGAGTACCCTTGTGCCCATCTGCAGTCATTCCCCATTTCTAACCCCAACAACTATAGTAATGTTGTTTTAATATCCACCCACCATTCCCCATTTCAGATAGAGAGCAACGAAAGAACAAATATATCTCTTACATCCACACTGCAGTAAATAAGTGATTCTTGAATGAGTTTCACTGTGGTTTCACTTGGCATTAGCCACATCTAAATGGATTTGCTAAACAACTAACTATTCCAATGTGATTCAAGTGGAATGTTTACCACTTAGAGGGAACAAAACATTTTCAAATAGTTTATTTTCTAAACTTACTGGGCACACATTTACAAGCAAACATTATCAGTCTAACAGAAACAGAAGCCATAAGAGTTTAGTCTTCTCCTTTAATACGCAAATTAGAAATCATTGCTATCTAATCAGGGCCAGTTGTAGGCCAGCCTACAGCCTTTAACTTGGTTGCTATTTGAAGTTTTGTATTTCTTTAGAAGTTTGTGTTAGCTGAGACTGACTTTCTTCAGGGAAAGTCTCTTTATTTGTTGGACTTTTCTACTCAATTCAGGTTCTTAAGATCTTTCCCCTGGACTTTACAAGTAGTCCAATAAATGATCTCATTGGCTCCAATCACTCTGGACTTATCCCCTGCACGCTATTCTCCCCAGCCCAGCAGGAGGCATTTCAAATCCTCTGCTCTAAAACCTTCCATGATTTAAAATTGCCCACACAATGAAGTCTAAACTTCCTATCGCACGTTTAGTCCAGCCTATTTTTCCTGTCTCATTGCTTGCCACTCTCACATTCCCACCCGGCTTACTCGACATGCCATACTTTTTTCACTGTTCTCAAAATTGGCCAAGTGTATCATACACTCTTGCTATCTTTGCTAAGGTTTTTCCTTCCCTGTGGAATGCTATGTCTTTTCTCCCTTCTTACATATTGAAATCTTATTATTTACACAATAGCAAATGCTTTTATAACCCCTTTTCTAATATTTACCCTTTTCCTCAATCACAATTGCCTCTTTTCATTTGTACTTAGTTAATACTGAATTTTAACTCATTTTTTTTTGCATAGAAAGATGAGGACCATGCCAGTTAATTATGTGTTTTTACCACCTTTAGTAGGAGCTTAATAAAGAATGGATTTAAATTTATGAATGGATGAGGGACTCTTTGAAATTCTGCCTTTGAAGATTGTTGGACCTGGAGTAGCTCTGACATCTGGATGAGACACACACTTCCAATTCTCCAGTTGAGAGTACTCTGTACTTTTCCTGTATGTCTCTTTTGTACAAAGGTATCTACTGAAACTTTTAAACTTCCTGTTTGAGATAAGGGGAAGCATTAACGAGATTTTTGTAGAATTGGTCCTAGAAGCCTGGCTTGTGATGGAAGTTAATATCCTGTTTCATCCATTTAAAATAATAAAGTCTAATAGCTGAAAGGAATTGAAAGATAATTCTTTCAATCCACAAATTTTCCAGATGAGGAAAATATTGCCCGGTACCTTTATTTGTACCATTTTCTTCTTCATCTTTCATGGCAGGGGTTTGAGTTTTGTTTCTAATCCTTTCCTCAATATCCCCTTTTTAGTAACCTAATTAAATGCTGTGCCTGGAATGCCCTTTCTCTGCACAGGATTTTGAAAGCTGCAGAACTATTTCATTAGGCAGGTCTGCTTTCCTGGGGAAGAGCTTACCACTCCAACCCACTTGCAATAGAGTATTCCTTCCTTAACATTTATTTGCCACTTGGTCACCATTGGGCTTTGTTTTTAATGAAAAAAAGTATTATGTGGTACCAAATGAAAGGTCTGAAGTTTACTTCTGGCTATTTTTCTTCACTAAGTATCAACTCTGTATTTTGGGAATCATAAAAAAGAACACCTCAATTTTACTTGTACCCCCATCAACTGGGCAATAACCTCAACCACTATTTAAGAAAGTTTAATGCTTTGAAAGTATTTTAAGAAAAAAACAGAAAGGGGAAAAAATAACTATTCCACATGAATGTGAAATATGAATGTTTATAAAATTGAGGTTTTTTGAACAAATCAAGACATTATTGTTTTCATAAGACCTTTCTTTGTAAGGCCAAGAATTATAAATTGAAAATGGGAAGGAATTCCTACAGAAATAAATGCCTGAGGAAAAAGTACAATTAAAGCAGGAGATTCTATAAAACACATAGACAGTGAGACATAGTAATTCTCTTATGTTGTCCTGATGATCTTAATTATTTGTTCAAATGAACCAAGATATGATATATATATCTCCCTTTAAATAAATAACTGTTATTAACAGCATTATGAGATGTCTAATACATATTAAACACTTTATTTTAAGTCTGACAGGTTGGTTAAGCATTCATATTTCAGAAAATTTAGGAGGAAAAATAATTCTGGTTGTCTCACCTGACTTCAATTATAGCATCATTATAGAATGGGCATAATCCCAAAACAACTTTATTTAGAATAGGCTTAATTTGAATCTTACTATAATGTCCCTGGAGAAAAGTGAAATTTATTTCTATTTTGAAATAATTTCATAGTTCAGTTATTTTAATTGCATAACCTCGTTGTAAATATTGTTTTAAAAACAAAAACGTTCAACATCTTTACCTCTATTAAACAGTAAAACAGTTTTCAATTTTATGCTGTTCCTGTAATTCACTGTGTGATTTGAGAGGTACCAAGAATTTTTTCTCATTCCAACATCTATGTTCAGTTGATTTCTAGAGTTGGCTGAAATGTGTACCAGTACAATTACTCTTCTTGATGAAAATGTTGGGGCAAGAAATCTTATTCTAAGATGAACATTTATTATGAGATAATTGTGGAGGGGTATATATGTTTAAAATAACTTTACTACTACATCACCCTCAAAGACTAATTTATTAGATAACCTAGTCTTTAAATATCTTTTTATTTTTGTTTTTGTTAATCCTCACCCAAGGATATTCTTTGCATTAAGTTTTTTGAAAGAGAGTGGAAGATAGAGGGAGAGACAGAGAGAAAGAAACATTGAGGTGAGAGGGACACATCCATTGGTTGCCTTTCGTATGTGCCCCAATGGGGGACAGGGATGGAGTCTGCAACCGAGGTACATGCCCTTGTCTATAATTGAACCTTGGGCCGACACTCTATCTACTGAGCCAAACCAGCTAGGGCTAGTCTTTGAATTGATTGAATTATATTCTCAGTGCCTAGCATGATACTTGGAGATAAAAAATAAAGACAAAGCAATTTCCCTGAAGAACTGATAGGGAGGTAGATGCAAACTTTAAGGGGATTCCTGTGAAAATATGTTGAGATAATTGAAAAATTCATAACTGGAAACTTGAGCAGGCAAGAAAGACTCCATAGAGATTGTAGATTCTTGTTAAGTGAGAAAGATGTTGGT
>NW_006283769.1:402039-438705 GCF_000327345.1 Myotis davidii | reverse complement strand
ATTCCTGGCAGAGAGCATGTGGCACGGGACATTCTGAAGGCTCTGAAGGCCCAAGAGAACGTGCTATGTAAGAAAGCTGTAGGTACTCTAACAGAGCCAGAATAAAGCTGGATTTGACTTGGCCTAAGTCATGGTGTTTCCTGGATCTGTCCTCAGTTGCCAAGTGTGTCAGAAAATTGAACACTACAAAATTTTTTTCTCATGTATGCCTTGTGACAACCTCGGTGTGAGATATATGTAACGGACACAGCAACTAGAATATAAGCTTTTCTAAGGTGATTTTAGTTAGATACAGTCAATGTTTTTACACTTATATTTTCTGTTAACAAACAAAATCACTGACCAAATAGTAATGTGCTAAATACACACACACTCACCCTACATTATTTCACTTATGATGCAAGAATTACTATTATCCCCATTTTCCCAATGTGGAAACTAAGATTTCAAGAAGTTAAATGGCATCAAGGTCAGAAAGCTAATTAGGAAAGAGCTGAGATTTAAACCCAGGATATTTGACATAAGAAACTGAGACCTTTCATTTCATATACTGCCTCTTCTGAAAACACCTAAGCCCACAGGTTCATCAGAAGAGAACTCAAGGAAAATAGATGATTTTAGTTCACCAAATCATAACAGACTATAATAATTTCATGTTGCCGCTGTAACAAATCATGTCAAACTTAGTCAAGATTTTGGCTGGCTGGCTTCTTCTGGAGGCCCTGAGGGGAGAATCCATTTTCTTGCCTTTTGCAGATTCTAGAGCCCACCTGCAACTTGGCTTGCTGACCACTTCCTCTCATCACTCCAGACTTTGGTTTCTGTGGTCACATCTTTTCTTACTGACACAGACATTTCTGACGCCCTTTTCTAAGTCCCCTGTAATGACATTCGACCCACCCTGATCACCCAGGATAACCTCTCCATCCCAAGATCCTTAATTTAACCACATGTTCAAAGTCCATTTTATCATCTAAGGTAACATAGTCACGGCTCCTGAGGTTTAGAATGTGAACATCTTTGGGGAAGCCATTACTTAGCTACCATGTAAAGACATGCAATCTAGGAAAAATAATTATGTTTGTATTCTAGGTAAGGAATGGTGACTAGACATGAACTCTGCTTTCAAAGAGCCTGCAGTCCAGTGGGACTCAGGCATGTTAACCCAAATGACAGTAAAATGGGTCAAGATGTTACAGAGTGTACAATGAATACTTAACCTGACAATGCTACAGAGAGAGCCATATAGTATTCTCATGCATTTGAAATATTATCAGGACCCTCCCATAGAGGTCATTGTCTCAAAATAAAATTCCATTGAGAAAATAGTAAACTTAATTTTAACATTATTATATTCATGATTTTTATGGAATACTCAAAACATTGAGTATTACCTTAGGAGTCAAAATGCTTTTAAGGATTGTTTTTCTGTATACTGAAGTTAAAAATTTTAATCCAAAAAACCTCCCAAAACAAACAAAAACAGAACACACAAATTCCTTAAGTACACTCCAAAAGTAAGATTCTAAGTAAGGAGTTGATTTGTGTGTATGTGACTACTTAGCCTGTTACTTAAATGAAAACGAACCCACTTGACAATGGATTTTTTTTTTTCCTCAGAAATGAAATGTAGCCCACTTACTGATCCAGGTGTTTTTTTTTACATTGCCTCTTTATTGCTTTTCTTTTTATGTAACTTAAAACAAGCCATCATATTGTTTGAGTGTCCTAAAACAAAAGATTTATGAAGGTCTGCCCTGAAACAAAAGATTTGTGAAGGCCTGCATTTCTAAAGTGATATTAGTCTATAGAAAACACCTTTAAACTATATAAAACAAAAAAAAAACCTCCAGGAATTTCTTCCTCATCAAGAAAAAAGCAATCAAAAGACCAACTAGTTGCTGGGAATCCAGCAGAGTTGATTCTTTTGCCCTCCTAGAATTCAGCAGTAGGCTTTCATACTTTCTTCAAGCTCTCATTGGCTTTGGGGAGAAAAAACCAAATAATTAACCCTGAAGTGAAAAGCATTTCAGTGCAGACTCTTCCTGCTGGGTTAACAAACATCTCTAAGAAAGAGAGCTCCTTGAGAATGTCTCACTCAGTGTCATTATTGATCAGTGACACCCATTCTCTTAGAAAAGCCTTTGGAAACTCAAACTTCAAGGGGGTTTGATCATTAGAGATGAAGTTTTCAGTTGCTTTTTTGTCCAAATTTGTTAACTGAACTGTTAAGTGATGAGATGCTGATTAGAGAGCTTCCCTGCGAAGCCCTGGTTTCCCTCACCGCAGCAACCAGTCATGCCTTATGTGTGGCACACTCTGCTCCTTCACGCGTTAAGTGGTTCTTCCCTGATTTCTCTCTTGCCCAGGCCAGGGGTTCCGTATTGTCTCACAGCTTGAAGTCACAACATGCAAACACCTATTAATTAGAGTGAGATATAGCCAGTTATTCTCAGCTAACCTGGTCATCCATTCTCTTAGCTTTAATGCTGCCATTTTTTGCCTTTGATTTTGTTTTTTAATAACTCTCAGACCATGTTATATGACATGATACTTACGATTTAAAAATGCCAAAATTCTGTTATGTCAGAATTTTCTTCTAGTATATTTGGAAATCAGTTCAAATTTTCAAAGTGCATGAAAGGCAATACTGAATGAATAGCTTTTTCTTCACTTAAACTGAGCTGGGGTGGGGAACATCAGCTCTGCCAAGGCATTAGGGGTGAGTTTATTCAATGTTTGACCAAATATAGTAGGCTAATTTTTAAGTTGACAATTTTGTATGGCCCACAAATGATGTTATAAATAATGGACATTGGCAGAAAAAAATGTTTCCCACCCCTGGCTTAGGGGGAAGGCGCTTCATATGAGGAGTGCTTTTTAAATGCCTGTGTGGGTTGGGAATTTTGCCAGCTTGGTTAAAGAATGAAGTAAGAGGTCAAAATAACAGGTGTGATTCTTATAAAGTTACTACTGGTAACTTTAGCCGTGGCTATCCCCAGTTACTGTCAAAATGTGTGTCTTTGCTTAAGAAAGCACCTGGCAAGTACCTGTGATTGTTCTTGTTCAATATCAGCAGTAGGAAAAGCAAGACGAAACAACTGCCAGTGGCCACCACAACAAAAAGACCGAGAGAGAGACTTGACCTAGAAACTATGACATTATTAAAAACAGTGTGTAAGGTGATCAAAGAAGAGGGGCTAAAGATAGAACCGCGGGAAAACATTTTCTCTGACACACATAATAATAGCACCATTTTGTTGGTTTTTGTTTAGATTGGCCTTTTATTATAGGATATTATACTTTGCAAACCCTGTGTTGTATTAAAATGTCTCATGGATATTAAGCCTGTATCTAACATGGCAGTCTCTCGACCTTCTATATCCTTTGTAATCTCTCAGGATTCCCTAGCATGGGCTAGACACATAAGACATGTTCCACATATACTAACTGAATGCATTTATACTGAGATACAGTTAATAGATGACCACACAGAAGATGAATTCATCTGGGAAGGAAACCTATGTACCATATTTCATTGTTTGTAGCTTGCAGGAAAACACGCCTGCTCTTGAAACATCAAGTCCAGTGCTTCCTGGTGGGTAATAAGAGAAGAAAAGCCACATGGAAGGACAAATGAAAAGTATAGTCCTGCCCAGTCTCTAAAAATTCACCTACTTAACACATTGGCTTTCAAAATATGGCTTCTTTATTCTGCAATATTGCTTCAATCTACTTGCTGGGTAGACTTCAGATAGCCTTGATTTCTCCAAGTTCTGTAATGTTTTGCTTTGTCTCTGTCTTCCCAATTTCAGTGTTCTATCTTGATAGCTGCATCTTCTCCAGAAATGACATTGGAAATAATAACTCATTTCTCCTCTCCCTCTTAAGGGGAGTAGATGCTGATCCTTACTCATAGAAATTTGCCCTTATCATACGAGAAGACAGTCTAAAATAATTCATACAGTTTCATACATACAATAGCAGAGAGATCTTTCTTTAGTGATTTATTATTATTTTGGAGAATCTTACTTGGCCAAAGCTAAACTTAAACAGAGAAATGCTATAGATAAAGGATCAGAAAAGATATAGAATACTGGACATTGACCTAAAGGGCAGGCTCAGGTGTGACCATATATCTTGAGTAGACAGGAGCATCTTCAGGATGATGTCTACAAGTGGAAGGAGGAAGAGGTGCCTCCACAGATAGCTGGTGCAGGACAGGACAGGTGAGGAGACTCTGCAGACATCAGCATCTTCTTCACAAATGCCTCAGAGCTGGCTTTCTGGTGCATCAGTTGGGATCACAGTTCGGGTAGGATATCTAGTAGGGAACTTACCGTCTAACAATGGGATGATGTAGGAATCCTTACGGGATCCTCAGTCCTCCTGCTATAGAAAGGTCAAAGTAAGATCAGCCCACCTTACACAGAACAAACAGAGAATTGCCCTTCGCAAAGCTAGGAACCAGGGATCAACATTTCCTCTTTAGTTTTAACTGTATTATTGACTAAAGCAGGCTGGCCCTGCCTATAGTTAGTAGGATTCTCTAAACTCACCATATTCAGGTGTGTTTTTTTTTTTTTAAATCTGAACCAGAAAAAGGAAGCATATAGATAACAGAATTTGGACCCATATTCTTTTTTCATATTAGAATTCTTGTGTAAATTTTGTGAAAAGTTGAATTTATTTGATTTTAATTTTTTAGAATATAGAGTGTCATTTTTGTCTACTTGAAAAATTTCCTCTGCTTTTCCATCCTCTCCATTCAGCACCATCTTGGTGAACTTTTGGTGACATGGTTTCTATATGGAAAAGGGTAGCACTCATTCTTGTTAAGCTTCTTAATGTCTTAGGGTCTTGCTTGTAAAAGAGAAGAGCCTTGTCCTTTGTTATTGTTCTGCTCCTTTTTTTCTCTCCTTTTTTGTGTGCTGTGTTTATTTTAAGGACAAGGACAAAATATTAGGCTTTGGTGAAATATCCCAAAAATAAAAAGCATGTGCTATACATAAAAATCCTGGAAGCAAGGCTTTGAAGTATTGTCTCTCAAAGGCCAAGAAAATGAAAAGGAGGAGGAGCAGCGAGGGGAGGAAAACCACATACTTAACAGGCGTGTTCTAGGATTATAGGGAGAGGGTTCTCTAACTTGCCACCCTGAAATCACCTTTTCTTCCCATTTAAAATAAGCTTTTTCTAGTGCAAAGAATTCACACAATCTTGAGCCCCACCCACTTCCTTTACTTCAGAAGCCGATTAATCATCCCGTGAGTGCTCAACCCTCTGAGTAATCTTTCTGGTACCCAGGATCGCCCTTTCCCTCTATTTTGTCCCTCTGTACTTCAGACATATGTGCCGCTGGAAGCAGGTTTACCTTGAAGCTGGCGAAGCCTGAGCTTCAGGGCCCCTCACTTGGACCTGCCTCTTAGTGCCATAGGAGTTGCTGGTTGTTGGCACAGAGTTCTATGTAGGAAGGGAGGCCAGTTTGCAGGTAGGGAGCAAGGCTATGTAAGCAGTCTTGTAAATTACCAAAGACTAACCCTCCAAGAGTCCAGTAACTTGTTGTATTTTTCATTCTCTTTCAAAATAATCGCATTTGTATCTGGTTGTGCCTTTATAATTTCATATTCCTTTTTTTTAGAGGACTTGCAAATAGTATAAGCACTGGTACCTAGTGAGCACTTTCTGTTGAGTTGGAGAAACTTGACTCAAACTTGTTCTGAAAGGATACCCAGACTGCTTCCAGGATCAATGATAGAAACCACTCTTGGTTTATTATGGAAGAGAGCTTGGATCCTATTTCATCTTTCTTTGCCTTAACTTTATTATTCGAGTATTAGAAAAATAACTGCCTGCAGCCTCACATTCACATCCTTCGACATCCAAAAGGCAGGACACCTTGGTTGGGACCCTCTCAAAGTAGTCCTCTGATAGACTCAGCTTGAGCCTGATGTGTCCAGGGATTTCTTTTCTGTGACTGGTAGCCCCCATCCAAGCCACCAGGAAGATAATGGAGATAAGGGTGTAGAGGGGTAGTATGTTGTTTTCTACAAAAGCAAGTAAAGTGTGCTGAAATGATAACTATTAAATTCCCTCTACTTGGAATTGAATTTATTTCTTTTCATGTGTGTCTCTAACATAAAACTATGGGTTCTGTAAAAGGGATAATATTTCTCATTTCTCTCATTATCCTCAGCGCCAATTATAATGTCTAATGGAGTTGTCTGAGGAAACTAATAAGTAAGCAAATGAATCGGAAAATATCAAGATAGTATCCTCCTGTAATAGCATATAGCCATTATATTGTTAACTAAGCCTATATTCCATATTAGAAATCAGATTCCAAACAGTATTCCCTTAATGAGATTTTCCAATACATGGAAAGTTTTAAAGTGGTCTTTCTAATGTGTCAGAGATTATTTATTTTTAATATATGACCAATCTGTGACTTATTATGACTTAATTTTGTTAAGTTCTTCACAGCGCTTTAAGAAATATTATGATTCTAAATAAAATAATTAATCCCTTAGTAGTAGTCATGATATTCATGCATAACCAAGAATGTACACATAATATTATTTTACAGGATGGCTGTGAATGGCTGCCTAATGTGTTTCAGCTGTGGTTTGTGTCCAACCCTCCCTAGGGATGCGTTATGCTTACGTCTTATGCAGTCTCAGGAGGGGAATAAAGTGCCCATAATATTCAATTTCTTTTAAATTGACCCAAAAATATTTTTATCAGCTAATGAGATTACTGAGGAAACATCCTCTTAGTCAGTCTTCTCAAAACTGTGATGTTATCAAATTGACATTCATATTATAATTAAAGATGCCTGAGTGTGCTGTCTTAGTAAGAAATTATATATGCTTAAGGTTCAGCAATCAAAATTTGACAAACTCTTAAAATTCTTTCATTACCTTAGTAAAACTTTACCCTTTTTTTTGACTCATGAAGGGATTTTTACTATATAAAATCCCCTAGGAATCCATTCAATTTGTTGGTGTTTACTTGGACCAAATGTATACTTCATTCAGGCCCAGCATTTTGAAGAGTTAACTAAGATGATAGACAACTATTATGTTGTTCTTTTTGTCCATAGCAGAATCTTATTTTTAACTTACAAAGAGGGAAAGGTATTTAAAACCATTTCCCTCTATTTCTACAACTAGATTAGAAACTAAGGTACAGTGAAAGAATGGCTATAAATATCTTCACAAGTAACATTCTTTGAGCACACATTTTGCTCCAGGTAATGTGGTAATGTTACATGTATGTCTTAGGTCAGTTTCCCTGGGAAACAGACACTGAAATTTTTGTGCATTTTGAGGAACCTTCCATCAGGAGTAACACCCGTAAAGGAGAGGGAGAATCTGGACTGAGCAAAGGGACCAGTTAAATTGTAACAGAAACCTTAGCTGATCCCACAAGAAACTCTCGCGATAGAATTGCTTTTGGGGGCCTAGGTCTTTATACTCCCATAGCAATTAGGCTATCAAAGTGGAAGGGGCATAATATTGGGCAGCACAGCTCCCTTTAGCTATGGGCAATTCACAGAGGGACACAGCTGAGAGCCATCAACAGCCAACACTCCCTGCACCTGGAGGATTCAGGTCACACTTCATATCCAACTATATGGTATTATCTCACTTCATCAGTGTGCTGATAAATGTTTACCCACTGGCTTGGGATAGGGGCAGGCAGAGGCAAGCTTGATTTGTCATGTTTGTCAGTTTCCATGGTGTAAATACTCCCATCATGGCCAATTTTGGGTTATCAATGTGCCAGTGAACACGAAGTTGGGGAGAAGTGTGCACAATCCGCTCACAGAAGTATGAGCGGGCTCCAGAACATCCACTTTAATCATCTTTAAACCTTGGTAAAAATAATATTTCCATTTGTGAAATGGGAGAACATACAGTAAATAACATTGCTCAATGCTTCTATATATACAGCTGCAGACTTCCCTACAAAAGTATTTACAAGACTATTTCACATGACATTTATACCTGCCTGCACATATTCAGTTTCTTATATTTGCTTTAAAATTTTTCCAGGCAACATCTACACACTGATTTGGGGATTTAATATAGTGGTTTACTTAGTATAAATAAAAATTTAAATTGGGCTGAATGCTAATTAAGTTCTAGATATAAAATGTGTCATAAACTCCAGGCCTTTGTGTTCCAAGTTGATATTTAGAGGTTTCTGAATGTTTGAGACTAAAAGAATATTCACAAATGCAGGTGATCATGTTAAGAACTTTTATAAGAAGCTACCAGAAGACACTTCAGGAGGGATGAACCAAGATTTTCAAGGCTTAACCAAAAAAACAAGACCAGTATCAACTGTGCTCTGAATTTAGCCACAGTATGTTTAATGGGTCTTAGAATATGTTTAGGCTTTTGTATGAGGTTCTTTTAAAAAGCCCAAGTGGGTTTTTAGGGCAATGAAAATACTCTATGGTACTGTAATGATAGATGCATTTGTCTACGTCCATAGAATGTGCAACACTAAGAATGTACCCTAATATAAACTATGGACTCTGGGTGATGATGATGTGTCACTGCAGGTTCATCAAGCTAAACACATACACCACTGTGGTTGAGGATACCAATAACGGGGGAGGCCATGTAAGCACTAGTATAGGGGTGAGAGTATATGGGAAATCTCTGTACCTTCTTTTTAATTTTGCTGTGAATCTAAAACTGCTCTTAAAAGGGATTTCAAGATAAAGCAAGCTAATGTTATTTTATGAATGTAGTGGAGCAGCTACCGTGTAGTATCTATAATAATAAAAGGGCAATATGCTAATTAGACCAAATACCATTCTGGATGAAGCCAGGGCCAGAGGGAAGCCCAAGTCCCGGGTGCCAGAGGGAAGCCGGAGCAGGCAGCGGGGGAAGGAAGTCCTACTCTTGCACGAATTTTGTGCATCGGGCCTCTGGTATATAATAAGAGAGTCTGAGTTTTACAGAATAAACGTAACTTGGGCAAATGCTCAAATTCTGTGATCCCCAGTTTTCTCATCTGTATAAGGAAAAGTGATACCTTTCTTGCGCATTGTAGACAAGTTGAAATGGGGTCCCCTGAATGCCTGCATACAAGTGTATAATAAATTATTACAGATGTATTTAATGTCAGAAGCTGAGCATTTTAGCTGAATAAGGAGTTTTCAATAGAACAAAGTGATTGTCTTATGTTTTTTGGAATTGCCCTTCAAAGTTGGAATACATTATTTTTATTTGAAGTAGAACATAGTAAACTCAAGGGTATGTATGGGCTTGCTCCCTATAGAATGACGCAGGAAGAATGAAATCTATTGGGTGTTTAACATAGAACTCATTAAAATTCCATAGCAGTGGTCCACAAGTGGTCCCCACACAATGAATGGAAGCCAACACCAATAAGAATGTCACAGAGAAAAATCAGATGGCTGGGATGAAATATATGAATTAGCGCGCTTATGGACAATGTCTAGAAAAACTATTTTAATAGTTTTCAATGCACGCACTCAAAATGACTGGTTTACTATTTCTCACTTGCTTTACTGAAACTAACCTCCTTCCTACATAAAACAACCCACAGGCAATATTGATTCCTTGTGAAGCCCCAAGCTGCAGATACACCCCATTCACTAGGAGATCTCATTAAGCAAACAATTCAGAGAGCAGCTTTGCTTTTGTACAGGCCTGATATTGACAGATGCTAACCTTACCAGCAAGACTCCTCTTTTATACACTTCTGATGGGGAGGGAGGTTTCTTTGCGAGCTCAGAAGTGGATTGAAGGAGACATCGAAGTCACATTTCTCTTATTCTTCAACATGTTTTTTTTAAGGATATTTGTAAATGGTACAGAAAAAGTGAGACTTTGCTATCTTTTTCTTTTCATTCCCCCAATTTTACTTTGTGTTGACTGGTATCTTGAATCATACTTTACATCCTCACAAAAGGCCATGGACATTTTTATTAGGCTTTGAGAGAAATGTTACTTAACTTTCTTTTATTGGCAGATTTCCATGAAAACTGTGACTAATACTGCTTTCATTGTTCTTTGACAAGAGAAGAAAAGACAATTTTTTCATTCACAATGAAAAATGCCAGCAGCTACTAGATAAAGGGTATGCTCTTTACCTTTCCATGCATTTCCAAAATTCTTGCTATGTCATAGAAAATTTTTTAAAATTATTTCCAGCAATATGTAACATTGTATTGTCCTTGTCAACATAAGGTAAAGTGCTGTCTTGCTATTTCCACAAGAACTGATAAAATCAGAGTGTCAGAATTTAGGACTGTCTTTAGGAAAATCCCCGATGGAAGAAATATTCTAGTGAAACGTAAAATTAAACATTCTCAAAGATTCTTTTTTTCTAACACATGGTAATTTATGTATTAACAAATAAATATAAATGTTAACAGGAATATTGAAGACTGAATACAATTTCCATATGAGTTCTTTTAATAATTGGTACTATGCAAATTTGATACAGATCTGTTTTTACATTGGTGGCATATTTTTAGAGCTAAAAAGCATTAGGACAGTAAAAACTTTAATTTTTAATTTTTGAACTGCTTGTGTGTTCTCATATAATGAAAGTACACTCCTAAACCAGATATCTAGTGATTCATTCTCCATGGACCATATATGAATGATGATCTAAGTGACAGATGGATAACAAAAGTTTTAGGCCAATTCCTAATTCCTCCAGGGCTGACAAAAAGACTGTTATGTCTGAGAGAGTGTGAAACCTCAGCTGTTCTCTATCTGATTGGAAATGTATATAGCTTTAAGAACGTACTCCAAGTTTATGAATGGAAAAGTTTATGAATGGAAAAGTCAAATAAGTGAAAGAGATAAAAGTGAACCTGTGATGTTTGCTTATATAAAGGCAATCCTAGTATTAAATATTGCTGATTCCTACTTGAAACAAAACAGTAGCAGGTTTTCTGGGGTTTTTTTTGTTTTTGTAATATTGCTGATTCCTACTTGAAACAAAACAGTGGCAGGTTTTCTGGGGTTTTTTTTTGTTTTGTTTTGTTTTGTTTTGTTTTTTTTGTTTTTTTTTAAGAATTTGTGGTCTCTGTCTTCTATAGTTTGTGATTAATATGGCCAGGATTTATTTATTTATTTATTTATTTATTTATTTATTTATTACATTTGGACTGGGACTGAGCAAAGCCCAGGTGTTTTTCTTTGACTGCTGATCAGAGGCCATTATGCCCAATGGGAGCTGTCACAACAGCAATTCCTTCTTTATTCACCGATAAATGATTATAGACACATAATTTCATATGGCAAGTGAGATGGATAATTAATTGCTTATCAAATAAACTATAGGCGCCTAGAGCCACAATTAATGTGCAAAAACAATTAAGGTATGCATTCTGCAAAAGCTTCATGCTTAATGGCCTTCGGAATCTGAGAAAAACAAACCTGAGTTAAAAGTTTGGCTTCCGCCTTTATCCTCTGTAAGCCTGAGATTCCTCTCTCTGTAAGATGGTACATATTAACTCATTAGGGTCTTGTAGCGATTAAATGAAGTCATGAGTGTAATGTACTTAGCACAGCGGTTGACATAGAATAGGAATGTGATATATGACATATTTATAATGACAACTAAGAAGCATTACCCTCTGAAGCCTTATGAAATTAGTTAAACCTAGATATCTGATCTTTTCCACTTACAAGAAAATCTTTGAAACAGCGTCGAGAGCTTGGGCTGGATTGAAGTTTGTCTGAGGTCATTTGCATGGTTTTTCTCTCTTTCACTGTGTGCATGACAGGATTCGGGGGTTGGGGTAGGGGTTGGTGGGAATGTGTTGATTGATTTTAGACCTAGACAATATATTATTGACAAATTTATGAATTAATTTTTGGCTTAGGATGTTTAGTTTACTTTCAGAAGAGAAACAAAATATACATATTTGCCTTTGTCCAAAGAATTGAATACATCAAGTAATTCCAGAGGCGGGATTATTTTCTCCTCATTATGAGAAAACTGCTATCTTCAGGCAGTTTTACAACTTTGTCTGAATAGAAACAAACCTCCATTAATTCAGGAACAGTGAAGGAAGCACTTGAGCACTTTACGGCTGGTGATAGAGTTCGATATTTTACTTCTGCCTGGCCTCGGCTGACTCTCATGTGAACAAAACACAAACTTCTAGATTGGATCCCAAGCTCATCTTTTGTGTGAGCCAGGTGTCCTTTCACCTTTTCTCCTGTCATTCATAGATGAATTGCTACTTTACTTACATCTTCAAAAGTCATCAGCCTTTTTAATTTCACTGTCTTTCTTGATGAATTTTTCAAGTAGTTTGGCATCTTTCAGCAAATATTGCACTATATTCTTATGTGTATTTTTTTTCAAATAACAAAATAGAGAATCATGCAAATTGCCAACCCATATTAGCTCATTGTCTTATCAAATCTGTTGGTTCACCATAGGCCAATAC
This sequence comes from Myotis davidii, assembly GCF_000327345.1. Taxonomy (NCBI): domain Eukaryota; kingdom Metazoa; phylum Chordata; class Mammalia; order Chiroptera; family Vespertilionidae; genus Myotis; species Myotis davidii. The sequence continues at coordinate 426,251 of NW_006283769.1, read as the reverse complement.
CAAATTCAGATCAATCCCATGTAATTACTATGTAATTTGGTATCATCACAAAAAAGAAAACACAAACAGTCACATGCTCCCCATTTTTCTCAAGTTCTTTCATCAGATTTTGCTGGTGGTGTCTAAGGAAAAGCAACTATAATGCTTTTAGAGTGAAAAGCTTACTTTATGCTCAGCTAAACACGGTTGTCATGGAAAATGATAAAAAGTGGAAGGGAGGTTGTCTAGAGAAGATAAAGTAAGCCCCTATTATCTATCAGATTTTATTCAAATCTTTGCTGCATATTTTGCCTTTTTTTCCCTGACGTGTTTTTTTTAAAAAATCTAAACCTTTCTTCTTAAATAAAAAGACAATTATCTGCTTCCCTATAAAGGAAAAGTCTCTTGAAGATGCTGCGAAGTTATAATTTCTAATAAATGATCTGAGGCCTTAACATGTAACAGAAGACAAACATGTACATTGCAATTTGTAGAGACAGAACAATTCTGTTTGCCTTACTTGAGGCATTTATCATTTTTATAAGACTCTAGGGCAGTGGTTTTCAACCTTCTGGCCCTTTCAATACAGTTCCTCATGTTGTGACCCAATCATAAAATTATTTTCGTTGCTACTTCATAACTGTAATGTTGCTACTGTTATGAATCATAATGTAAATATCTGATATGCAGGATGGTCTTAGGCAGCCGTGAGCAAACTGTCGTTCGACCGCCAAAGGGGTTTTATATTAGTTCACACAAACACTCCATCCATGCTTTTGTTCCGGCCCTCCAGTCCAGTTTAAGAACCCATTGTGGCCCTCGAGTCAAAAAGTTTGCCCACCCCTGGTCTTAGGCGACCCCTGTGAAAGGGTCGTTCCACCGCCAAAGGGGTCGCGACCCACAGGTTGAGAACCACTGCTCTAGGGAAAACCCTCTTCCCTGAGGTCTTCCTTTCCACTGGAGAATTAATTTTAAAAGGCCGCTGTTGTTTTAATAGCATGTGTTTAAGTAGTTTGGGATTGAAACAAACTGACCAAATTCACAGTCACGGAATATGTCTGTTCCATCTCCCAACTTCCTCCTTTCGTTGAAGAGGTTATCATGCCCTTCAAATATTTCTTGGCCAGATTTGACTCTCCCAGATGAATTTGCAGCTTCATTTAAGGAGATGGGATGCTCTCTTGCTGCCAGCAGCTCCCTTTACCTTAATTGCTTTTAGCATGTTCACAATCTATGTGAGGGAAACATAGCACTTAAACGTGCACAGATGCAACATTCTCTTCCCAGGTGAGAAAATAATGGGGGATGAAAAGGACTGATTTGGAGAGGTTTCTTGATGGAATAAGACTTGAATTAGAATATCAAGCTTGGAGGCCATTCTTCTGAAGAGAAGAGATTTGGAAAATGCTAATATTACACTTTCCTCATTTATCTCAGAGTTTTACATAAATCACCAGGATGTTCCTAGTGTCTAGTGTCGTGATAACAGCGGCAATGGCCTCTAACTGGCCTTTCCATCCCCTCCGCCTGACACCCCGATGTCAGATCGTTCTCCCCAAAGTGCAGCTCTGACTAGACTTCCTCTGGGCAAAATGTATAATGAAACGTTCTTCACTCCCTCGTAGGTGCCTACAGTAACCACAGTATGCTAACCATCCATGTGCCCATCCTTTCTTCACTTTGCTTCTACTCTTACTGTATGTGTCAAGCAATTGACGACTATCTCTTAAATGTAGCCCTCACTTCCCCAGCTCATAGCCCTTCCCCACTGCCGTCTTTGTGTCTACCTTCTATTTAAGATGTTTTTCAAATGCCACCTTCACCTTACAGATTTTCTTATTCCTTCAGACCAATATGATCTTTCCCCTGTTTATCTTTTTATTTCTATCCTGACATTGGTCATAGGGATCTTGAGTCAGAATTCCTGTATTTTCTAGTCAAATTCCTTCTCCTCCTGAATTGTTAGTGGTTTAAAAATAGGGATTATATTTTATTAATTTATTTGTCTCCCTTGGTTAGTATATTATTGCACACAGCTGTTCTATAGCTCTATTATGATTACATTGAAAGGGGCCACCTAGTACTGTGTATATAGAAAAGTTGGCACCAAAGCATGGAAGGGATTTGATGTGTTAAACTAGACCAGATTATTGATGCCACACAACATGGGAGCAGATGAGTTTCTTTTCATTGTTTGTCCAGAAAGGGCTAAGTCATGACCTTTTACTGGATCACCTTCACCTTATCAGTGATATACTCTATTGCTTCCATTGAGAAAGATTTTAACTTTCTGGTTAAAGCAAAGCATGGACATTTTCAGACTTAAATTACATCATGTAACAAGACACAAGAGATACTTGATAGCCATTTGAGTGAGGTTTTAATGGGTAAAATAAACCTTTCCTGGTAATGGGGAATGCCTTAATAAACTCACTCTGTCTAACATACAAAGCTCTATGATGGGAAACTTGAGCATGGTCTTTGAAAGGTTTCAGGTTCATTTTATAAAATTATCAGTGGTTTTCACTTAGGCTAGAATGCCACTAAAAGAAATCTTAGTTGACTCTAAACACAAGCTTAGATAATGTTAGAAGTTATTGGGCCTTTTATTCCAGATCATTCAAAATGAATAGTCTCGCTCTAAACTTTTATTCTGTGAAAAAGAAAAAAAACCCTTTTTCTCAGACATACCCTCTTCTGTAGGAAATGTCCACATACACTTTACCATATAATCGTGGTGAAGAGAATCATGGGCAAACAACTAATTTTAGCACTGCTGTCTTTGTACAAGAGGTCTTTAAAGCATGATGGTTTAGAATGATGCAATCCACATTCCTTCTCAGGGCAGTGAACAACTGGATTTGGCAACTACCTCGTTCAGCAGCCCCTCAGAATTAAACTTACAGCAACAATGTGTTTTAGGCCTGCATGCTATGATTATCTGTTTTGTGTGTTCAAAGCAGTTTATAATAATAACAGTGTAAACAGCTTGACAACATTTAAAGAGTGACAGCTCTGTGGACGGTGACTATTATAACTTTCCCTTTCTTCAAACTTCCTCTCATATCCAGTGGCTATTAATAGATTTCCTTTAACAAAAAATGGGACATAAGAACATCAAAGATTTAAGTTCATATGTGTAGCTTTCTCATGCTACATTTGGGATTCAGTGCTCAAACAGGATTTGGAGATGGGAAGCATTGCTCTAGATCACAGAGGTTGATGTGAAGGTGATCTGATGGCTACCTGGTTTTGGATGAGACTTCTAGTTTTCTATCCTGATACCTACTTTCTCGGAATTACAAACCTCATTTATTTGTATTTGCATTTTTTGCTGGGCCTGTGACTGCCTCATAAGAAAATACAAAACAAACCAAAAAATTACATTTTCAGTCTCTTTTTCAAACAATTGAAGCCAAGTGGCTAAATTCTGATAAATGGGACTCTAGCAAAAACATGATGCAGCAGCTCTCATGTGTTCCTTCAAAGACTGAAGACTCGTGTTTTCTGTTTCTTCTTCCTTCTTCCTCCGTCTTATTCCTTGGAATGTGTATGTGAGAGCTACAGTTCTAGTAAGACATGGGAAAAGAGGATGATTTCCAGGGATGATCAGGACATTGGAAACAATCTGAGTTCTTAGGACTTTGTTGAGCAGAGCTTCCTTTACAAATCTAAGCAGTTGAGTTTTGACATTTATGTGTAGGACAAATAATATTTCATGTCATCTGTGCCCTTGGTATTTTTGGTCTCTGTTATCTTTAGTCATACTGATGTCCCATAGAGCAGTATAGCACTTAGTGAACGAATGATTAGTCATGGAACAGAGCAACTTAAAGATGGAAGGATCTTAGATCTTGTCTGTCTGATTTATCATTGTATTCCTAGCATCTAGGACAATTCCTGGGGCAATCAGTAAAAGATATTGAATGAATGAATTTCTGAACAGTCTGAAAATAATTCTGCCTCACACTGTTCAAGAGTTCTACTTCTTATTTCTATTTCACACCTATATCACTGGCCAGAATATCTGAGACTAAGAATTTTGGTTTTCATTTTCCTGTTTACAAAATGGGGTTTCTAGTACATTCTTCTTTTGAGGAGAGTATTGCTGCTTGAGCTGACTGTTTCCTTAAATTCTAATATTTAAATACAATTTTTACCTTTTTCAAGAACAAAAATTTACTAAAATCTTGTAATAACCAGTGCTTCATCTTAGTTATTTCCATTTATGAGTTGAAACTGTCCCTAAAGTCTCCTATCCCCCTGTATATACTTTGCATACTTCTGGAAGCAAATTGCTTTTGAATCAATAAGAATGAGTTCTGACTGACTCACATACTATTTATTATTCACAGCCTGAAAATCTTTAAATAGAAAAACAACCTGAAAAATATTTGACACAGAGATTAACCAAGAAAATTGTTCTAAGAGGCCAGTGGTGGTTCTCTTGGAAAATTGCCTTTAATGCAGCTATAAGAAATCCAAGCAAAACAGTGACTTTCCAAAGAAACAGTTCATCAGTGAATTCGTCTCTGTGGTTCACTAATTAATGTATATCAATGGTTCATCACAAAATGTTAATATGACCAATTAAAATATTTAAAGAGGTTTTATTTTGAGAGTTTATATCCTTAGAGGTACAGAGAACTAAGTTGTTAGTTTCCCAAGTATTATGAGAATTTAAAGAAGCCGGGGCCCAGATTATTTTTTAATAAAGTTATTAATTATGTATATATTTTAGCACTGTGTATATCACATTATACATCAAATGAAATTATGCTCATCATATAGATTAACATATGTAATGTATAAAAATTAAAAAGTAGAAAATCAAATTGCAAATAATTTCTGAAAGTGATTCATGATGTCTTTAAATGTTGATTTTTATCACATTTTAAAAATTTGTATCTCTTCCCCCATACATGATTGATGTGTGATTTTTTGTTATTAATTTATTAGGAGTGGCATCGACAAGTGAAAGCTCCTGCTACCTAATAGTTAGCAGATAGCATGGTTTAAGAACAGTTTCTCTGAAATAAGATTCTTTACACTACTTTTATAAATTTAATTTATTATCATCTGTCTTGTCCATATTTTAGGTAAATTCACTTTATGACAGCACATTGCAAATAACTTTTTTGAAAGGTATGCTTCCAGCAGCATTTGTTATAATCAGGTATTTTGTTGTTAGAGGATTGAGATTTTTTTGTAGTCATGAGAGTGAAATCTTGTTTAAAAAATTTACAACAGAATGCGTCATGGCCATGGCCATCTCACTATTATTTGTGCAATATGGATGGATCTTGAGAATATCATGCTAAGTGAAATAAGGCAGTCAGAAAAAGCTAAGAACCATATGATGTCACTCATGTGGAATATAAAACTGAAAGCAACAAATGAACAAACAAGAGAAACAAACTAAAACTTATAGACACAGACCATAGTATGGTGGCTACCAGAGAGAAAGGAGTTGCAGGGGGTAGTAAAGGATAAAGGGGTTCAAATATATGGTGATGGAAGAAGATTTTACTTTTGGTGGTGGGCACACAGGGCTGTATACAGATGATATATTATAGAATTGTGTACTTGAAACCTCTATAATCTTATTATCCAATGTCACCCCCATAAATTTAATTAAAAATTTTAAAAAAGATAAGATGGGAAAAAAGATTGTATTTGCAACCTAAAGTCACTATAGACTGATATAACTAAGAATAAATGGAATAGTCAAAGTTTATCCAGTACTGAATAAACTTTCCTTCTTCAACTAAATACTAAAGGGCAAGGGTGATAAAGAAAAACACATGTTCTTAGTTATGTCACAAGGTAGACTTGTTTTACATATTGACCAAATCTATTTATTTGTTGTCTATTTCTTCTCAGTAATTTGTTCACTGCTTTAGCCTTGTTACCTAGAACAGTGCCTGACACAGAATAGAAGCTTAATATTTCAGAGTTCATTTATTTATTTAGTCAATAAATATTTATAAGAACCTACCATGAGCCATCCACTTTTCCATCTGCTGGGAATAGAGAGTGAACAAGACAGCCAAAACCCAGAGAGGCCTTCATTTATTCTAGGTGGGAGAGGTTATAATCTTATGGCACTTGGCAACATGAACATTCACCACACTTTTTGTAATCTCTTCAAGTGTATCTTCTATAAGTTCCATGTATCCATCACATTCACCAGCTTGTCTCTAACACCAAGTGGCCTGGCATATGGAATATATCCAATAAAGATTTTAATTAATGAATCAAACCACATTTCTCAGTTTTTCCTCTATGAAGACCTGAGTAATTTTTTAAAAATATAAATGTCAGAGTTACTCTTCTTTGTTCTGAGACGTTAAGTGAATCTTGTTGGTTATTTACTCTGAATCCATTACCCCTTTGTTTATTTCAAGTAGAACTCTGATTTTGTTCATAAACTCACCTCTCCTATGTAAGCCCTAAGATTCAAGGGGTGCTGATTCCTTTTCTGTTGCCATGAATTTTACCCAATTAATCCTAATGAAAGTACTGTATTTAATCTTGTTGGGCATGATTAGTTTAGTATGGCTAACCAATTTAGATCAATTTAATCTGAGATGTTTTATAAGGGCTTCTTAGAAAATTTCCCTTTACTTGCCTGAGAGTCTTTCTTCAGTTGTTCTTAACTGTGGGTGACTGCCTCCCAGGGGACATTTAGAAATATCTGCATATATTTTTGATTGTCCAACTTGGGATACTACTGGCATCTAGTGGGTAGTGGCCAAAGATGATGGCCTAAGTATCCTACAGTGTACAGGACAGCACAATAAAGAATTATTTGTCCCAAAATGTCATTAGTATCAATAGTGAGGAGATGGAGGAATCCTGATCTAACATAAACAAGGAAGTATGTAGCTCCCTCTGAGACATGACAGCATGGTTCCTATCATGAGACAATTATAAAAAAAAAAAAAAACTAGCTTTAAGATGAACCTCAATATTGCAAATGTTAGAAAGAATGAGAAATATCATGGGTGTTTGATTACAAGTAGTTGTAGAAAGTAATCTTAAATCTGGCCTTGGCTTTGGACTTTAGTTATCTGATCCAATGTGTTTCCTAATTGCTTATGCCAATTTGAGCTGCATTGTTTTAAATAGCTATTAAAATCATTCTAACCTATATAATTGGATATATTTATGTTTAAACAATAGGAATCCAGTTGCTGATTACATTACTTCTCCTTGGTTTTCAACCAAAAAATTCTTCCAGTCTTAATAACTGTAGAATTTTCCACTAGTATGTGTACATTAAAATTTTCTACATAGCCTTTTATTTTAGTTTGATCTGTGTATTTTGCACAGAATATGTGTGATACATATATTTGAAAGTATTTATTAGTTTTATTGAATAATATAGACTTTATTGAGTGATAGATCACAATAAGAACTAAAGAGATATTTATGGGATTAAGAATAAATGTACCAAACAATACTTTTTTTTCAATGTTAATATTTCTTATATTTAGTTCATTTTTTGATAATTATACAACAGCACTTAAAGTAACTTGGAGACAGCATAGGAATCTAAACTTCATCTGTAAGCCATTGTTTTAAGATATTGAAACCCATGGATTAGCACCTGTTCTTGTTCACCACTGGCATGTCTAGCCCTTCTTTCCTTGGGCAAAAACAAATAAGTAGAATTATATGAGCTTTCTTCTATTTTTTAGAACTATTATTTAAATAGATCTTTAAGTATTTGCTGAATCGTTGTATCAAGAATTCAAGATTTTGACTTTTTGTTTAACAATTTTATATTCTGTAGTTTTGTTCAAATCCATTGAAAGTTTTGTTTCTCTCATTATATCTCTAAAATGAGAATGGTTGGTAGAGGCTTACAAAAAATTAAAATAGTATTAATTGGCATACACAACATAACATTTTATAAAGCTGAAAGCTTAATAATGCTTTATAAGAGATAAATGATAACTGGGAACATTTTTGAGAAATATAATGAAAATTTCATTTAAAAAACAATTTAGATATCACTTTGATTAATATGTGATGGTTAAACTTAGTTTATGCTGACTATAAGTTTTTACCAGCAGGAGAAACGACCACATTTTCTATTTGTTCACCGTGTCAAGGCACTTGATATGGTTGTACTGGGCATACTCTCAAAGTTAACGTTGTGTGTAACAAACATAGCATGAGAAGAGGTTCAAATAAGCACCTCGCTTTTTTAGACAGGACCTCTTCAGCTGTCCAAATAATTCAGGCCCAGTTGCAGAATGAGGGACAGAGAGATTCAGAAATGAAGTCCATTGCTGACCAGGAGGATTAGGGGCTCTTTTGGCACATTGCCCTACATAGAGGAGAGCATAGCTTGCAAGGGAGGGAATTCCAGAGCCTTAGGACCCTGACCTAGGGACTTTCTCCCCAGTCCCTAGACAATCAATCCTGAAATCTGCCAATTGTTGTGAGTCAGTGGTGGGGGAGGAAGTTATGGGGTTAGAGTGTCAAAAGACTTCTTAACAGGGTGAGTACTAGAGCCTTGAAGTTGAAGGTAACAGTTTAAAGGCTTTCAAAGTTGTTACAAGTGTCAGAAGCCAATGATTTGTGAGGTCTGTCCTTGCTTGTGCTTCACCCTCTAACCTTTGTCCAGGGCTGGCCTGCACAAGCAGTGTAAGCAGCTGCCAGTGGAGTGTGATCTGAAGGGCATAAAGAGGCCCACTTGGCCCTAATTATTTTCCCCTGGGTCTGTCACAACGTACTGATTACCTAGCACATCTGGTTCAATAAATCTTGGATGGATGGATGGATGGATGGATGGATGGATGGATGGATGGATGAATTTTCTCAGCACATATATACTTACTAATTATTGCATGCCAGGTACTTTGCAAAATGCAGAGGATTCAAAAGTAAACACAATCAATATGTTTCCCCTTCTCAAGAGGCCCCAAATCCAGACAGAAAAGAAGGTAAATTGAATACAACAATTATAAGTGGGGGTTCTGAAAGTTTATAAAGAAATGAACAGGGTGCTAAGGGAAATGGACATTAAAAAGTTCTCCCAAAGAAGGCATATCTGATATGAAAAATAACCCCAGTTGAAATGCAAAGATATTGGCAGGAAGAAATATTATAATCATATTGGCCCTGTACATGTGCTTAGAGAATTCACAATGAAAGAGTAAAAGTAGAGTACAAAGAGAATCAGGAACTTTTGATGGAAGGAAACCATTTCAAGGAAAGGAAAGCTGAGTTCCCGATTGCTGTCCATACAGCCCTGGACTGAATGGAGACTGTGACCGGGAGGGTCTGAGCAGACAAGGACAGAGCCTCTGAGCTAGGGCCCTGGTCAGGGCACTGAGGAGCCTGCAGGAGGGTGTTCCATTGGCGAACCAGCCAGCGTCCCATTGGTGAACCTGAAGGATGATGCATTGCAGGAATCCAAGCTGAATAGATGGGCTATAGAAGCAAAATCTGACTGAAAAATGGTGAAACTTTGTGAGAGAATGCTATATATATAAGTAGAGACCATTATATCAATCAGTGATGGAAGAATTGGCATTGGGGATTCTGGTTTAGGAATAGTTAGGAGGAAAACCTAGAGCTATCTATTTTAAAGGAAAGATTCATTTGCTACTGGTTAGAATCCTTTGCCACTTCTGAAGCCATTTGATTTTTTGTTTATCAACTGGCTTTGGATTAATCAGAAGAGTTACATGAGTCATAATAAACATATGCTTTATCTATAATCATATTTACTTTTTCTAAATTTGAGGAGCAACTATCAATAGTAGAATAATAACTGAATGAGTGAACAAATGAATGAGTGGTGAGTGGATGAAGTAAATGAATGACAGAGTAAGCTTTATTATTCTGTTGTCCATGACACTTTTATGTGCTATTCTCACATCTTTTTTTTTTTTTTCATTCATCTGACACTGCACTCCTGGGAAAATAAAAAAATAATCTTACCTCAAATTCCTGGATTTTATATAAAGTGTTCTGAGTTTTGTTTATATGTGTGATTAGCCAGGCTTCTGAAGTTCCATTATGTATTCCTGAAGCACCCAAGCACAGACTGACATATAAAAGATGAAAGTTCAGCTTCGGTGGTAAGCCTTAAACTAAATTTGCACTGCTTCCTGGTGTCTACTTCAAAATTCCAAAGATAAGAGTCCCTTTATTTGCAATCCATTATCACTATTTAAACATCTTTCACTGCTGAAGCTGTACTTTCAAGGAATTAGATGGGTTGATTTTGAACAGTAGCAGTTCATAAAGACAGCAGAGCCCTCACCTCCCAACCCTATCTCCTGCTCTGTTTTTCTATTTTCAGCATCAAGACTGTCTTTAGCATCAGAGAAATAAATTGTTCTCTCTAAAAGACATAGGGGGAAATGAAGTGAAGTAAAACCTCAAAAGCAATCTCTTCAAACTTGTAAAATTTCCTCTACAAATCATGATTTCTGCTTTCAAACAATAACCTAGAAGCCTTCCTGAACTTCAAATAGCTCTTGTGAAATGACATTTAAAAAATATTCAATGTACACAAACTGGAAACATATGGATGAAAGAGCACACATTTAGGAGTTAGTGAATTAAATGGAAAAACACCTCTGAAAGCACATTTCATTATTGTTATTGCAAAACCACAGTGTTACTAATATTGGATAAATCCTGAAAACAGCTGGACTTTGGCTTTCTCTAATTGTGTCTGACCCAAATCGCTTTTTTTTTTCTTTTTTAAGAGAATGGTGTTTCTGTACTTGTCTCTTACTTTTGGAGCTGTGAGTTCTGGACTACACAGGAATGCTTACTGGATTGACTGTCTCCATGTGCATAAATACATAAGATGAGCCTACAGCCCACTGCTGAGTTCTCATAATAATGAAGGAACAATGGTCTTTGAAAGTCATAGATAATCCCTAATCCTCATTGTCTTCTTCTGTTTCAACCCAACCTTTCTCTAGAATGACTAGCAAGATGCAAAATTGACTGATGATCTTCTCTTTTCCCCTGTCTGACCCTATACACCCGCCCCCTCTCCTAGAGGTGCCAAGAAGCAGTGAAGTAACCAAAAGGCAGGCAGTAGAAGGGAGAGGGAAAAAACAACAAACCAAGTGATCAACCCCAAGCGGCTGTGTGTTAGCTGTTTTCTATTATTCACTCATTTGAGCTTTCTCAGATGTGCTGGGGTTTTTTCTTTAGAAGACTTTCATGTTGTGTTTTCTTTCCTCTCTTAGAGCTAACCACCTTTTTTCATGCAAGGGAACTGAGCCCTTGAATGAGGGCCAGGTAGGCTGCCAGATCCTCAGGATGTTCAAGCACAGTGTTTCCATCCTCTTTCTTCTGAGAACCAGCTTTTAAATTGTGCATGAAGACTTGTCAGTGAGCAACAGAAATGAAAGTCACAAAACAGTGGTGGAAAGTCAAAAGCAGTTCATCGATCTTTACTATTTACATACAGCTCTACATTTGAGGACACTTCTTGAATTATGCAGTTTGGTATTTTATATATCCACTTACTTTATAAGGGGCAGCCTGCAGTTTATAAAAATATGATCCCCCATTGAGTTATGTTTTGATCTACCCGCTCTATCAGTGTGCTTTTACATTCTTGTGTCATGAATTAAACATAGCACAATCTCATTCATTTAAATAAAGTCCGCCTACTGGGAGCCATATGCATGGCCTGGGTCAAATCTGTGGAAGCACCATTGTGAGAATAACACCCTCCGGCCATGTCTTTTCTGTTTCAATTGTCCAAGGGCTAAGAATGAGCACCCCAGAGGAAGGAACACATCAATCTGAGTCACCAACACTTCAAAGATGCTCACTCTTTCTCTAAAGACCATACACTGCAGGCTTTCATCCGACATGAACCGAATTAAAGGAGCTTCCCAAGGAGACAGACTTTAAGTAAAACTGCTTTGTGTTTGCTGCAGAATTTAATAGTAGAGGGAATTTTTTTGTAAGAAATAAAAATAATTCTAAAATAGTCATTATTATAATCTAAGGAGTAACAATTTTGTTCTAATTTAGCAGAATGCTAAGTGCTTTACATAAATCATATAATTTATTTTTAAAACCCCATAAGCTAGCTAATATTATCATTCATATTCTTATAAATGACAAGGGAGCACAGGGAGGATAAGTATCTTTTTGAAGTTCACAGAGCATCAGGATTTGAATTGCCTTTGTCTTACTCCAAAACTGAAACATTAGATTTGAAAGAATGTATACCTATATATTTCATTTACATACTGAAAACTTTCTTAAAGAGCCCACTAATATTCATGTAGTTTGATTCTGGGCCGCTTAAAAAAACAAATTTCACTTAATTTGGGCTATTGAAAGTCATTTCTAATAGCTTTAAAATGTCACACAGTGGAATGCTTATTTGAAATACACATTGCAATGTGTATTGCAAGGTTTCCAGATCTAGGCCAATTATTTTTAATATTTGTTTTCTATTTATATTGTCATATACTTTTGCTTAAGTTAAATCTGTACATTATATGTATGGTATATTTATTAAAGAAGGAAATGTTAAAAAATAAAAGAAAACAGAGACATATGTTAATGTCTTTATAAAGATCTTGATGAATAAATACAAAAATATAGATAATTAAATTGAAAAATGGACAGAGAATATGTCTAGGAAATTCAATGAAGAATAAACACAAATGGTTAAACTCAAACACATGATAAAATGTTCAATATTGTCTCTAATTATAGGAATAAAAACAATATGATACTACTTTAATCTAGCCTAATATGTTAAGTGTCTGGTTGTCCAGTCGTCCATTCAACCAATCAAAGTGTAATATGCTAATGATATGCTAAGGCCAGTCAACCGCTCTCTATGATGTGCACTGACCACCAGGGGGAAGACGTTCCAACCTGTAGGTGAGCTTGCTGCTGGGGTCTGACCGATTGGGATTGAGCAAGACAGGCCAGACGTGCCCTGGAGCCCTCCCGTGGTCCTTCCCCAGCTGGCCAACCTCCCGGGTCCCTCCCTGGGGTCCCTTGGCCTTGCCTGTGCCCTCTCACAATTCGGGACTCCTCGGGGGATGTCAGAGAGCCGGTTTCGGCCCAATTCCACAGGCCAGGCCTAGGGACCTCACTGGTGTACAAATTCATGCACCAGGCCTCTAGTTGGTATATAAACATTTAAAAACCATGTTTCATATCTATTGTTTTAAGGGTATAGAAATATGAGCACTCTGAAATATCACTGTGGGAATATAAATTATTAAAACTTCTGTACACATACACATAGTTAAAAATAGGTAGAAATCCCAAGACTTAAAGTATTTATACACCTTGAGCCAATAACTTTATAGTAATTTATATGAAGCAAATATGAGGAATATAAAATTTTATCTATAAAGATATTTAGCAAATCTTATTTTAACCTTAAAAGTATTAAATAATTTAAAAGTTCAACACAAAAGCTTATCTAACAAATTTATGATGCAGCCATATGAAAGCCATCCTTTGAAGACCAATTAATTTAAAAACAATATAGTATATACAATATACTGTTATGAGACAAAGGATATGAAATCAATATATATAGTATGATCTGACTTTTTAAAATAAGTGTCTTCTATATAGGTATATGTATAAAACTATATTTATAATATACATCTGTATATAATTAAATATGAAATATTAATATCAATTATCTAAAAAGAATTATAGGTGATGTTTTATTTACTACAATTAATATTTTTTATAAAATAAAGATGAATATGGCTAAGATATTAAGGGTGAAATAATAATGGTGTCCTCAGGAAATAATAGCCCAATATAAATCCAAAATACTGCTGTCAGTGTAAATGTTTATTTGAGTAAATACATGAAAGAAGTTCAACCTCTCTGTGACTCACAGAAATGTGAATTAGAACAAGTACAGCGATTTCCCTAGATCTGTTGCTGTTCAGTGCTGCTGGACATGGAAAGAACAGTAATTTGCAGTCTGCTGGCTGGAGTTTGGTTAGTACAGCCTTTTTGGAGGGCAGTGTGTCACACTCTATCAAAATGTAGAATGTGCATACATTTAAAGTTAGCAATTTCACTTCTAGGATTTAATAATACTAAACTATCCACCCAAGTGAACAAAATTGGATGTACATAATGTTCATTGAAGCATTTTTTTCATAAAAAGAATGATTAGTGACAATCTAAATGTTCATCAAAAGAAAAGTGTTTAGATTTTGTAGCTGCTAAAATTTTTTGAGAGATCTGTATGTAATGACATGGATATACAGATAAAGAAGACATATTATTATGTTTTTAAAAATCACATGGCACAACAATGTGTATAGCATGATTTAACTGAGGTTTTAAAGAATGTGAATACATGGGAAAAAAGTGAAAAGATAAATCCTAAATTTGACAGTGGTTATCTCTTTGGAGGGAAACAAGCCAAGCATTGTTGGAAGCAATGAAACAGGAATTTTATTTTTTACTTTTATCTTAGACTAGAGGCCTGGTGCATGAAAATTCATGCACTGGAGGGGGGGTCCCTCAGCCCAGTCTAACCCCTCTCACAGTCTGGGAGCCCTCAGGGGTGGGAGGTGACCCGGCGATCAGGGGAAGACGACGCCCCATCACACCTCTGCTACTGCCACTGCTGGCAGCACAAGCCTCGGGTGGCCCTGGGAGGCTGGGGGGGCTGAGGGGACTGGGGGACTCCAGAGGCAAGCACACAGCAAGGCCAGGCCCGCCTGCCAGAAACTGGGAGCTGCCATCTTGTGGCTGTGGGTGCCACCATCTATGAGGGCGTGGCATCAATTATCATATTCCCTCCTTATTGGCTGTGGGCACCACCATCTTTGAGGGTGTGGCAGTAATTAGCATATTCCCTCCTTATTGGCTGTGGGTGCCACCATCTTTGCGACAGTGTGAGGGTCAATTAGCATACTCCTTCTTTATTAGATAGGATGGTGTTTGCAATGAGAAGTATTCATGTATAACATATAATTAAAATGATTTAAAATGTTAAATGAACCAAGAAAAGTGTTACCCATTTATTTTAAACAAGCACTAATATATTGGCAGATATCATCATGCTGTTAAAACTGTGAATTACTTTCCCCAAAATAAAAGTATTTTCTTTCTTCCCTTAAACTATTTTAATTTTTGTGGCCAGCATAAAGCTGATCTTGGCAAGAGTGAAAGGCCTTCTCACAAGAGGAGAAATCCATAGAGCCGTGCCTCCAATATATTAAGTTGCAGCAGCCCTTTCTTTAAAGCTTTTGGTTGTATCATCATCTCTTAACAAAACATTTTTATTTTTCCAGTTTTAAAATCCTCCAGTGACCATTTTGCTTGATTTCTCTTTTGTCTTTCTTTTATTTCTTCATGACAGTAATGCAAAACAAATTTTGATAAAAATGTCTTGTTCATTTTTTGACTGCTCAACTCTGCTTCTAAGCTCAGCCAAAGAACTTTAATATTTTGATAGGAAATAATTTTTCTCTTTGAATTATATTTTTTAAAGCTGAGAACAGTCTTTTTTATTTAAAAGTAATTTATGTTAATTTTGAAATGTTAGATAATATATAAGAATATAAATAAAGTAAATAATACCCCTCTAATCCTATCACAAAGAGATAACCATTGTTAGCATTTTGGATATATCTTTTGTATGCTTCAGATTTCTTGTACCTTGTTTATTTTCCTCATGTAACCTACCTCTTAGCATATTTTCTTTTATAGCAGCAGCATGCACGGGGTTATACTACATGGGTATTCTACTGTTAGACATTGAGGTTTCTGGCAGGCCCAACTGGTTGTCAATGCAGCAGCCTCTTCATCTTCCTGTTGGCAAATCCTACCTCCCATAACAGAAACTAGAGATGCCAGTTAATTACTTTCTCAGCCTCCCTTTCAGCTAAGGCCTAGGGCATGAGGCCCAACCCTGGTCAAAGAGACTCAGGAAAGTTCCTGGAATAGATTTTCCTCCTAGATAAAAAGTAAGACTGCCTAGAGAAACTGCCTTCTTCCCGACTGGATTATTACGTGAGGTGTGGTGCCTGGAGCTATGGGAGCTTTCCTGTGATTCTGAGGAATGAAGCCTAAGAGCAAAACTATGTCAAGGATAATAAGCAAGGTGTGAAGAACTAATGCTAGAACCTTCTTTTCAGGAATCCTTTGAGCTAATAAACTACTATTTTTTAATTCACCTTCATCAAATATTCTGTTACTTGCAGCCCAGTGTATGCCAAGTGATACAGGCTTATTTCTAGTTTTTCACTATCTCAAAGCTGAAATGTTCACTGTTAAATGTACCATTTTGTAATTCTGTCCAAATGTATTCCTGAGATATTCTTAGCAGTGGAATTCCTGGTTCAAAGGTTAGGCTCACTTTAAATAAAATTTAAAATATTTGAAGGGCATTTTAGCCATAGCTTAGTATTCTACTTCTTACTTTTATATTTTCTAACTGTGGCAATGATTTAATTTAGAGAGAGAGTAATGTCATGAACTAAAGTGATACATAGATTCCTGCCCACATTACTTACCACGTGGTTGATATTTATTTATTTAGTTATTCATTCATTCATTTATTCATTTATTTTTTCTAAGTGGTTGATTTTAAGTATGTTACTGAACTTGTCTTTTCCTTAGTTTGCTCAGCTGTAATATGGGGATAAGAAAGTTACTACTTTATTTGGTTTTTTGTTGTTGTTGAGGATTAGGTAAATTAGTACCTGTTAAACTATTAGAACTGTCTACTTAAGTGTATGTGTTCTTTGTTCCTCTGTGTAGCCCCATATCCTACCCCAGTAATTGATATTTTTAAGTTGCTTAATAAATATTTATCAAATAAGTGAAGGAAAAAACAGTAAATCTGAGATTACTACTTGGACTACTGTTTTCTCATATCTGTTTCTGGAATCCATTCTGTTTCCTTTTGTCTCTGTTATTTGTCTTTTTTTTATATACCATAAATTGAGCTGGATTATAATATTATAGTTAAGAGTCAGTGCAGATTTTTAATACAGAAGATGCTTAAATATGAGATACCTTTAGGAGGGGCACACTTTGTTACAAGAAAATGAGTTTGCTCCTCCCAGATACCCATTTGCTCTTTGAAAGTCAAAGTAGTGAGGAAGCATTGTGTGTTCAAAAGAGAAGGGTTTTATAGTTTATGCAGTCCTGCCTTTAGCCAGTGCAGCAGTTTGCTTCATAGTATTCCAGATAGATAGTCACCTAATGTCTGATTGAATCTTTCCATTATTATTTTAAAGTCCCACAGGTGGATGAAGAAGACCATTAAGAGAATGTTATTTTATCCAACATAAGCATTAAAACAAAACAAAGGCATCACATATATAGATATTATCGTTTTAAGTATTTTTTATGGCTTTTTTAAACTCTTTCCACACTATGTTTTCAGAGAAATAGAATCCCATAAAGTTAACAATGAAAGCATAAAATAATGACATATTATATATGCATAAAATGTGTGTATATGGAACAGTGTACTAGTATGTGAACATACAAATCTGGGTTTTTTTTACAATAAATTTTACCAGATTATTAAGTGCAAATAGAATAATCCTGCATCAAAGGACTGTTGAACTTAATGGAAGTTTTATGTGACATCCAACTATCTTACCCTTTGGCTAATAACTATCAATCAAACCCATTCATTGCCCTTAGTTATGTATTATCCTTTTGAGGATTTAAAAGAAGGTTGCTTCAGATCTTCTGTGCATTATCTCATCTCTCTAATCTGCTCAGCAGTATACTATAAGGCTACCAAAATGAAATGACTGTTCCAACCTGTGGAAACAGCCAAGATTGCTACAGTGGTTCTTTGATAACTCTTGCATTTTATTGGTTTGTGAGCATAGTTTAATTTGGAAAAAGAAAAAACTAAAGGGAAAATTTTATCTGAGTGTTAAGCTTTTAAAATATAATTAATGACAAGGAAGGGAAAAGAAGTGCACATTCCACATTTACTCTAGAGACTGATGATCAGTTAATATTAATAGATTACCCAGAATGAACTGCTGGCCAGTAGAGAAGTTACAAACGAAACACAGGGGCTTAAAATAAAGACCATTTTTGATATATTATCTAACTTGTGGTCCCCAAAAAGCAAAGTTTATTGACTAAAAGACTGCCATTCAGCAAGCTACAGAACAGTTTGCAGTAGCACCAGAAACAGATTTCAAAAAGTAACATATACAACAGGATTAAAGGTTAGAGACTGGCATTTTATGTTAAATCAATCATTAGTGTGTTGGTGGTGGTAGGTGGTATGCATTCATGTATTTTCTTTCTTTTTTTTTTTTAAAGATCGGCTGTTTCCTAGCAGAATCTAGTGTAAATCTGTATATTTGAAAGTTATTAATGTATTTTAAGTGACAAAAACCCTGCTTACAAAGTTCTGATTAGTCTTTCTATAATTTCTAGTTGACAATTACTATTTTTCAGACAGCTGTACTGCTTGATGTCTACTGCTGTAGAAAAAGTTTAATTTGTTTATTCATCAATTGTTTACTGAGGGCCTACTATGCACTAGGCATGGTTCTCAGCGTTTGGAATATAGCAGGGAGTAAATCAGACAAAAAAAATCTTGCTGTCATGGATATTACCAAAAAATGTACAATTGAATTAATCAGATTGGCTGCGGGATCAGGATGTATTTAATAATACTCATGCAGCATGCTTTTGTGTATGGAAATTAAATTATGAAGTATATTCTTAAATGTATTTGCATAAATTATTTGAAAGGAACTAATTCCCCCCTTTCTCGATCTGGCATCTTACAAATGGAAGATCCCATGTCAGAAAAGGGCTTGGAATAAAGTATAGATAAACTATAGAAATAGTAGATGAACTGTAGTTGGTATGTTTAGTAACTGTTTACATGTTTTAGAAATAGCTCCTCTTTCTAATGATGCACATGTGCACTACTCTGTTTCTGGCAAAGTTGGAGTCTGGAGAGAGAGAGACCTGCTCTAATTCCCACTTCTTTTTTTAAAATATATTTTATTGACTTTTTTACAGAGAAGAAGAGAGAGGAATAGAGAGTTAAAAACATCGATATGAGAGAAACATCGATCAGCTGCCTCCTGCACACTCTCTACTAGGGATGAGTCCACAACCAAGGTGCATGCCCTTGACTGGAATCGAACCTGGGACCCTTCAGTCCACAGGCTGATGCTCTATCCATTGAGCCAAATCGGTCAGGGCTAATTCCCACTTCTTATGCTGGACTCTTCCCTTGAGGGCCAGTCTTGGGGTGGCAGCATCTCAGCTATCCCAGCATTTTCTAAGCCCCTTCTACCCCACAAGAGTGGCACCTGACTCCTTAAGGTGATCAGTGAGATCATACTTCATAGCAATAGTGGTGTTTTTTGTGTGTCTGACCGCCATTTCAACTCTTTTAAGTCATGTCGCTTTGCCATGTGGTTTATCAGAATCTGTTCTTGTGATGGGAGAGGAAAGGGTTTGGAACTGGAAGCTCTGAGCATCCCGGGAGGGAGACGCTGTGTGACAAGCTCTCAGGCCAGCCACACCCTCTGTGCCTGCAAAGGACCTTGAAAGGCCTTTATTGTTTCATCCCAACGAATCAATGAAACGCTTTTATTTAAAATGGTGCACTTTTTAATGGTACAAAATTAAAAGCCTGCTAAATACAAACAATTTTGGAAGAGAAGTACATATTTCTTAATGCTGATTATTATTAAAGCAGCCATTTTAATAGTACAATAAAAATTGCAACCACTTGTTTAGATAACTTATTTACTTAACATGATATAACACTCAGAATCCAATTCTTTCAGGGAAAACAAAAGAAAAAAATCAGCTTTCTTCCTCTTATTAATTCTCCTTTACTTAACCTCACTGACCTTGGAGAAGGCCAATATTGGTGATGGAGAAGGTATGGTCAGAGAATACAAAGAGAAGCTTCCAGAATAGAAAATAGAATGAGAGCATCACCCATGAAGTTACCCCATTTTCTCTCCAGTAATTACTTTTATAAAAAACTTTATTTTTATTTTTGACACCATTACAAATGTCCCCATTCCCCCATCCCCTTTGCCCACCTCCACCTAGCTTTTATCCCCTTCCCTCTGCCATCATCATACTATTGTCTGTGTTTTATACAAATGTTGGTTTCTACTTATAGCACTGTATGTAACATTATTATACTCATATATGTGTCAAAATATTAAATTGATTTAATTAAAACTAAAATTGACTTGGATATTTTGGAACACCAGTGGAGGCTTTTAAAAGTGCACAGTTTTTAACTTGTATGTTTTAATTACATACTCTAATTTCCTTTACATTTTATTCTGATCTTGTTACTTCCTAATTTGGTTAAGTGCCTCAGCTACTAAAATAACTGAAAGAATCTTTCTCATGATTTTTCCAGAATAACTAGAATTATGGAGTACTGAAAATGTCCCAGTGTCTTCCCAGGTTGTTTCCTAGTGAAATGATGACTCTTTCTCCTAGTGGTAATCTCCTCTCCTCCACTCTTTTCTCTTCCCACCCCTGTAGAAGCAGACTTGAAAAACAGATTAGGAATTATTGGTTTTTATGATAATACATGAATTATATTTAACTTTCTCTGGAGATTTAAAAAATATAGAATGCTAGGTACCATTCTCTTCAGAACAGTTTTGACTCAAGTCCACTTTTAGACTAGTAAATGGATTATATGAATCTTCAAAAGACCTTTCATACTTGTGAGTACTGCAAAAAAACAACAACAAAAAAAACAGAAAACATCAACAAAACACCAAAATCTTTGACTCTTTAACTACAAAGAATTTTTATATTTGGTAGGAATTTTAAAACTTGTAAAGAATTTTAAAGTTTAGAGATGATAATTTGCCTTTGCAATCAAGCACATCTTTGCATAAAATCCCGATGCTCCCATTGAAATAATTGGGTCTAAGAGCAATTTTTAAAAATTTAAATTCAAATTATATTTTTAAAGTTTACCTGATGGAAATGTTGAAACATACGAAATTAGAAAACACAGCATCATGAATATTCATGTACCAAATGCCCAGTTTCAACAACTAATACAATGAGCTAAGTGACACTTTGCAGCATTACCAATAGGCAATCTAAAATTATTTACTTGGACAAAGTAAGAATTTTCCATTACTCTCTCAGATTCAGACAGTTCATGAGAAAATGGCATGGATTGCTAAAGTTGTCACAACTTATTAGTATGTTAGGTGGTATTTTTATGTTGAACATGTCCTGTGATCAATTATCAAGTGTGAAACTTACCATCTTTGATGGAATCCATGCTTTGACATAAAATAAGAACTAAATTTGTGAAAGCTATTCCTACTACTTTGGGCATATAAATAGGCTGTGGGTACTCAAGTAGCTGCATGCTTACAATACATACAGATCCTTCAGGGATATTTATCCCTTCTACCCCTCCTGTAACACCTTCAAGGGTATTGTCAGCCATTGGGAGCAAGCCAGTCAGAATTCATCTGCCTCCTGATGAAGGACAAAGAGTCAGCCAAACCCTGATAATCTGATAATAATTCAATTTAGTTGTATTCCAACTTTGGTATTTGAATCGTAGGAAGCCAAAGCCCTTCCCTGCACAGGCAAGTTGGTCTGTTAGGGCATTTGGTGGTTTGGTGAACAGAATGAAATGTTTTTAGTGTGTACATATAACTCTTCTAACTGGGTTTCCATGTAGCCATTGAGAGCTGATCATCTGACCTCAACAGAACCCAAAGCAACATTATGGGACTGATATGGGGTAGGGAAATTAAGGCAAATGAAAAAAATGCTTCCAGTGGAATGGTTGGTTCTGAGGCCTGACTAGTTCTTTTGATCACCTTCCTCAGTATTTCCAGACATGACTTTCAGTTGGAAGAAAGGAGTGCTGTGTGACGCTGGAGCATAGCTTCCATGATCTGGAAACTATAAAGGAAGTGGTCCTTGGGAACTTTAACGACAAAGTTATGTTCATGAAACACCTGGTATTTGGGGGAGTTATCACAGACTTGTGACTCATATAAAGAGGGAAAGGGAAATAAAGAGACTTTTTTTTTATAGGAGGAGAGTCCTCATGTCACCATAAAGAAAGGAAAATGTTTGTGTGGGTCAGAAGCATCTGGCTTTATTTTGTTTGAACCTAAAATTTCCCAGCTGGCATCATTTTCGTATTGCTTACCGTAGGCTTTTCAGATGTCCCTGGCCTGTTGTCCTTATGGGCATTTCCGGGAGGAGACGGAGGTGAGAATCACTTAAATAAATACATTTCATTTCCTCTAGGAAAGATGCTTTTGTAGTACTCTCCTGCTAAATGTGTGTGTGTGCGTGTGGGTGTGTGTTTTCTTTCTATAAGTAACTAATGTCATTTTTGAAAAAAGTTGAAAGCAAGTGATGAAAATTACCTAACGGAGCTTTTCAGGCCCTCTTTCAAGTACAGCAACACTAGTGGTTCCCAAGGACAAGTACTTAGTCCTGCTCACCGTCCCTTCCTTCTGTCCACCAGCATTTGCCCACCTCCCTTTCTCACAGTACTCACTACAGAGTAAAAAGGAGGGGTGATGACCTGCCAATCAACCACTTCTGCCTCCTTTTAGTTTATCTCATAAAATATTCAGAAGGAAATAAAACTGGGAGCACTGTTTTTTTTTAAGTCAGTGTTTGAAAACATAACTAAAAAGAACTGTCTTTAGGTATGTTTAACTTAATTTTCTTACATGTCTCATTATCTTCCTTTTCTAAGTGAATGATGACTTGCTTATCATACTAACTTTTTATTATTATTTTGAAAATCTGGACTTCAACATCTATCGGTGACTAAGGCAACACCAACATGGGGTAAAATGCAGAGATGGATAAAAAATAATTCAGCTAATTGGATAGGATAAATAAGCATGCTGCAGATAGAGTGTGCCTATCTTGAATGTACAAGCATGATATTTGCTCAATCTCTAATCATATAATTCAGGTAAATTACTTCATCCCTAGTTTCTAGCTTTGGGCACATAATGATTAAGTAGTACATGCTGGTTTTTTCTTGGCAACTCTAATAGTTTTGTTGCTACTTTGAAGTGTCAGTTCTACATGCCTTTTAACTGTATGCACTGACACAGTTAAATCTATGATATGATTCAAATAAAAACATACATAAGTAATTATATATTTTAAACATTTCTTAATGTATTGATGTGACATATTTTTGTTTTAGATGTTATACAATATCCTGAGTTATAGTATAGAACAAAATGAAATATTGTGAGAGGTATTTCCATTTGCCACTTTTGTTATGATTTCCATAAATCAGTGCAAACTTTAAAGGTGTTTACTGTCACCATTAATTGGCAAAGATATGGAGGGAAGTTATTCAGCATTAGAAGATAAAACTTATGAGACCAGTGAATTATACATGGCCTGATGCCTTCCTCTTAATAAAAATGTGGAAATATGAAATCAAATAGCATAGAAATGGAAGAAACCTTACAAATGGTTGTGTCAGGTCCCATTCCCCACACACCTAGCAAAAGTCTTCTGGTGCTCAATGAAGACATGATGAATGAACAAAAGACAGAAAGCATCTAGGTTTAGCTAAGACATTTCTAGGAATTCCTTTCTGAAGGTATCCCACTCTATTTTTAACAGTTCTAACATGTAGAGTGCTCTTATGGCATGTATTACTTTATTATTACTATTAATACCATATTGATAGCTTCTAATCTATAAAAAGAGATACCCCAATTGAAAGAAATACCAGGATTACTGTGCCCAACTTTATCACCCTTGGGCTTTCTAATGGGAAAGAAAGAAAGCTCTAGAAAGAGCCATCTTATTTGCAAGGGCTTATTAATATTCTATGTTATTTTAATATGCTGAGTTTTCCTGCCCAAATGAATGCAAAAATTAATGTAATACAATGTAAATATGAATGAAGAAGGAAAAGCTTAACAAAATCATCTGAAGACAGAATGGTATGGGGAATAAAAATCACATAAGTTTATTCTGCAGTTCAATGTAAGTGGCTAAAAGACATTAGTGATAATCTGTTCATTCAAGATGGCTCCTATCAGTGTACCTCCAGATAGCCTACATTTTCACAAGTGAGGAAAAGCAGGCACATTGTCATGATATCTTTTAAACCTAGGCTCTTCCCCTCCCCTCCTCCTTGTTCTGACTCTGAAAACTAACTTCTCTAGGATAAGCCCTGATAACAGTAGATCTGGAGTTACCATCAGGGCTGT
>NW_006283769.1:386810-401999 GCF_000327345.1 Myotis davidii | reverse complement strand
ACCGCCTGGCCTTTTGTCTGGGACTGAGACTGGGCTGGCTTTCTGCAGAAATGCTCATCAATCTTCCCTTGCCTTTGGCCTCTGGTTTCTGAGAGAGATGGTCTCATTTCTTGCTTGTATATTCTAGTAGGAGTCAGGGAAATGAAGAGTTTTCCTTAAAATGCTCCGACAAAAGTAGAGAAATTGGGAGTGAGAACTGCCAATCTTAACCTCATAGAGCCTCAGTTTCCTTAAGAGGTAAATTATCGCTTAGATGCTACTGAGGACCAGACCACCAGGTATAAACCCTAGTTTTAGGAAAATATCAGTATCTTTCACAGTTCATAGAATGCTAGGGAACAGTAATAAAATGTATGGACCTGTGTAAGCACGTGTGAATTGTTGTGTAGTTAGAACAGATCAGATGAAAAGGACTTCAAAAGACAAAATGGCCAAATGCATCAATAGCGGGAGTCCCCACAGAATTTCACTTAAGATTCTGCTCTTGTTTTGTTACAGGGAGTTACAACAAAGTCAAGATTAGATTGCAGCTCTGTCTATTGTAGAAAGTAGATCAGGTTTTATCCCTGAAATGTAGAAAAAATGATGTATTTCACATGCATATATTTTACTTCAGATTTATTGAGATATAATTTAATCCATATTTTATGGAAGTACTAGAGGCTCAGTGCACGAAATTTGTGCACTTGGGAGGGGAGTCCCTCAGCCTGGCCTGAGCCCTCTCGCAGTCTGGGACCCCTCGAAGGATGTCTGACTGATGGCTTAGGCCCGGGGAGCAGGCCTAAGCTGACAGTCAAACATCCTTAGTGCTGTTGTGGAGGTGGGCTAGACTCCCACCACTGCCGTTGTGCTTGCTAGCCATGAGCCTGGCTTCTGGCTGAGTGGTGCTCCCCCTGTGAGAGCACACTGACCACCAGGCAGCAACTCCTGCATTGAGCACCTGCCCCCTGGTGGTCAGTGGATGTCATAGCAACCAGTCATTCAGCCATTTGGTCAATTTGCATATTAGCCTTTTATTATATAGGATACTGTTTGATGAGTTCCAACTAATGTATATGATTGTTTAACCATCACCACTATCAAGATCTACACATATTCACGGTCCTAAGAGATAACTCTGTGACCCTTTTACCCTAAACCCTGGGCATCCATTAATCTATATTTAGTCTTTAGAGTTTTGCCTTTTACATAAGATTCATACTCAGAAGATTAAGAAAATAAAACTACTAATAAATAATTATAGGTTAAAAGTTAGGATATCAGCAAGAGCTGATGGAAGAAATAATAAAAATTAATGTGATTGGTATGAAAATTTCAGTTTTTAGTTTCTGATTTGAACACTAACATTCTTTTCTTCTACACTTACACGTCTTGTTCAAACATTCATTGTTATCCAGTGCTAGGCCCTACTCAATGAACAATAAGAACGAAACTTCCACCATAATCAAAACAATACGGTTCAGATTAGGACTAGACCAGGAGTGCAATGGAATGGAATAAAGAGAGCAGAAATAGATCCATGCATTTATGGGGACTTAATATATGGCATTTCAACTTAAGCGAAAAAGATCATCTTAATTTGTGGACAGTTTGGCAAAGCAGCTCTCCTTCTTGAGGGGAATAAAGTTATCTCACACCATAAATGAAATTAACTCCAAATAGACTGAAAATTTTTAATGTAAATAATGCAACTGAAATATTAGAAAAACAATTTAGGAGAAGAACAGGAATAGGGAAGACAGAGAGGAGAAATAGAAAACCCAAAAACCACACACATCAAACATAGGTATATTTGCATGGTAAGAAAAATGATATAAACTAGGTAAAAAAAATAAATACCAATTTATGTCAAAGAGTAAACATCTTTCATATACAAAAATTCCCTGAAAACTGATGAAAATAATAAAAAGATAAGAACAGCATTATCTCAGTAAATTTATAACATCAATGGCTAATAAATAAAAAGGTGTTATCTTCATTATTAGCAAAAAAAAAATAACATGACAAATTATTTTTATTTCATACAATGGGCAAAATTTTAAGGTGAGGTAATACCCAATGCTTTATGAGGATTTAGGGAAGCATATATCCTAATATTTTGGGATGGATGCAAATTACTTCCATCATTCTAATTCAGTCATTTTATTTTACCACTATGGGAAGCTATCCTATTGCAATAAAACTACCAGGATTCATGCCATTATATACATGACTATTTTTAAAGATATTTATTGCATTATTTCCTAAGGGGCAAGAGACAAGCAGAAATTCTTTCAAGAGTAAAATAATTGAGCCTTGCTGGTGTGGCTTAGTGGTTGAGGGTCAAACTATAAACCAGGAGGTCATGGTTGGATTCCCAGTCAAGGCACATGCTTGGGTTGTGGGCTTGATCCCCAGTGTGGAGTGAGCAGGAGGCAACCAATCAATGATTCTCTCTCATCATTGATGTTTCTAACTCTCACTCTCCCGTCCTCTCTGAAATCAATAAAAATATTTTTTAAAGAGTAAAATTGAATACATTATGACACACACATTTTGAAAGATAGTATAGCTATTAAAACAAATGAATCAGGCATGCTCTCACTCTAGGAAGCATGCCAGAACCTTTCTCTTCCCTCTCTTCTTTCCCTTTGCCTTTCTCTGTTCTAAGTTCCAAGGCCCTTCCTTTGCTTCTGGAACTTGTTTACTGAGCTTACTCAACCCAGGTGGCTCATTTCTACTACCTCTATAACCTTTTAAATAAATTTTCTATAATAATTGGGAAAATAAAACACAAATCAATTATATTTAATATTGACTCAGATATTTGTTGTCTTTTTGAGAAACCACATTGAACAATTAGTGTCTAGTGTGATCTCACTTTGGTAAAACGGTATGCATTTTTAAAACAAATATATATGCATATATTTATGTGTGTGAACACAGAAAAGGTTGTGAAGTTATGCATATCAGAATGACCAGAATATCAGGCTGCTATCCCAAGAGTGTCAGAGGAGATATTATTTTTAGAAACTATATCTTTAGATTATTGCTCCTATGAACACATAAAGAATTTGAAATTAATAAAAAATAAATGGGAAAATAAAATGACTGAATCAGGCTTCCAAGTGAACTAAGGCCAGAGACAATAAATAGACAGTCACATATGCTGAGAAACTAGCTCCGCTGTGCTCAGGAGACCAAGCCCACATTACAGTGAGAGCCAGAGGTGTGAAGGCACACATCCTCTGAGGCCATAGTCACAGGCAGAAATCTGGGCTGGAGCTCAGCCAACTATACCTGTGAATTAAAATAATTATTGATTAGTAATTAATTTTTTAAAATATTTATCGTTGAAAGTATTACAGATATCCCCCTCTACCCCCATTGAACCCTTCTAGCCATGTGGCACTAACCCCAGGCCTTCACACTGTTATCTGTGTCCATGGGTTATGCATATGTGCATACAAGTTCTTTGGCTAATCTCTTCCCACCTACCCACCTGCCCACCCCTGCCTTTTTATTGCAGTGGTACCTGGTAACTGATTGCCAATTTGAATATGTGACCTTTAAAAAAATTAATGATAGCAAATATTAAACATTGGGATTCTGAGTCTAAAGAACTTTTTGTTATGCCCATGCGTTTAAATGGCAGAGGCATCCGAACATGCTTTCTGAACCCAGACTTCTTGGATTCAGGACCTAGCTTGGTCTTTTCTAGATCTGTGTTCTTAGGCGAATTACTGAACCTCTCTGTGCCTCACTTCCATATGAGTTATCATCTGTAAAACATTTGAACTAATGCCAAACAGGTAGTGTTGTGCATGCATTTATTAAACAAATGGACCTTTTTAAAAGTTTATCTCTGACCATTCTGTACCATTTTCTAAGTAATTCTTTGGAGATTTACTCTGGATCCTCTCAGGATCTTCAAACTATAGAGTTCTTGATGTCTTAATCCCACATCATGATGCTGCTTACCCCCTTTGGACAAGGACAGTATCAACGGTTTTATGAGTTTCCTTGGATTAAAAAACTGGTATCACTGATCTAAGTATCTCTGTACTAAGCACAGAACAAGCTTCAGAGCATGTGGCTCAGTGTTATGAACCAAACTTTCCAATAGCCGTATACATACTAAAGGGGTGGGTTGATAATGGAAATGGGTCTTTTGGGCGTAAGATTTTAAATAAGGAACTCTTGAAGTCATTGAAGATTAAGAGATGTGATGCTGTACAACTGAAACAAATACAAAATAAAAAAAGGAAAGGCATTCAAGCTACATCTTATATACATTAGCCCTCCCAGCAATACTTAGCACAGTTCTTGGCTCAAAAAAGGAATAAATAAAGGAGTAAATGATGTGGTGAAATTATTATGGGTAGTTTTCCTTATGGTGTATTTGGCCTGTTGGCTTCAAAGGGAATGCACTTACTGAGTGTAGGTTTGAAGCCTGTGAAATTTGTAATTTACCACACATTTTGAAAAGTAAGTAGGAACCATGCGACGCTGATTTGTACTACTCTCAAAGTGTTTCTTGCTACAACATGACTTTTTTTTTTTTTTAGGAAAAAAAGCCTGTTTTAATATTTCTGGCATGTAAGAATGTGCAAAAGGCTCTTACAGCACCCTTACCACATTGCCTGGGCCAAAATTATTTTTAGATGGAGGGAGTAGCCACAACTATTTTCTACAGCTCTGTTGTTTGGATGTACTCTGTGCATTATATATATTCCTAATTATATTTTAAATGTTTCTAAAGAGTTACAAACCCTCTCCTTTGCACGGAGGTTTACTTTGGCAGTATGTAATTGTTTTTATTATATGTTATCCTCTGTTTGGCCTGACTCTTAGCTAAAACAGACAAAAGATGTCCAGGAAAATTAAGCCAGTTCTCAAATCTGGAAATGGAAGAGTCCCCAGGGGAGGATTTGCAATGGAACTAACAGAGACTAAGGATCCTCTTTAATTTGCTATCCTGTCAAAGTTCTGCCACATCCATTATTATGAAATGTAATTGCTTTACATATCAAATTTACTTCTCTCAGACCTCTCCAGAATTATCCATCTCTTCAATTCCCAAACTAACCTGATTTCGGATCACTGAACTGCATCGTGTTATGCATGGTAAAGTTATATGTTCCCATAGAAAACCAAGGACTGGATGCTGGGCATTCAAAAAGCATGTAGAGTCTCTGCCATGTTCAGAACAAACCCATGAGGTAGGAAGAAGACATGTTTTCCACATTTTATACAATCACCCCTGAAATCATAAAACTAGGTATGGCAATGTCTTGATTGGAATCCAGCTTTCCAGGCTCAATAATTCTCCATTTTCATGTCATCACATTGTTGTTCTAGAAAGTCATATTAATTAATATTGGGTCATCATAGCAGTAGAATATATAGAACTCAAATATTAGGTCCATTTGGCCTGAGTACCAGAGACTAACTGTCTTAATTGTGTGAATTAATGTATTACCAATGTGTGCAGCCATGTACACATATAGCTACAAATTAATATTTGCAGTTTCCTCTGAGCCAGTCTGTAATGACCTTTGAAAATGCTCCATCTGGCCCTGGCCAGTGTGGCTCAGTTGGTCGAGGATCATGCCATGCACCAAGAGGTCGCTGGTCGGATTCCTGGTCAGGGCAAATGCCCAGGTTGCAGGTTCGATCCCCATTAGTGGATGTGCAGAAGGCAGCCGATCAATGTTTCCTTCTAACATTCATGTTCCTTTCTCTCCCTCTTCTTTTCGCTCTCTCTAAAATCAATAAAAACGTTTTAAAAGAAAGAAACCAAAGGACTTGTATGCATGCATATAAGCATAACCAATGGACATAAGACACTGGGGGATAGGGGAGGCTAGGGGACTGTCTAGGGTGGGGGGGGGGAAATGGACACATATGTAATACCCTTTGTAATAAAAAATTTAAAAAAAAAGAAAGAAAGAAAAGAAAATGCTCTACATTGTAATGCTTCAACATGACACATTACTAAAGAAGGGCTTTCTTTTATATTTCCTTTGTACCTGGTATAAATATCAGGCCCACCAAATTTTTACTCATTGTTTCAGTTTCTCTGTCTATAAAACAGGAAAAATAATAGTACCTACCTAATAAAACTATGATTATAAACAGAATAATGTAAGTAAAAGTGCTAGAAACAGTATGTAGACATTAACAGAACTCAATGAATATCCTCATCCTCTTCCCACTCTTTTTCTTCCTCCTATTCCTCCTTGTTTATTTCGTTTCTCGTTTTTTGTTTCTTCCCCTTGTACCTCTTAGGATATCATTATAATATTTATCTTTCCATTTTTATCTCTTCCTCTTTTCTGTAAAAAATGCACTCATTTTATGCATCACTTCAAGGATTTACCGGGCCCCAGTGATTTTTAAAGAGGAAGCTTTTATCTCTTTGTTAAATCATGTATGAACTTCCTAGCTCCTTTCTAGTACTCTAAAGAGCACTTTATAGTTTAATATAATCCATCCAATTCAGAAAGAGTTCTTTGGAGAGGCAAATGATTCACATACCCAGCCAGTCAACTAACTCAGTTGAATCATCAATTCCTGCCTCTGTCTCTTTACAGATTCAAGAATGTGCACTGAAAATTCTGCGATAAAGGAGGCTCACTGTAGAGATTATGCTGTATAAAGTGCATCAGGGTGATGTACAGAATGGTACAGTCAGGCAGTTTTGTTCTTTCAAATGATGGTGGATGCTTTAGGAAGGAAGGTTCAGAATAAATTTCTCTTCACAAAATGGTACTTGACTCCTTTTGTGTAGTGGTCATTGATCAATATATTTTGCATATTTTCTTTCAAGAGCCTTTGCCAAAATTGTCAAGGTTACCATTGCATTCTTTACAACTATGATTTTTATGCAGTTGATATTAGAAACCAGGTTATAAAAATAAAATTAATTCTTTCATAGAAAACCTTCAATTTGTCATTACAAGTTGAGCAAGCCTCTTGAGAAATAATTAGTATATATCACCAGTAATCGTTGTCCAACTTATTCATACTGTTACATAATAGACCCAAACCAAGAAATATATAGCAGTTTCTGAAATATTCTTTAAGATACTGGAAACTTGGAAAGGAGTGGGGGATCCAGACATCTTAATAATTTATGTGAAAGAGAAAATTTTCTTTTTTGAGCTGTGGGAAAAAGTAAAGGAGAGTTTCAATAGTTCCCCATACAGTACAAAATCTCATCTTAAAAAAATAACCTAGGTAGATGTTACAATGTTACTTGGGAACAAGTCTTTATTATTGTTTGTTAACCGTCGTTAGAAGTAAGTCTTTAAATAACACCTCCATCCAGGACCTGAAATCTTTAAACTTTTTCTACCATTTTTTCCTATGTGAAAGGTCTTTTCAAAATTTAACCTTGCTCAAGATTGTAAATAATTGGTTATTGAAAAATGTTAAAATTCCCCCAAATGATCATTAAGTATAAAATATCATTTCAATTTAAGAACTATCTGCATGAAAGTTCTGTTGCCCCTAGGATTTTGCAGTTCACAGAAGGAGGAGTTTGTTAGCCTTTTAGTGCAGTCTCATATGGCAATAATGCCTTCAGCAGGGGCTTACTACGGAAGGACTTCATGGTAAGATGTTAGCAACTCCAACTCATTTCAGTAAGGTAGCAATTGGTACAAACAAGTGAATCTGAACTTGGAGACTATCTTTAGGTGATTACATCAGTGCTGCTGATAGTCAGCACCTTTGGTCCATAATGTTCTCCTTTCTCTTCTACAACCTATTCAAGGCTTCACTGAAAAGTCACCCTCTTTGTAGAGACTTTCCAACAATCCATGGTGTCTTACCTCTTCTTTTCCATACTGCTGTGCACACACTTCAGTTATGAGTTCCTCGATTTCACTTGTCTGTATAGTCCACTAAACTATGAATTCTTAAAAGAACTTCATTATTTTTTGTCAACTAGCATGTAGTACAGTACCTGGCACACAGTTGGTGTCTGGTGATTTTAAAATGAATGATTCTCATATAAAAACAATATAATAATGTAGGGTAGCCCTTTGATTACTCAGTTTCTACTATATATTAATTCAAATATATCAGAAAAAAGCATTCTGCACATGTCTATTAACTAGTTATTGACTTGTAAGACTCTGTTAGTGCATAATAGTAGCTGACATTTGCTGACAGTTTACTATATGCCAGGCACTATTAAGAACACTTTACATGTATTAATCTTCTCCCAAATTCCAAGATATAATTATTATTAACACCATTAATACCTCACTGAAGTTACATGATTTGGTGACATTCAGTGGCAGGCAAGCTGTTTCCAGAGTCATTGTTTTTAACTACCAGAGCAAGCTGATTTCTAACAAATATGCAACTGAAACACTGTCTATTGGATTCTCCACATAATGGATAACAGCAGCTTGTGAATTACTTTAAATTTCAAGGCAGTATTTCTTCTTGTTACCCCTCTGCTTCGTAACTCCCAGCAAAATGCAACACAACAGTGAGACCTGCCACTAAAGAAACGATGTTATCTACAGAATAGAACTATGTATTTATTGATCAAGAATTTTCACTATTAACAACGTAAAAAAGTTACATCACTTCGTATTTTTATTCTTTACACTTAATGGAGATAATAAAATGCATTTCTATAGTATCCTTTCTGATTATGAAGAGCTTTCATATGCAAGGTCTGTGAAGCCCTTTCCTACATTTCTGGGAGGTACATGTTACTTTTCCTCTTTAACACGGAATGTTCCTGAGATTTAGAGAGGTTAACCAGAGGTTCTTAACTCTGGATGTGTATTAGAATCACCTGAGTATCTTAAAACAGGGGAAAAACAAGCTGATACCTGGGAGCCCACCCAAGACAAATTAATTAATTAGAATCTCTGGGCTGGACCAAGACATCAGCATTTTGTAAGCACCTCTAATGTGCAGTGAGGCTGAGAACCACCGGGGTAAAGGAATCATTCACTACCCACAAGCTGCACTTAAATCCTAGACTTCTGACTACACAAGCTCTGGTAGGCCATGTCCACCTCCTCTAACACAGACCACTTTGGGTGTCTTTTTCTAAGAATTACTGACACTCTTAATTACATTGCCACATGTGCATTGGAAGATTCTTTTTTCATTCTTAAGAGAAATTTGAATGAACAATAGCAATTACTGGTGGTCTAAATTTCTGACATTTAGATTGTAGAAACATGAAGTGCCATGGGGAGGTTTGTGGGAAATATAATACACACACTGAAATCTCTATCAGCTCCTTCGAATCTTCCCAACTAAGCGTCTATGTAAAATATTATGCTGCTGGGCATAATTCTCCTTGAGGAGAAGCCTAGCCCTCCTTTCCAAGTTTGTAGCCCTTAAACCCCTCATAAATAAAATTCTGGAGTTTCTCCTCAGAGTCTAACACTGTCTATCAAAATTTTGATGTTGGATTATCTCTCTTAGATGTCTTTTAAGGTGGAAAATATTCAGGGTGTCTGTGGGTTTTCAAGGTGGTGTGAGTTACTGAGTGCCTACCTCTGCAGTAATTCTGAACAGTTCCGACTATGGCAGGCCAGTACCTTCACACTCTGCAGCCAGTGGGACTTGAAGTATGACTTGCTGCTGCTAATCTTGCTGCTGTGCTAAACCTGGAATTGGGTCTGACAAGAGTGAGTAATGGAGATAGATAAACTCACTGAAGCTGCGTGTTTAGGCAATGCCTCCACATTATAATCAAACTAAGAATGTGACTACACAATAGCGAGCATATCAGACAAGATCCTTAACCGATCTTGATCACTTTGGGGCTATTATGTTTTATCCTCATGTGCTCCTTCCCTCAAGGACCTTCTAATCTTTTATCTTTTTAAATAGAATACACTTCATGCTTGTTGAATTTATTACTTTGTAAATGTTTCCCCTTTTACTTTTGAGCTCTCCTAAGTAGGCCCAGCTCAGAGACACAGACCAATTTCTTCTGAAATTCAGGTTTAACACTTAAAGACCCCCCACCCCCCAACTGAGCACTGATATCACTAAAAAGCTTGATATATTTTAAATAAATAAATAAATAAATAAATAAATAATTGTATCTTATTGTTCTTGGAGGTTAACCAAGCTCAGCTTTGAGGTTCCTGCTTGGGCTTCTCATATGCAATTGTAATCAGATGGCACGTGGGACTGGGGTCATCAAATGGGCCAGACACCCAAGAGAGCCTCCTCAAATGACTGGAAGTTGATGTTGGTTATGGGCTGGGGACTCACCTAAGTCTAGTGACCTGAGAAATTACATTTGGCTTCTCCATGTAGTGCCCCAAGAATGAACATTCCAAGACACCCAGGTAGAAGCTGCAAGACTTCTTAAGACCTGAATCCCAGAAGGTCAGTTCTGCCAGGTTGTATCAGTAAAGCCAGGTCAAAAGACCATCCCAGATTAAAGGAGAAAGGGAACAGACTTCACCCCTTGATGTTAGGCGCAGGGCGCACTTAAAGGGAGAGAAAGGATTAATGGAAACCATCAGTGGATGTCACACATTCACCATATTCCCCTTTGAACCCCTAAATTATATCCCTGGAATGGTAAGTCTAGACCAGCAGGTCTGCAACTTTTTGGTAATAGAGTCCCTTCACTGTCTTAAAAACTATTGAGGCCTATAAGGGTTCTATTGATACTTATTATATTATACATTAAAATGAAAACATCTTAAAATATTTATTCAAAATAACAAAGATAAACCTATTTACTAACATAAATAACATGTTTAAATGAAAATGATATTTCTAATACAACAACTTTTAGTGAAAAGATTGGTACTGTTTTACATTTTCACAATGGGAAGCAGTGAGGGTAGTTTTTTAGTAGTCTTCAGTGCCTGACTCAATATATTAGCTTCCATTATTTCTATTTTAAAAATACATAGCCACTCCTTTCTTTTTTTATCATTGTACAGATTCAAATATAAAGATGTACATGCAGATCCATCCATGATAAGTTAGTGTAGTAGAAATGATGTAAAGTATCTATTCCCAACTTAACCACTTTTTGCTTGGCTTGAATCACTCTACTTCCAAGCTTCATTTCCTACTTTTAAAAATTAGAGGTTTGGGGGTAAGTTGTCGCCTAACTCCAATATGTCTATATGTAATTTGCTGAAGTTGGCTGTTATAGTCTCACAAGGGTCAATTCTGCACATATTTTTCTCAACTCTGTTTAGTGACATCAGTTGTTAGATTGAAATCTGCCATGATGGGAGTATTTACACCACAGAAAATGGCAGATACTACACACAAGGGCGTATGTTTTTGGAAGAGTGAACTTAATGGCACAACACATACATAATAACTGGGAACTTGCTGTAGTGTCCACCTCACGGAAAACATAATGGATGTTGTGACAAGTATGGGATTCACATACACTTCAGCTGGACTTGGATGTCCTTTCCTAATTATCATGTGGTTTATCTAAACTGTTCTATGTTCCTGTAATTTACTTTGTTGGGTAAAAAAAAAAAGAATAAAAATGCTATAGGAAAGTGAAGGTTTTATAAATATATACAAAAATTCCTTTTTTTCATATTTATGACCTATTCATATATATTTTTCCATTTTATACAGTTAAAATTAAGTTCCTTTGGTGTATCTGAAATAATAAACTGACCTACTGTTTGGGCCAATTCAGAACATAAAGGCAGAAATAAATAATGGAGTCAATAATTTAGAGTAACAATCCTTGACAGAAGTCTGGCTCTCTTACCAGGACTCCTAAATGTCTATCCTTTATATCTTAAAAGATTTTTGACCACCCAGATATAGATGAAAAATAGGCAAAGAGCAGGAAAAGTGGTGGAACGGGCAGAGAAGCGGCATTATTCTAATCAACCAAGAAACTTTATCTAGTTTTAAAAATTAATACCC
Organism: Myotis davidii; assembly: GCF_000327345.1. Taxonomy (NCBI): domain Eukaryota; kingdom Metazoa; phylum Chordata; class Mammalia; order Chiroptera; family Vespertilionidae; genus Myotis; species Myotis davidii. Next base: position 390,104 of record NW_006283769.1, on the reverse strand, counting down.
TGTAGAACATACTTTGTCTTTTGGAAAAAAAAAAATACTTTTCCGTCTCCCATTACTGTCATACCCAGTCTCAGTACCCAGTTGTCATAACGTCTCAGTCTGACATGAAAAAATGTTCCAGTTTGCTTTTGGAAATGTGATTCACTCTTGCTGGCAGGGATCCCTCTGAAAGATCTTTGACCCATTCTCAGGATGCTCTCAGTTTGCCAGAAGCAAGCACCAAAGGGGATGGGGTTTCACAAAGAGAGAATTCAGGAGACTCCGTGAGTGTAATTCCTCTTCAGGGCTCCCCTCATACTTCTGCCAAGAACCAGCAAGGTGCCTTCATGAGGGCACCCAGTCTTCTCTTTCAAAGATATCCAATTACTCAGGCTCCCAGCTATGAAGCAGGGCTCCAGTACGCATGAAGTGGTTCTTGGGACCCTCTGGAGAAGCAAACATTGACAGGTAATGTCACAGCTGCCTGTCACTCTCCAACAGCGTGGATCTCTGGGCAAGTTCCCGGCACACACAGCGTTGCTTTTAAGTCCTGCTGATTTGGATGTAAGTCTTTCCCTTTTAGCATTTTGCCTGAAATTTCTGTTTGACTTGGAACTCCCCAACCACCAAATTAAATGAAATGAGCATGATAAAAAAGTTCATTGAAATTTACCACAATCATTTGAAGAAACTTCCAATAAAACCAGAAGGAGAGCCAGTGCCCATCTGCCCAGTGACATAAAACAAAAAACTGCCCACTAGGAGATGAAATTAAAACACTAAGGAAACCAGGAACAGAAAGAATACAGCTTTTCCAGTCTCCATTTATCTAAACTCCAGGCCTTCCCAAGCATTAGTGAAATCCATCTGGAAGAGTACACAGTGCTTTTCCCAACAGAGAGGAACTTTCTTTTACTTTGCCAATGACAAAGTATTAAACACACACACAAACCCCATAAATAAATGGGCAAATGATGGGGTCCTTTAGGCACTTTGCCCCACACAGTGATCACTGAGTTGAGTACAGATTTTTGCACTGGGATCCTGCCCCAGTGTAAAATGGGGTGGGAATTTTTTTTTCTTTCAAAATAATATGTTCATTTTTGAGACACATTTCCTTTCTGATAAAATGAGAAAGGATGGGCATGCCATCAGATGAGTTGGTTAAAAAATAATCTGCATAGCCCAGCCAGCGTGGCTCAGTGGTTGAGTGTTGATCTATGAACCAGGAGGTCACGGTTTGATTCCCAGTCAGAGCATATGCCTGGGTTGAGGGCTCGATCCCCGTGGGGTGTGTGTGTGTGTGTGTGTGTGTGTGTGCGCGCGCAGGAGGCAGCCGATCAATGACACTGTCCCATCATTGATGTTTCTGTCTCTCCCTCTCCCTTCCTCCCTGAAATTAATAAAATTACTTTAAAAAATAATCTGCATAAGGGAGCTACAGTCAGAGGGTGAACTCACATTGGCTGTATCCATTTCACCTATCAAAAAACCCCAAGTCACCCAACTGGTTCTGGAGACTTAACATATAGCACACCAAGCCAAAACATGAAAACAATCACCTTAAGAAATGAAATAAAAAACAAAAAGTGAGTAAAAAAAAATCAAAACTTAAAATAGCATCTAGTTTTTTGTATCTTTCTTTATACACACATACATATGTATATGTATATAGTAAAGTACTCTGCACATAATAAACACTCAATAAACGTTTGATAACAAAAACTGGCTAATGTGGCCTTTCAATGCTGCCGATATAAATAGAATCAAAGACCGAACAGTATATTACCACATACAGATTTAAAGTCCTGGCATATGTGGTAAACTTGAGATATTTGGCCTTTACATTCTATATTCCACTTAATTATTGCATTGCCATTTTCCTAGTAATTCTTCTTTGCTATTTGTGCTTTCTTTCTCTGTCGAGCCACATTTTCAAAACTAGGATATTCCAGAGCTCTGGTATCTGATGATAAAGCACATTTGCTAATTTTTTGCAAACAATATTCATAGTTATAAAATATGTGTGTACTCTTTTTAGATTTTGTATGGAAGGAGGTCTTTCATCATTTTTCTTCTACCAGTATCCCTTTGGGATATCTCAAGACACCAACATCTGGTTAGTGATTTCTTGGAAAGGCACACTTTTCAATACAAAATGTTCTTTTTCTTAAAATAACAATAACAACCTAATTTACATGCCTTAATAGCTTAAAATAGCGAATAAAATTAGCATTTCTTTAAAAATATCAACCTTTACCCTACCATACCTCAATGTACTTCTTCTGAAAGAACATGAAACTTTAGGTTAAAAATATGTATGCAGATAAACAGTTTGGTAAGTTAATATGCAAAATATTGAAATATTTGGAATACTCAATAAAAGCTAGATAAATGACTTACTCTTCTAAGAACTTCCCAAATTGTAATTTATTTAATTTTCATGGCAACCTTATGAAGTAACCACTTCTAGTTCCACTTCATTTCTTTTCCTTTTTTTAAATTAAATTTATTGGGGTAACATTGGTTAATAAGATTTTATAGGTTTCAAGTGCACATTTTCTATGATACATGATCTGTATATTACATTGTGTGCCCATCCCCCAAACTCAGATCATCTTCCCTCACCATTTATTGGGTTCCCTTTTATCCCCTACCCCTCTTCCCACTGTAACCACCATACAGTTGTCTGTGTCTATGAAGTTTTAGTTTTATATCCCACATGAGTGAAATCATATGGTTTCTGACTGACTTATTTCACTTAGCATGATATTCTCAAGGTCCATCCATGTTGTCCACAAATGGAAGTATTTCATCTGATTATGACTGAATAGTATTCCATTGCATATATTACCACATCTGTATCCAATCATCTAGCAAAGGATACTTTGGTTGTCTCCATGTGTTGGCCACCATGAGTAATACTACAATGAAAGATATATATGCACCCCTTTGTGAATAAATGTTTTCAAAATTTTCAGTTATATTCCCAGAGTAGGGATTGCTGGGTCCTATGGTAACCTTATTCTTAATTTTTTGAGTAGGCACCATACTGTTTTCCATAGTGGCTGTACCAGTTTAAATTCCTACCAGCAGTGAATGAGGGTTCCTTGTTCTCTATAACTTCTCCAACACTTACTACCTGTCTTGTTGATAATGGCCATTCTAACAGTGTGAGGTGGTATCTCATTATAGTTTTGATTTGCATGTCCCTAATAGCTAATGAAGTTGAGCATCTTTTCATTTATTTGTTGGTCAATGGAGATGGTCCATTCCAGGTATCTTTTAGTGGATAATTTAAAATTAATAACAAAA
>NW_006283769.1:309987-386553 GCF_000327345.1 Myotis davidii | reverse complement strand
ATATATTATATATACCTTTTCTCTTAGGATAATTAGCACTTCATGGGCATCTGCATTTTGCCTTTACACTATAGCAGTGGTTCTCAATCTTCCTAATGCCACGAGCTTTTAATACAGTTCCTCATGTTGTGGTGACCCCCAATTTCATTGTTACAAATTGAACATCATTAAAGCATAGTGATTAATCACAAAAACAATATGTAATTGTATATGTGTTTTCCGATGGTCTTAGGCGACCCCTGTGAAAGGGTCGTTTTGACCCCCAAAGGGGTCGCGACCCACAGGTTGAGAGCCGCTGCACTATAGGCATGTTGCTCATTGGAGATTAGAATTTGTAAAATTTTCAAATGCATGTTTCTCACTGAATATCTCCTATTCAAATCATGTAAATGGACATTTTCAGAGGAAGTTGCAGGTTAAATGTATACTTCCTAAATAACAAGGATAACAACAACAAAAACCAGAATTAAGGAATATTTCCTTCCATCATTTTTTAAAATAAAAAAGTCAAGGGTGTTTTATACCCTACAAAAGCTGATTTAATTGAATTGTGAATCTATCTCAATCCAGCTTCAAGTGTCATATGGAAAAGTATTTTATGGTGCAGATTATTAAGACTTACTAATTACAGTTAGATGTCCAATGAATAATTTTTCAGTTATTTGCTTGCCAAGCTGTTCAGTCAGTTGGGACATGTTGAGCAGTATATACCAATGTAATGGAGTCAAGCTTGGCAACCAATGTGATTTTTTAAAATGACAATATCAAAGCTTATTTTGGATGGATGTACCCTCTAAGGATTAAGTCAATTTAACAAAAATATTAGTTTTGGTTTACAAATATCAATCCTTGGGTTATTTTTTCTTCTGTGGAAACTACTTGTCTGTTTTTAAAATCTTGACAAGATTGTGTAATTGAAATCTTTGAGCTTTGAAATCTCAGGATTTTTCAGGTTCGAATTTCACCTCCACCACATGTTATGTAACACTGGCTTTCACACGTGCGAGCTTCAGTCTCCTACTGTGGAAACAAGTGGAACAATACAAGACAAAGTGTGCTCTGAAGAGTAAATGGATTATGTTGATAAAAGCCTAGCTTTGTCCCTGCTTGTAGGACTAATGCCCCAAATTGTTAGTTTCTTCCCTCACATCTTCTTACTTCTTCCACTTCTCCAAAGACCAGAATATTCTTATCCCTTGGTGTCCACAAGGGAATTTGGTCCAGAACCACCCCTCCCCCCGACCGCCCCCACAGATACCAAAATCTATAGACACTCAGGCCCCTTATATAACATGGCATAGAACAATGCATACAGTTGGCCCTCCACATCCATGGATTTCTAACCATAGATCAAAAATTCTGCTTTCAATGTGCGGACATTGAATTCATGGAGGCAGAAACAGAGGGCCGACTGTAGCACCTTAAAAATAGTTCCATGGAGTAACAACCTTTAAAACTTCTCCTCCAAGTCTCTACATAAGATTTTAAGATGGATTATATTTCGGTATTTGCAGGTGAGGGCTGACCTGGCAAGCAAACAGAGCAGATCCATCCAGATGGGATTATGACTGGGAGTCTGTCAGCTTCATTACTATGCTATGCCAATGTCAGGAGGCATCTCATGAGGAAATTCAGCCTGTTCATTTTTGAACAGAGCGCCCAAAATTTTCCAGTACGTTTATTATGTAGTTATTTTTGAATAAAGGACAAACAAAAGCTATATTTCAACATTAAAAAGATGTTGATGTATACTTTGAATTTTCCATGTGTGCCAAAAGAAATAGAACATTCCCTTGCAAAAGTGTGTATGGAAGTGAAATGAAACAAATGGTCCTTTATTTATTTATGTAAGGCTAGTCATTGGGTATATTGCATCATTTAAGCTTCATCCTTACACCTCATTACCTACCAAAAATGAGCGCTGCTTCTAAGTATTTGTATAATCAGTGATGAGCTGTGCTTTGAAATGGAGTGCTACAGATTAGACATCAGAAGAAAATTGTACTTGATTTTTTGGAACATTAGAGGATATTTGCTTCAAAATTGGAAGTTTCCTAAACTTCAAGTTCTAAAATCTTGGAAATACTATATTTCTCCAATGCACTGACCCAGAAATCACATGTTGATAGCTTGGAAATAAAGTTTCCAGTTGTTATGTCAGAGATTTAAAAGTTTTAGAATTTGGTGAGAGGCTCAGAGTCAGGCTGAAGGCCTATATCCTTGGATTTTCTCCTTTTTCAGTGGAATAAATTTCAAATTCCCTTTAGCCTAATATTACATTCCCACCACAATTTCTCAGGGCCTTCTCTTGTTTCTTACTACCTCCCCTTACCAAGCCTCTACTAAGGCTGGAGTAGAATATTCATCCTTTTCTCCCACCTGCACCAAAATGATGCATGCATTGTCATGGCTAAGCCTTTGTAAGAGCTGTTCTTTCTAACTAACATCTCCCTGTCTGTTCCTCCCTAGCCATTCATTAGGTGTGTGTTTTCTACATTTCCTGTAAGAATTTTCTTCTCTAAATTACAGTTTTCTCACCTGCATAGGACTCACATAATGTATATTGAAATTATTTCTTAAAAATTTGTTATATACTTTACCATGGACATAGATCAACCACATGGTGTTGAACTTGGGACAAGAAGTATGAACTTAACTTTCCTCGGTGTGCTCAGCATGGTGTATGCAGAAACATGGGCACAGAATGAAGGCCTGGAAGGAGGGGTCCTTGCAGTGCTGTGCTCCACCTACTCAGGTTTGAGTTTGAGTTTCACCTTCCTGTGCTTTCCTGCTAGGCTTTACGCTCCGGTACAGTTCATCTAAGAGCCTTATGTTGGAATTTGGCAACAGAGCCCAACTAATAATAATGTGGAACTTAGCTTTCTTTTTGCCACTGTCCCTTGGGTTGTATTTTCCTAGGGTTCCTCTAGGGGACAGGGTTTTGACCAGGGAACAATAAGGATTTAAGCATTTTTCAAAATGTATCTGGCTTCATATCGTTTGGTACTATCCCAGTTTCTACCAGAATTTCTAACAATGAAGACTCGATTTTCTTAGTCCCTTTTGGGGACTGAGTGTGGGATCATGTCAGGTTGGGAAATGCAAGTCATGGCCTACAGCCATGTGCTCCCTTTTCCTCTGATAGAGTGTTGTTAGAAGAGAAATACTGCATCTGGACCATTAAGTGGCCAGAAATTTGGGACCTCAAAAAGTCCAGAAGTGACCACCACTAACCCATATGATGCTTTGAGAGAATTCGAAGATTCCCCAGTTCCGCACCCAGCACCGAGGCTTGAAGAGCTAACAGTGCACTGATTTCAACCTCTACTCACGCCATGGCTGGGTGCCCTTGGCCAGGACAGAACCTGCACAACTACTGTGGTGATCTCGGGCCAGAACATATAGTACATTTGAGCATGTTGGTTTAATTTGCCTTTTTAAAAAGTATATTTCCTCATGAGAACTGACATTGTGTAAATTATAATGAAATGTAAATATTATACTTTATAATCTTATAATAATTTCCTGATAAATATACTCAATAAACTAGTGTGTAGCATTATATTACAGTCTATTGCAGTTGGCTCTCCTGGTCTCCTCTTTGCTTACCACAACTATCTTTGATCACACTTTCAGGATGGAAATAACCTAGTTTTAATCCTTTTGACATTGTGTAAATTATAATGAAATGTAAATATTATACTTTATAATCTTATAATAATTTCCTGATAAATATACTCAATAAACTAGTGTGTAGCATTATATTACAGTCTATTGCAGTTGGCTCTCCTGGTCTCCTCTTTGCTTACCACAACTATCTTTGATCACACTTTCAGGATGGAAATAACCTAGTTTTAATCCTTTAAAAAAAAAAAAAAAAAGGTTGGCAAACTTCTTTTATGAGTAAATGGAAAGGGTTTTGCAAGGCAGCATATATAAAAATGAAACATTAATCCTAACCCTTCACTCTCTTAAATGGGAATCAGGGTCAGCATTCTAAAAGCAGCCAACTGAAGTGGTGCTAAGTTCAGAAGTTCTTTGGAAAGGAAACCCAACAGCTGACTTTCACTAGAGAAAAAGGCATTTCAAGAGTTAGGTGCACGGCACTGGTGATGTCTTTCCAAGTCATTTTTCTTTAACTAGCTCATCCCTTCTAAAGGAATAATGAGAGACCATAAAAAATCATTTTATTCACTCATTTAATACTTTATTTTTAATTAGGTCCTTCTACTCCTTTATAAGCACAGTAAATCAGATTTTTCCTGAAAGCCTCAGTTGTTCCCTAGGGGAAAATGAAGCATATAGAGAAATCTACCAAATCTCTCAGCCCACCAGAAATGATGCACTAAAGAAGATTTTCAAAAGTATGTCTGGAAGGAAAAATTTCTTTCAGGGTGGAACATAGCAAACTTTTTTTTTCCAGGCTCAAGTTGTAAATAGTATCTTTTTGGAGAGGAACTGCTTCTATGAATGATCTCTCATGGACAACAAACATTATTCTTCCAACATGGCAAACATACTCATACTCAGATACGCCATCACTGTGTCTGCTATCCCAGCGTGGTCAGTTGTCTATTTTTCATGTTCTGGCATATTTTAAAACTCAGCCTCTGAATTTTCAATATGATGCTGTGACTTAGAAACACACTGGCAAAAAGACAAAAAGATGTTCCTTCAAAATTCATATATTTTCATCATATCTTTTCAAAGGTATCCTCCTGTTCATGAAGAAAATCTGTTTTGTACTTGACTAAAAGTAGTGTTGAAGTTAATTCCCACTTAAGAGAGTAAGGCATTGAGATATTGAAAAGAACAGTTAGGAAATGGAAAAGGATTTACACTTTGTCAAGGAGTCCATTTTTAGCACCTTATCACAGCAACAACAAAGCTCTTTGTAAATGCAGTTTTGACAGCATTGGGATTATCACTCTTTCTATCTGAGGTACACTTTAGTATATATTCACCCTTTATGTAAATATCTCAAACATTTTAGCATAAAAATAAGCTAATTCATATTTTAATCAGGGTAGTTATTCCCATATTAAAGATGAGGAAACTGAGGCTGAGAAATTGAGCTTTACCCTGCATCGTGCGCCTGGCAGAGTTCACTGTTAAGCTCATGTCTTCTGCTTGGTGCCCCTGCATAAGTACACATGTATAACACAATCCAGAGAAAATATCTACATATATAAAAAGCCAGTGACCTGAACGACCGATCACTATGATGCCCACTGTGGCCAGCAAACCGGCCCAATTAGGTACATATGTCTCCTTTATTCCCCATTGACCCAAGAGTTCTCTATGTGGTTCGCTGAGGCTGATCCCTAGCCAGTATTGCAGCTTTACTTATTCCTCTGCTCATACCTGCTCTTTTCCCATTCTTCCCAGTTACTGTTCTCAAAAGTATCCTTTAATAAGTACTGAACACTACTGGACTATCCCACCCTGATCAAGGGTGGGGCTGGCCAGCCAAACACCCCACCTTCTTCCCCCTGGCCAGCCCAGCCCCCAATTGGCCCACCCCACCACAATAGGGGTTGGGGCCGGCCAGCCAACCTCCCACCATCTCCTCCCAACAGGCCCAGCCCTGATCCACCCCGACTGGGGCTAAGCTAGCCAGACCGAACCTCTGCACAATTTCGTGCACTGGGCCTCTAGTATTATATATAATGTTGGTGAGCTACTAACCAAGAGGAGAGCATCTTTTGTTTTCATCTCACTCAAGAGCAGATGGAAGGTCAGAGACTTGGATTCTAGTCTTATGCATGATCGAATCTCTGTGAGACCTTCTTTTCTCCAGACCATGGTCTTTAAAGGAAAGGGAATTTCAGGAGACAGCAGCCATGATCCTTTCCAGCCCTCAAATTGTGTGAATATGGCCAGATTTCAGTTACCTGATAAAATTAGTAGTTTCAAACTCTGCCTTTTATTAGAATGCGGGATAAGAATTAGACAAACACAGTTGGTTCTTTGATATGATTGTAATTTTAGGAGTACCAGGAGAGTGGTCACCTCCTAAATAACCCCACAGCATTTCCTGAAATTATTTTCTTATATCCTCTTAATAAATATACACATACTTGCTAAAAATGTAGCAATTGTTTATATTAGTGGTTCTCAACTGGACATGATCTTGAATCCCAGCGGACATTTAGCAATGTCTGGAAACATTTTTGGTCATCACAGCTGGGGGTGCTACTGGAATCTAGGGGGTGGAGGCCAGTGATGCCGCTAAACATCCTATGAAATACAGATGCCCTCCCACACACTCAAACACAACAAAACATTATCTTGCCCTAAATGTCAATAGTGCTGAAATGGAGAAACCCTGTTTACATTTATAAATAATTGAATGACAATCCTAACATCATAAAACAATTTAAAAATGTTTTTTCTAGGAATTAGTTTTGGTCCATATGACACAGATGTGATACATTTATTTTCAATTATGAAATCTTCATTTCTGCTTATAATGCTCACTGAAATCTACAGTCAGAATTTAATTGTGTAAATAAGAATCCTTGAGAAAAATATAATAACCGGAAGAGCAATAAATTGGAAATTATTTATTTATGCCTTTGAGTGCATTAGTGCAATGAGAGGTCATTGTGGCGGAAGGCACACCTGGGTGAATGCTATGGTAGAAAGGGTCAGGGAGCTGGAAGATAAAATGAGAATTCTTTGCATCAGGAGGGGGGATTCAAGGATGATGGTGCCCAGTTTTGCCAACTTTTCAAATTTCAGAGACTAGCTCCACATGAAACTACAAAGAGTAGCAGAACTTACATATGTGTGTTTCAATTCTCTTCTCTTTTCTAATTCAACTTCAAGTGGAATGTGCCAGTGATTTTAAGATAGCCAATGATTGGGGAGAATAAGGATAAATGAAATGTTGATTAATTAATAGATTGGATGACGAATTGTTATATTAACTGCTTGGGATTAGGAGTCTCAGTGATTCATAGATTGCATCACTGGCCTCTACTTTAAACTGTGTTGTTTGACTCGAAAGCCTAATAATAATCTATCAGATTTCCTAAACTATTCACTGTTTTGTTTTCTTTTTTCCTCTTAATTTCTCCACCCTGAGTATTCTGTTACCTTTGAACTGTATTTCTGCTGTTAAAGGTGCTATGTAACACATACAGACAAAACTCTGTTGAGATAGCATTCTGCAAAGTTGAAGCTGTAACTGTTTGTATTAGTTATCTATTGTTGCCTAACAAACTATGCCAAAATTTCCTAACTTCAAATAACAATCAATTATGATGTCACATAGTTTCTGAGAATCAGGGACCTGGAGACAGCTTAGCTGGGTGGTTTTGGCTCTAGAGCCTTTGTGAGGGTATAGTCAAGCTGATGGCTCGGGCTACAGTCTCTGAAGACCTGACAGACTGGAGGGTTCATCTGAAGCTCATTCACCTGGCTATTGGCCAGAGGCTTCAATCCCCCACCACATGGACCTCTCCATAGGGCTGCTTATAACACGGCTTCCACCAGGAAGAGTGATGAGAGAGAGAACAATATGAAAGTCCTGGTGTCTTTCATCTAAAGGGACATATCATCTGTTCTGCCATAGTCTATTGGTCACACAGTCAACTCTTGTAGAATGCAGGAAGGGACTACACAGAAATACAAATACCAGGTGGAGGTGACCATTGGACATCTAGAGGCTGATTACCATACTGAACTTGTCTTTAAAACCAATAATCAGCTAGAATCCATCCTATGAAATGTCTCTATAGAACAATACATAGATAAGCTCTACAACTGGTCACTTAAAATAATGACAACAAACTGCATTGAAAAAAGTGAAACCCACGTTGTGAGAACTATATTGAATTTATAATACATATACCCAATGATTTATTTAAATGTAGTAGGTTCTGTCAATCTATCCGTTGTATAGAAATAGCCTTTTGTCCTAATCTAGTAAAAATTCTGTCTAGTCTGTCCTGAAATAGCAACTTTGGGCTTTTGGTAATATAAAGAGGATAATTCTGAGTAAGATTAGCTTCTAGTCCCTGCTCTTCCATGTCCTGGCTACACAGCCAAAGCCAGGTTATAATCTCACATTCCTCATCTAGGAAATAGTTATAACAGCATTCATCTTCAAAGGTTGTTTGAGGACTCAGTGCTATGACGTGAGCAAACTATTCAGCACATTGCTTCACACACAGTGAGAACAAAACAAACAGTAGTTAAGAATATCAGTTTCTGTGATATTGTGATTTATAAGAAATGTATATTTAATCATTCAAATGGCCAAAATATATTTCGTCTTCATTCACAATTCCTGGTTCACAGGACCCAGAACTCCTGGATTTCCCAAGTGTTGAGAGCTATAACTGTGTCTTTTGTTACGTGAGTGAAGTGACTTGGAAGCACCTAGGATGGGGACTGGTTGCCAGGAGAACCAACCACTGGGTTAGAGAGTTGGAATTTTCAAAACCACTACTACTTCCTCTAGTGAGAGAAGAGCTAGAGATTAAACCAGCCCCCAATGCCTTAAACAGTCATGACAAGGTAATGCAGCCTCCAAAAAAACCAGAAGGATATTTAGAGAGCTTCCTGGTTGGTGAACATGCGGAGATTTGGGGAAAGTAATATACTCTGGAAGGGCATGGAAGTTACAAGCCCCTTCCCACATAACCTTGCCCTATGCATCTCTTTCATCTGGCTATTTCTGAGTTATATATCCTTTTACAATAGCCAGAGATCTAGTAAGAAACATGTTTCTCTGAGTTCTGTGAGAAGTTCTAGCTAAGTAATTGAACCCAAGAAGGAGTTGTGTGAACCTCTTGTAGATGAAAAAAATGCCACATACTAAACCTGGCAAGCTCAGGGGAGGCATGCATGGCAGACCTTACAAACTCAGAGACCCAGAGATCAAAAGTAACCAAGTAGGATGCTGAACATAAAAATTCTTAACTGAGCCCCAGTGTGGCTCACTTGGTTGAGTGTCATCCATGCACCAAAGTATTGCCAGTTTGAGACAGGGCACATGTCTCCATTTCAGGCTCCATCCCTAGTGGGGGATGTGCAGGAGGCAGCCTCACTCTCGCTCTCACTCTCCCTCTCACCTTAACTCTTTTTTTAAAATATATATTTTATTAATTTTTTTACAGAGAGGAAGAGAGAGAGATAGAGTTAGAAACATCGATGAGAGAGAAACATCAACCAGCTGCCTCCTGCACACTCCCTACTGGGGATGTGCCCAAACCAAGGTACATGCCCTTGACTGGAATCGAACCTGGGACCTCTCAGTCCACAGGCTGATGCTCTGTCCACTGAGCCAAACAGGCTAGGGCCTCACCTTAACTCTTACTCTCACTCTCACTCCTTTTCCCCCCCTCTAAAATCAATAAAAACATTTAAAAATTTCTAACTAAAAGCAGGTCCTTGTAAGTAGTCACATCATTGACCTGTAGCTTCCTTGACCTTATGTGAGCCTACCTGCTTACCTATCTTTTTGTATCTAAGATAACATACCTTTGAAATGTCAGAGGAATCTTTTTTTTTTCCAGATCCCTCAAGGCAAAAACCCGGCACCAGAGCTGGAGATCACAGGATGCCTCATTTTTATCTTGTTCCCTAAATACCATCTTATGTGCTATAAATGTCAATTATGAACTGTCCTACACCTAGCAGTGTAAAAGAAGTGTCTCTCCATTTTACTTTCTTTGTTTATTAATCCTTATGGGGATATTTTCTCCATTGATTTTTCGAGAAAGTGGAAGATAGGGGGAGAGAGAGAAAGAGAAACATCATGTGAGAGAGACACATAGATTGGTTGCCTCCAATTTCTTGTACAAATGAAATTAAACATCAGGGTCTCAGAGGGTCAGAGATGTGGGTTTTATTTACTGTGTTAATGGAGTAAATATTGGTTCATAAAACTTTTGTTTCGTATGTGTGTACGCACAAGCTGGTGTGTGTGTGTATGTCCACGAGAGCATGTGTATTTGTTCCTTGTCCTGATTAAAACTATTCCTCTATGGGTCGCAGTAAAATAAACAAACAAAATGAGAGAGAGAGAGAGAGAGAAGAGAGAGAAACCACCCTAACCTGACTTTGTTATAGCCTTATTCTGTTCTAGTGATTGTGTCTCCCTAAATGTTTTGGAAGTTGGGGTATTTTAATGTCTCTTTGTTGGAGAGCTCTTTCTGTCTAGAATCCCATTGAAAGATGAAATCCTGATTTGCATAGTGCTATGACCTTCCCAGGTTACATCATTAGATGTGCACCAGGCAAGGACAAGGCTCATTGCTTCCTGCCCAATAGTTAGGTGGTTGCAAATGCATTAGTGGTAAGCATCATAGAAAGCTCAGAAATCTCAATGGACTTAATTGTTTGGAATCTTTTATATAGCAATCATCCACAAGGATTTTTTTAGTTGTGTGGTTAAATAAAGACGTGCTAAGCCCCTGAGGTTTATGAAATTCTAAAAATCAATCTATCTTAAAAGAGTCACTGCTTCTCATGGAAGAAAGAACCATTTGAGGCCTTTCATTGCCAAGTTTGTCAGATGTCCAGTAGTGAACTATATAAGTAAACGCTCTTTTTATTTTTTTAATGTCATATTTGCTTTGTCTTAACATTTTAATGACAGTTACTATCAGTGGCTTGAAATGCTTCATCTTCAATTTATCAGTTGTTTTATCAGAAAACAAAACAATACTTAATGCAAATGTCCAGGTTCTGTTATCCTTAGGTAAAGGGATGAATACTTCATAATGTGATTAATTGATACTTTAATTCATCAGCTTTTAAGTGAGATATTCAGTTGATTGTATTTAACTATAATGTTTAAATTTAAAAAAAGACTTTTCCCCCCTTTTACAGTATTTCTTCAGTCCTGCTCTCCCCTCCTCAACCCACAGTATTTTTATGAAGGACATCTGGGAACTGTATTCACTGCAGTCTCTCACTTTATTCATTGTGGGCCTAGCAATTCAGAGTCTAATCATCACCAAAATCATAATTATAGATATTTCTGTGTTAACATTGCTCAAGGAGAATGTTCCCTCTGAAGGTTTGAAACAACTAGCACATGTGGTACAAGAGGGTTTTTTATACCCTGTGGCCATAAAGTCTGGAAGAATTAGTGAATATATATAATAAATGGCTCTGACATTACATTAAAATACAATAAAATATTATTATCTGTTCCCAGATATTTTGGCCACCCTATAGCACATAGATTCCTGAGTTAGTATAAACAGGAAAAATACAATTCTTTAAGAATGAAGATTTGGAAAACTCTTTAGCATTAGGAAGACAGTAGTACCGGGGCTCAACAATATGCTGTAATAAATCCTTTATCTTTCTAAGTTTATAAAATAGTTTTATTTTAACTTTATAAACTGCTTTAACATAAGTATTACTTCACTTACCTTACAGATGAGGAAATAAAGGTTCAGAATAGTTGAGTGACTTCTTCATAGTCATAATGCTGATAAGTGTTAGTAATATGGACCTCTAAGAATGAATTCCTCATTAATATGTTTGTTACTCTCCCACACCACCTCTTCTGTCCACAACTATGAGGAAATTCAAACCCCGTCTCTTTCCATTAGAAGCTTACTTTATTTTTCACGTTGGTATGTTCCTGATTTTTCTATTTTTACTCCTCAAACAATACTATGATGTAGATACATTATTGTTCCCTTTTTCTGGATGCAGAAGCTAGAACACAGAGAATGAAAGCAACTTGCTGAAAGTCATACACTTAATCGCCAGTCTAAAGCTGTCAGAGTCCAAGGCCTCCTCTTCTATCTCATCTGCTACTTTTTTTTTTCTGTTAATTCTCACCTGCGGATATTATTTCCATTGATTTTTAGAGAGAGTAGAATGGAGGGAGAGAGAAAGAGAGAGAGGAACATTGAATTATATGAGAGAGACACATCAATTGATTGTATCCTGCACCCACCCTGACCAGGCCAGCTGAGGCCAGATTGAACCTTCAACCCAGGCATGCACTCTTGATCAGGAATCAAACCCACGACCCTTTGGTGCTGGGGCCAATACTCCAACCACTAAGCAATACTGGCCAAGGCTCATATGTTAATTCTCATGTACTCACCTATCAACTTGAGTTTGGTAAAAGGAATAATATAATGGCTAATTTTAACTATTATTTGCCTTCTCATTGTATATTTGTATTTAATATTTATACCAGAGAATTCACACTTCTCCTAATAGGTTTTCAAACTGCTTCTCCCCATTTGGCTGCAAACCAAAGTATACCAAAAGATGTGTCATTTGCATGCCATCTTATAGCTGACCAAGTGTTTTCACACACATTCCATTTGATCATTGCAACAAACTTCTGAAATACCTAGAACAGGATGTTTTTACTGATGAGAAATGTTTATCTCAGGGAACTAAAAGGCTGTGAAGTTCACATGGCTGATAAGTGAAGAAACAAATCTCACAAGTCTCCTGACGACACGGTCTGGGAGCTCTCCACAACACGACTCTAAAGATAGCCCATCATTGTCCAGGATTCCACCTGCCTGTGTGAGTGCACCAGGACCTTCCTCCCACTTAGGAAGAAATCAGGTAGACCATAAAGAAGCTCAACTTTTGACATGAGAGGCCCTTACAATTGGGCTGACAGGCATGGTGTGTATTAGCACAGTCAGAAACTCTGGATTTAGACCAGGCGGGTGAGAATTCTCGTTCTGCACTGAACTCTATTTAACTGTGTGTCTTGGGGGAAATTACCTATTTTTTCTGACTCTACATTTTTTTTTCAGATGAAAAAGTTGCGAGAAAATAAATGTGATTTTCTGATCTAATGGTGTTTTTCCAGCAAACTCACTTGACTTTTTAACAGAAAATATCTCATGCTATGACACCAGAATCTGTGGCTTTGTGAAGTCAAGAAAATAACAGGCCTCTGAGAAATCTGAGGATATATAGTGTTTGAGCTTCATGGTTTACTGGAAATAATTATGCTGATATAACTTTAATATAAAAAGTCGTGATGAAACTGAATTCTGAGAGGACCCAGCCTGGGTGGGAATGCACAGTACAGAAAAGAGGCTGATTAAGTATGTGCTTCCTCTAAATCATGTTTATGCTCAGTCACGTTGAGTTAACAGAGATCTACCAAACTCTTTTTGCTCTGTGAGTATATGGAATAAAATTCTTACAGATTTCACAAACTTGAGGTACATGGTTTATAATTTTGTACTGGCTATCTCTATTCTAATAGTTACCACATTATAATGTTGTCTGTTTATATACTTGTCTTTCCCATTAGACAGGAACTTGGCAAGAACTGTTGTCTTTTGCCTTTTTATATCTCTATGACAACAAGGCCTGTTAATATAGAAACCAAATAAGAGTGACTCAGTAGCACTGGCTGGTGTGCCCACTGGTTAGAGTGTTGGCCCAGGCACCTAAGGGTCTTGGGTTCAAATCCAGGTCAAGGGCATGTACCTGGGTTGCAGGTTCCCTGCCCCAACCCGGGCATATGTGGGAGGCAACCAATTGATGTGGCTCTCTCACATAGATGTTTCTCTCTCCCTCCTCTCTCTCTCTCCCTCTCTCCTCTCCCTTCTACTCTCTCTAGAGTTAGTGAAAAATTATCCTCGGGTGAGGATTAACAACAACAACAAAAATGACTCAGTAGATGTTTATTGCATTGTACTTATCTGATATAAAAAGTGTGTAAATGTATACATTATGTAAACATACATACCCACATCTCTGTATGTGCCTGTATGTCTTTGTGGATATTGAATTTATTCTGTAATCTTACACTTACTTGATTAAATCATGGCCTTTCCAAGGGGAAAATGTTAGAGTTTATTACTTTATCATATATATATATGTATTCTATATAAATACGTGAATCTGCACAATTTCTGTAAGTATATTTAACTGTAAGTACAACTTTACTTTTGACAATTAAAAATTTTTGAGCAGAAATTATTTCAGTTCAGTAGTTTTAATTTAGACAGAGTTTTGCATGTTTTAATTTAGTAACTTAGGAAACATTTATTTCCAAAGGAAAGGATTGTTTGAAGATTATTGATGCCATGTTTTGGTAAGCTTTTAAAAATCATAATATTGGAGTCCACTCTGTGAGAAAAAGTTTTCAGTGTGTATATGAACATTAGAGTAAGTTCTTACTTGAAATTTTATTTGAAGGTGTGATGTTGTAATGAGCAGGAGAACAAGCATGATACTCATCCATAAGCCATATGAAGATGGTATCGCTGTTCTGGTTGAGTAAATGAAAGAAAATACTAATCCTTTTCAGCAAGGATAAATAATGAGACCATAAATAGCATATCACCACAGAGCTGAGGAAAGATTTAGTCACCTTGTCCTATAATAAAATAGTTACTTTTATGCTTGGTTTAGTAAGACCTCAAAGGGCCCACTTCTTATTGATCCAATTGTTGTTGTAATGATTCTAAGCATGATAGTGGGGAAGAGGATTTTTCATTGTGTTTAAAAAGGGGGAACAAGTGAATGAAGAGGGTTGTTTTTTTTTTTTCTTTTTAACATTGGAAGATGATAGTCAAATGTTGTGCCTTTGTTCCCCCTCCTCCCAACTGGTGGCAACTCAAATGCCTTTTACTAGGGCAGCTTATCTTAATAACTAAAAGGACCAGGAGTCTTGTGTCCAAGAGAGGTAGGGGCAGTGGCTAATTGGAGACCGTGCTTCCTGGCTAAAGGCTTGAGGCTACTTAAAAAATAACATGCTAGCCAAACAAAACACTTCAACTGGACAGATTTGGACAGGGAATGGCCTGTTTGTGATCCTTGCACTAACCAAGGAGCTGACCTTGACTGAAGTGGGAAGAGGATGTACTTGGGCATCACATAGATTTAAGTTTGAGTACCAGATCCAGCATTTGGGCTCGGTGACCCTGATCATGTTACATAATTGCTCAGAACTTCTACCATCTCATAGGTATAAGATAGTAACAATATGTATTCCAAAGGGCTGCTGTGAGGAAGAGTTTAAGGAAGTATAGAAAAACTTGAGCTCACTGGCTGACACATAGGAAGCGCTCAATAAACTGTGGCTATTGTTACAGACTTTCCACAAAACAGGGAACAGCACTGGATGAGAAAAACCAGCAGAACTGGTGGGGGCACATCTGTGGGTCACAGTGTGTTTTCTAGGTTTGCTCTGACCAGGCTGCGCTAAACTGCCAGATGTTTACAAGTTTCCCACTTAGTGAATGCATTCTAAGCACATTTCTGTCTTTCTTTTAATCCTATGTGGATTTTTTTTTCTGAATAGAAAATTACATTCTCATTTTTCTTTTTTTTAATATATTTTTATTGATTTCAGAGCGGAAGGGAGAGGGAGAGAGAGAAACATCAATGATGAGAGAGAATCACCGACAGGCTGCCTCCTGCATGCCCCCACTGGGGATCGGCAACACCAGCACGTGCCCTGACCAGGAATTGAACCATGACCTCCTGGTTCATAGGTCGATGCTCAACCACTGAGCAACAACGGCAATCAAGTTTTCATTTTTCTTAAAGGAAGTGGAAAACGTCTAATCATTTCAAGAAAAAGATAAAATTCACCTGTATTTCCTATCAGTCAGAGATAAGCACTGTTCACAATTCAGTGTTTTTTCTTTTCTTTTTCCAGTACATACAAATGTGTCTGTGTATACTTACCCATCATTGAAAATGTACTGAATATATCATTTTTTGTATACTACTTATTATGTTAAGTAGAAAGTTTTTTTAAGCCATGTAAAGCTGGTACTTTTTAGCCACTTTGTACCTTAAAATCTAGATTACACAATCCATTCAGTGGAATGCTGCCTGGGAAGTTGAAAGGGCTGGCTTTATAATTGTGGTCACGGTTATTTTAAAATCTTAATGTAACTTATGGGAAGGACGATGGAATTCATTTTTAGTTTTGTTAACTGTTGCCTTGTTTCCCTTTCTTTCTCAAACCCCTCATTGCTTTCTCAATTTATTTTGGGAGATACATATTTGACAAAGATAAACATTATTTACGTGGATCCTTGAGGTATAGTACATAAGTGGGGGAAGATTCACCATAAGTTTCCCTCCTGCTCATTAGAGAAGAATTCCTAGGGGCTCTGTGAGAGGCTGGGGAGCATTTGCTCCTTCTAGCGCCAGAGCTAGAACTCTGGGCAGTGGGTCTAACTGTACTCTTCTCTTCAGAGTACGTCAGTACAAGACTATCTTTTTAGCAGTTAACTCTACTGATTCTGCCTCATAATTTATAATAAAACTATACTGCTAATACATCCAAGTCTCAATAACATACTGTTAACTTAATAAATGAAAACATCGAAGGAACCATATAATAAGGCAGCGGTTTTCAACCAGTGTGCCGAAAGAATTTTTAAGATATGCAACACCTGACTGTTTAATCATGGATGCTGATCTTAGATGGTCAAATTAAGAGATGACTTCTTTTTCCTCTCTTTTATTTTCTTCTCAATCTCTCCAGCTCCCTCACCCAAACCCCTCTCTCCCAACAGCGGTCAGCCCACTCTCTATTTATAAATCTGTCTCTATTTTGCTTGTTAGTTCATTTTATTCATTAGATTCCACATATGAGTGAAGTCATATGGTACTTGTCTTTCTCTGACGGGCTTATTTCACTTAGCATAATGCTTTCAAGGTTCATGCATGCTGTCACAAAAGGAAAAAATTCAGATTGTAAAGGTAAAGTCATTTAGCAAACCAATGTTTAACTTCTGTTTGATAGAGGAAATATAGAAGTGGAGACAGTCTTTGTTCTCAAGTTGCTCACAGTTTAGTGGGAGAGACAGATGATGGATAATAAGTACAATGAGTGGAGAAGGTATAGTAGGATTTTGGGTGACTTTTTCATTTGTTGTAATGTATTAAATGCTGCTACATTATTTTTAAGGCTTTTACAAAGAAGTCTCTTAATATTGATATTAATGCTGCCTAGCATAATGCCTATGAAATAGTAGATATTCAGTGAGTGTTTCTTAATGAATGAATGAGCAGAATGACTATGAGTTGTTACTGCTTTACTAGCATGTTGTAACTTAATAACAGTAATCCAGAATTCTATTACTTAGAAGTCTCTTTCTGCTGGCATCAGAAGTCACTTAAAATGATCGCTTCCAAACTTATTTAGTTACTTGGTTCTGGAAATGTCTTGTTTGTTCATTGCACTTAAATATTATATTTGATAACCTGATTTTACAAACCATAACTTTAAATTTTTTTCTTGATTCTTTAAGATTAAGGACTCCTTAAGATGGACTTTTACAAAATTCCCCTGACAATACATGTGGTAAGGGGAGCAGGTATTTTAGCAGTAATCCATGCTTAGTTTCATCCTCTCATGTGTTGTGTGGTTAATTCTAAGAAATCAATTCATTATAATGTT
Organism: Myotis davidii; assembly: GCF_000327345.1. NCBI lineage: Eukaryota > Metazoa > Chordata > Mammalia > Chiroptera > Vespertilionidae > Myotis > Myotis davidii. Next base: position 369,164 of record NW_006283769.1, on the reverse strand, counting down.
AATTTGGCTCTCTTCCAATAGCACTTGAGATATAACAAGTATCACCAGGGTACCAAAATGGTCTTTGTAAATGCCCAGTGTTTGCAGTCCTTTGATCAAAGTGAGGAAAAACAGGGATTTCATTTCATTTATAAGATGTCAGCAATCATTGTCCCTTTCTTAGGTTTTCATCCTAGTAATCTTTCCAGTAGTTGGACCAAGGGTAATTTAAGTAAGATCTACTCAACAAACATTATTCAGGAAAAATTAGACCTCACACATAATGCTTTGGAATGTTTATTATACAATGATGTTGACAGTTTTATGCCTGTACAAATTTATGTGTGTTCCATTGAGTAATCCCATATTGTAGAGAAAACACACACACACACACACACACACACACACACACACACACACACTTTTACTAATAATTTTGCCGTTTTAGCAAATGAAAGTTAATTTTTATAAAAGAAACCATGAACTTTAGAGGTATTACAAAAGAAAAGGAAGGCTAATATAGCAACTTTATTTCATGAAAAGAAGCAGCATATATGGAAAAGGAATAGATTAAAAAGTCAGAAAGTTAAATAGAGGGTTTTTATTGGAATGAGGTTAGATTTTAAGTGCTAATACCTTGCAATTTCATATGAAACACCATAGTAAAATGATAGCAATTTTCTATCTAGTAATGGTATTCCTGAAAATGTATAAATCCCTTAATTATTTAGGATTTTGAATTTCTGTAGCTGAGTACCTTATATTATCTGCTGAGTATTTAAGATGCATGCTTTTTTCTGGCAGTGTTTCATTTCATGTAGGGCGGTTTTTTAAAAGCTAAACTTCATAAGCTACTCATTTGGATCACTGCCATTTGTCACATGAGAAAAAACGTAGTTTGCAAAAATGTTTCTTAGAATTATCCTGTGGAGACTCTCTTTTACTGCGTCAATCCCCCACAATGCACTTCATGCGGGGTGGTCTCTAACTTACATGACAGTTTTCTTTTTCTTTTTTTTTTAAGAGAACCAAAATATTTATATGAGCATTCAGGGGTTAAATTTCATTCCAGAAGATTCACAAGAAACTAAAAAGCATTAAAGTAAAGGAAGATAAGTTTCTAATTTTCTATTGGAAACAATATATTTTTATTTAAAAATTATCACTTTAATTGATATAAAAACAATGTGTACAAAGTTACTTTGGGTTCTTCCAGTTTGTCTATCATGGAAGTATAAATTCAGAATTTGGGGAAAAGGTATCTCAGTTGGTAGGCAGAATACTAGAGCTGTCCATGACTAAATAGTCAGGCATTATCTACAGCTGCCAGTGTACCATTCGAATTTTTAAAACATGTGATAACTGACTATTTAGTCAGGGGCAATGACCTCTTTTCTCTTGGATTGTCCAATAAAAAATAATAATAGCCAACACAACAATAGCTATCTGGTGTGAATTAATCAAATTTATACCTACTTTTTTGTCATATTGGCAAAAATATATTTTTAGTGTACCACAGAATTTTAGTAATTAATTTATGTGTGCCATGAGATGAAAAGGTTGAAAATCACTGATCTATGGTGATCAAATTTGACATAAAAAAAAAAAACCTCATCCAAAGTGATGCACTGGTCATTTAAAATGGACCTTTAATGATGTAAACTACAATGAAATGAACAAAACCACAAGGCATGAATAGAGTACCTGACACACATGGGTTAGGAGCATGGAATATATGTGTGTGAGAGCATATACGTGCAAGTAAATATACACACATATATACACACACAAATGCACTTATATGTATTATTAAAGGGGTTGAACTTTATGCTTAGTGTTTGTAAAAAAGCAGGGCCTACCCCAGGAAAAGGGAAGATGAGTACAAAAAGAACATTCCAATCAGAGCAGTCATGTGCAAAAGCATGGTAGCAAAAAAAAAAAAAGTATGTTTGGAAAAATACAATTTGGTATATTTTAAGCATAGGGTACAAATAGGGAGAGGGAAGCTGAGTCCAGAACATAAAAGTTCTGTGCTGATTAAGGAGTTGTGACTTGATCTGCAGGTAGTGGAAGCCACTGAAAGAGTTTAAGCAGTGGCATGATGAGGCCATATTTATGTTTTAAATAGATCTCTCTGGTGATGCCATGGATGATAGATTGGAGGAAGCAAGTCTGGAGTCAGGAGACCAGTTATGGGGCCATTAACAAATCCAGAAGAAAAATGATGAGAGTCTGACCTAAGTCAGTGCCAGGGAAGATAAAGAGATGTGGTAGGGAGAAAGGGAAGGGGGGAGAGAGATGGATCTAGGCACTCTTCATAAAACAGAAGCAATGTAGTCTGATGTTGATTGAAGAAAATGAAGGCAAGGAGTAGTCAAGATGACTCCTGTGGCTTGAATGAATGGGTAGGTGGTGTGGTGCCCTTCATTGATACAAAAAACATAGGAAGAAAGCCAGGTTGTGTTGATGAATGACAAGGGATATATTTTGGACAGAATGGTGCCTGGGGATTAAGGGAATCAGAAACTCTAGCTCTTTATCTTAAAACAGATGTGCCTGCTCTAGAGATTTGATCCGGGGCTTTTCTACTATGTTCCTATATCACTGTTTCCTAACTGCCATTAAAGATATGTATTATATGTTTTATATACATAGGCATATACATCCACATTTTAATTTTCTATAATAAATAAAAATTAAAATTTTGTGGACTCTTGGACTTTATAAAAGAAGATTTAAATTATTTGAGAGCTTCAAGAAAAACAGTATAAATAACTTAATCCAACGCTTCATTTCGTAGATGAAGATCTGAAACCCAAATTGCTTTAAGTGACTTGCCCAAGTTCATGGAGTAAATCAACAATAGTGCCTAGATCAGAATCTAGATAACTTGACTCCTGGCTTTTTACTAGTATATACATCTGCCTTTAAAAATTGAAAGGAAAAAATTAAGCAGACACTTAAATATTTTCAAAGTTTCATGGGTATGAGAAGGTGGGTGTAAAAGAGAGGTGCCAGGTTAGTAAAATGTATTTTGGCACAGGAAACACCTATTTTATTTATATGAAGAGAGAATTACTTGGATCCTGGCCCAAATCGGGGACACTATATGTGACTGGCAACTTTCAGAAGCGAAATGTGGTCTTAAAAGACTTGATTGCAGGTTTTGTGCATATAGGATTTTCTGGTGTACCCTTGGTAGCTTAGCTTCTCCATATGCCTCGATGGAGGTGTTGCTACTACTCCATTGGAGATAATGTGACGAACACTCCCTCACACTATTAACATCTGTAGCTGAGAGCTTCTTCCTATCAAGCAGAGATAAGAATATTTACAGGAAGAAATGTAGTCAGAGGTAAACTCCATCAGAGAAATTCACCAGTTCTATTGAAAGGACCCACTTATACATTGTCTATTTTCTATAAGTCAACTCTTTGTACTTGTAGAATCTGGCACCAGGTTTAGGATGTATTTATCCCACATTTGCTAGGAGTAAATTGAACTGATGCGAGGTTAATAAGTCTGAACTGGTTTTACAGTCTGGTCCTGGTTTGTTGGCACTTTGTGGGGTGATCCATAGGAAGAATAAAATTCGGGGTGCTGAGGCTCAATGTCTGAGGAGCGGCTGGTGGGCATCAGTACTAGGAAGCAAGGATAGTGCAGGAAGCAAAGTCAACACCCACAAAACTGATTGTGATGAATTAGTATTGTGAAAGGGGAGCTTCAAATTAGGAGCCACCATAAGTAAAGCAAGCAGTAAGAAGAAGCAAGGAACTGAGAAAGAAGTGTGGGGTGGGCCAACAGTACTAGCAGCCATTGTTGTTGGCCCAGCGTGCTGTTAAATCAGTTCTGCACACACTGAGTGGCCACAGCCCGCCATCTGACATTAATTAGTTTCTTCACCTTGCTTTCTATAACATACTCTCTGAACCTCGGTCACCCTGTCTATAAAACGAGATCCTTGGAGCTCATAATATTTAATGTCTCTTCCAGCTCACTTATTCTAACGGTTCTTTCTCCTATAAATAGTAAGTGTTCCTTCAGATACCAAAATGAGAAATGGATCATGTCACACATATCAGTACAGAAACTATTTCAAAGGTCAGCTAAATAGATCTGTTGTCTAAGGAGATGGTTATACTTCCTTTGGTACAAGAAGCAGTATACTGGGGGGATCTAATAATAGAAATTCCTGCAAATAATATATTTGGCTTCAGTCATTTTTTTTTATAAAACCATAAACCTCGTTTTTCAATATTGCCACTGATTTATGAAACAATGATAAGGCATTTTTTGCATTGTTTTACCTTTTTATTGCTTTCCCATATTTATCCTTTTACTTTATTTCATGGCTGTTTTGCCATAACTGAGTAATACCATATGCACCAACATTCATTGAGAGTCCACTTAATCTACAACATATTTTAAGTGAACAATGCCTTTGTCAATTTTTATAGGGCTTAAAATGTTCTTTTAATAAGAATTACATGGAGAAATTCTATTCTTTGTGCTTTAAGATATGCTCTCATTTAAGAGATACCTTGAAGTGATCTCTTGAAGTGAAGTGATAGAGAATGCATTTCACATGAAAAGACATGTCATAATCTCACACAGATTTTGGTTCTCATGAACATGAAGCAGCAAAATTTTGAGGGCCCAGTAAGAGTTCTTCTAAAACCTTCTTATAAAAGAAAATGGTAGCATTCATTCTCTATTAGATGGTAGGTAAAAGACATGGGCAAGCAATATATGAATGAGCTAAAATGGGTGATAATCTTGATGTCTTAAAATATTATTTTCTAATTAATAATGCTATTTGTAATATAGTTGACTATATATTTTCTTTCACATCACCTGTACCATTTCCCAAGATAGTATAGCTATCAATCAGTATATATGATTAACACATTAAGTGCTCAACCTGTTTTGTCTACCTGACAGAAAGTATAGTGTCAGTCACCAGTGACTGGGCGCTTAACGTGTTAAATAAAAAACTGAGAAATTATATCTTTAAACAAGTTTTATCACATCAGTCCTGTATTTTATGTATTCCCTGCATGAATATTGTGTTACCAGAATTTGTCTGTGGTGTTGGTGGTAGTGTGCTTGTACATGATGGGTGACTATACTTTAAAATGGAGTACAGCCTGTGAGGCCATCTAGCTACTGGTACCTTCAAAGCAACATACCAGCTCTTCCACGGACTCACTGTGTGATCATAGGCAATTTATTTAACTTCCTTTAGCCTGTTTCCTTATCAGTGAAACGAGGAAAACGAATACAGTGCCGAGATTGTTATACGGAGTCAATGAGCTACATGTGCAGAACCAGGCTAGGTTGTTGTTATTCCTTTGTTATATTTTACAATGGTTTATAGAAATAGAATGGGCAGAAGTAAACAAACATGTTATAAACTACATAGTAAGAAAAAAGGTAGGAACTGATGGGAGCACCATTGTATTGAAAATGCTGGCAAAGTAAATTTCATATACCTGGCCCTCACCTCACCTCAAATTAACTTAGCCTCCAACATGGTCAAGTAGAGTGAAGTAATCACCCTGTAATGATGCATGTTTTCTCAAAGGAATAAGTAAATGAATTCTCAATGAGCTAGCTAAAATATGAAATTAACCAGTCAGTCAATCAACCGGCCAACCAATCCATCGACAGAGCATTTCCCATAGTTCTGGGGTTAGTGGAACATCAGAAGATGGAGTTGAGTCCTTTCTTTCACCTCTGTCAATTCACCTAAGGTCTCTAAGCATCCTTTTCTTAAACCATGAAATGGAGTCAATACTCTCCCCATAGGGTTGGTGTAAGAATCAAGTTAATGTGTATGAAAGCTCTTTGTAAACACTTTATCACTTTAGGAATGTAACCTTATTTCCTTACTTTAAAAAAATCATCATTTATTGTTCATTATCTCATTTCAAATTGCATCCTGCATACTACTGATAAGCATTTTGGCCAATACTTATAAAACTCTGGAATCAAACACTGGGAGTGGCCATACAGTCAAATAATTATATGATTCAGATTGGGAGTTTCCTACTTTATAACCCATCAACTTGTGCTCAGCAGCCTCTAAGCTTAAAATGCACATCCTACATATTTATAAAATATTGAACCTTGACATAGCCATCATATTCTGTAAAAATTTTAAAAACCAGCAGGTAATACATGAAGACAATCACATTTGTTGCAAAACCTTCCTGAGCCCAGCCGATACGGCACATCAAGATGGATTTCATAGTTATCCATCTACAGAGGAATGTTTAGAGATAAGATGAAAGTGGTCCTTCTTATTAATCACACATTGTATATTTGACTTCTGTCTCTCTCCTCAGTCTTTAAATCAACTACATCTGGATTTTGCTACTTAAGAGTGCCATTACCTTACACATTAAAAGGCAGTTACTCCTAAAGAAAGCAGCTCCATTTGATTAAACAGTGATTAACTAGAGTTATGTTCACGTTACTCATCATGGCAGCCCAAATGATAATTTTAGTGTAAGTTGGAGATCTACTTTATTTCTACAACAGAGCCAGCAGAATTGGGAGATTTTTTTTTTGTAATGAATGCAGACATAAAGCAGTCATTTGGCTTTGCTGGTATTAACTTTTACAGTTTAGGAAAGCACAATAATACTAGATAGATAGATAGATGATAGATAGATAGATAGATAGATAGATAGATAGATAGATAGATGAGTCTATCATAGGTAGGATCGACCTATGCTGGAGGTGTCCTCCTCTATGGAGTCTGGGAAACATGATTATTATTGCATCCAAAGTAAGTCAAGCTCTGAAACTGATGCCCACTAACCAACTGCATTAAAAATTGATGTGTAATTATCAAGCAGGTTGTATCAGAGCTCACTGATTAGTGACTTCTTTCTCAGGAGAGAAATCTACATGGGAAACGAAGTTGTTATTTGACATGTATTTATAAGCAGGGAATCTGACATATCAGAAAAAAATTGATGGTATAAATTACTGACACTCAAGGAAGTGTTACAAACAATGTTAAGAAGCTTGCACCAGAATACAAATTAAAGTGTTAGAGCATCTTTTTCTTCACTGAGAAAGTCTTGCTCCACTATCTGTATACACATACTTATATTGTATAAGTGAACTTAGTGGCACTAATTTGCATTCTGACACAAGTTGTTTATCTCATGGCAGACTATTCACAAATAGTTCTCACATAGGCAGTTATTCTTTGGACCAAACCTTGAGAATCACTGCTCTTTGCCTGAAACAGAATCACAGTTGGAAGCATTTGAAAACATAGTTTCCTAGTAATATGCCCTTGAAAATTCTGATTCAGAGTTCTGATGTGTTGTACCTTTACCTGAACTTTTAAAACACTGTCCATGTATTTTTTTGATGAACATACAAGGTTTAGGAGCTACATAATAAAATATGTAGAATAATTAAGCAGTGCCAAGCTGAATAGGTTAAAGGGTAAGAACATGGGTTGGCACTGGCGGTTGAGTTCTTGTTTCTTCTTGAGCAAGTTGTGAATTTTCTAAGCTTCAGTAATCTCATCTATAATGAGTCTATGCTGTTATTAAAAACAAACACTTAGCTCAGTGCCTGCCACAGAGTAGACAATTGATAAGTATCAGCTATAAATGATAGTTGTCTCCTTGATGAAGATTTACCTGCCCTATTTGAGAATATACATGTTCATATACAGTCCCAAATTCCCTGGACAAGCAAAGAACATGCTGCTAATGTTTGCCTGTCTGAAGCTTCCTTTACTAAAAGCTATCAAAAGCATTTATTAAGACTCTTTTGGTTGTCTTAGAAATCTAAATTAATGACTGGAGAGAAAAAGGTGGGATGCTCCAGGGGAGATTATTAGATCATACAGTTTACAACTGAATGCCCAAGGGTGGATCTGGCTAGAAACATGACTGGATCAAGGTGCTCTGAAAATATACTTCTAGCCCTGGCCAAGTGGCTCAGTTAGTTAAAGCATCATCGCAAACACAAAAAAGATTGTTGGTTTGATTCCTGGTCAGTCAGGTCACATACCTAGGTTGTGGGTTTGATCCCAAGTCAGGAGCATAAGGGAGGCAACCAATTGATGTTACTCTCTCACCTCTCTCTATCTCTCTCTCTCTCTCTCTCTCTCTCTCTCTCTTCCTCTCTCTCTCTCTGTCTCTCTCTCTCCCCACTCCCCTCTCTCTAAAATCAATAAAAACATATCCTCAGGTGAGGATTAAAAAATATTTTTTTAAAAAATATATCTTTCTGTCTATATTACCTATCAGTCTATCTGTCTGTCTTTCAGAGTTGGCCTTAATCTTAGGCTTGCTCTGGTTTTGTGATTGAAGTCTCAGGCATATATGTTACCAGCTTACTAAGCATAGAGGTAAAAAATTTGTTTTGTGAAATAGTTGGACAAAATTGCAGAACTCAGACTTAGTGGCCTTGTTTAGAATATTTTTCTATTCATGAACTATTCACTTTCTCTAAGTAAGAGCAGAACATTCTGGTTTTCAGGCTCAAACATGTACCTATTCCCAAATCCAGGGCGATACAATTCCACCTGAAGCATTTGTTGTGAAGGTGGAAAAGATCATTTCTCAAAATAAATTTAAGGAATGTAATTAGGAAAAGGGGAAACATGCAATGTAGCATCCAAACCATCAGATGGCTGATACTCTGATCTACCCTCCTTAACTCTATCCTTCCATTGTTTAAATGTGTTAGTTCAAGTGAAATAAAGCCAAGATTTGGCTTAGAGACCTTACCTTTTGTTAAGATGATTTCCAGATATTTACTTTAATCTATTTTTTATTTGTTTTATAAAGCTTTTTGTAGGTCGAATCCCCCCCACCACACACACACACACACACACACTTCTAATTTGGGGATAAAAGATGAAGGGAAATTACCTTATATTGACCAAGAATAAAGGAATTGATTAAAAGCAATATGAGTTTGGTCCTAACTTTTCATTTTCTTTAGCTTGAGGCAGATTCATTCATATTTAATAAAGAGAAATAAGCAAGAGATGGTGTTAGAAAGTAAACTGCCAAAGTTTCACAAAGGGGAATTTAGTTTTAGACTGTATTTAGTATAGGACAGTAATGTCACTGTGGATTATAAAATAGCGGATGCATTATGGATCACTAAGTCAGTAAAAGTCACGTAGCTGTTAATGATTTGGAGCCCAGCTTGTGAAGCACGACTTGGCAGAGCTATCAAGTGGTTAAAAGTGTTGGTATGAAAGTTAAGGACTTCAGCACTCAAATCCAAGTCTGGCTGTTTTTGTGGTGTGTGGCCTTGGACCTGACTTCTCTGGGATGCAGTTTCCCCATATGTGTAATTGGGTAATAAAATGTAGTCACCACACGGTGGTGGGGGAGAATTAAGTGCTCTGACAGGGAGGTGCAGGCTTCTTCTGTATTTCTGAGCAGTGCATATGCTTAGCTGTATTCTCCCAGATGCCTACCAGACTCCCACATAGTAAGTCACATAGTAATTCTTCTTGGCCCCCATGGTATACCATTTATTTTATAACTATAGTATTCTTCAAAGATGGCACCATAAATAGGACTAAATATAACCCAAAGCGAGAATGCCAAATTAAGCTTTATTGGCTATTTCAGGGCCTTTTTAAATTTTAGCTTGCAAAGGCGCAATGAGCATAGTTTTACCTAGCTCGGAGGTTCTGCAGCTCATTACATATTTGGCTGCCTATACTTTAATATTTTTTTTAAAAGCTTGTGTTTGGAGCATCTGTCATTCCATTCCCATAACTCAGCACCATCTTTATTTTTCATTATAGAAATGGAAGGAGGAGGCTATATTTTTCTGAGATGAGTGGCCAATATGGTGTAATGGAAAGACCAGGGAATCAAGACTCTGACTTAAGTTGTCTAATGCTAACCCTGCTGCATTCTTGTTGAGTGTCCTTGGGCTCAGTTCACCTTCTCTTATTCTGTTTTCTTAGCTATAAAATAAAAAGAACAAGGCCACCTGTGCCTAACTCTCACATGTTTGCTCTGAGGGTTAAAGGAGATGCTGTCGAAAGTAAGAAAGCACTATCCACGTGCAAATGTTCGTTGTGCTTGTGATGATTACATACATGTATCAGTCTATTAGCAGTTTGTTAACAACTGGATTCCTGTGTGCTCTGCTCCAGTTCCCCAACTCCCAGAGATGCAGAGGAGCCCTGCCAGATGGCTAATTTGCCAGCTGTGTCTCGTTTTGTCATTGTAAATATTACATGCTCCGACTGAGAGGCTTTGCTTATAATGCAGTATATTTTGTCCTTTATCTCTTGCAGATTGAGAATTACGTGGTGGAAAATATGAAGTCGGAAATGGCCCAGATACAGCAGAATGCAGTTCAGAACCACACGGCCACCATGCTCGAGATAGGAACCAGCCTCCTCTCGCAGACCGCAGAGCAGACCAGAAAGCTGACAGATGTGGAGACTCAGGTACGACCCCTAGGCCAGTCCACAAACTCTTAACCGGGAAGATTTTTTTTCCCCCCGTTAGCTTACTCCATAAACACAGAGCACATTTCACACTGGGACAGGGGAAACATACACATTTTTGTTGGTTTGGTAATAGCAACAAGGACTGCCTGACATGCTATGCATGTTTCTTTTGATTAGATGAGGGTTGGTATATTTAGCTTTGTATGTGTTTGTAAGAACAGGACTGGCAGAGGACTTAATCAACATTTCCATTCAAATAAACACTGCAGCTACCAACTGTGTTAGGATATGTGTCAAACAAAATAACGATTTGGGTCCAATTGGTACCTTTTATGTACATTCTTTATCTGCCTTGCTTTGTCTAGTAGTTCTTAGCCATAGTGGCACCTGCAGAGGTTTTGTAGCACAGTGGATCAGAAGGAAAACCCCAAATGAACTAATCAGCAATGTGTAGTGTTTTTTTTATTATTATTATTCAGCATGATTTTATAATGAGGAATCGATTAAAACTCTTTCTCCATATGTACACATATGCATGAACATACATATGTATGTATATATTATCCTACCATGGGCAATGACATACTTATTAATGTACAATCATATATATCTATTGTACAAATCAGTAAAATATCCTTTAATCATCACTGTCACAAATGTATTTTTACAGTTTAATGAAAATGTCATTTTTGGTCAATTATGACAATTATGATCTCTTTATCTGCTTGGTACCATGAAAATAGCTATTTCAGCTACCATTCTGAATACCAATATAGTTAATTTCTGGAATCAAAGCTGAGATAATACTGTTAAAAGGTAAACTGAGACACATTAAAATTATCAAGAATGTATGTGAGCAAACATTGGTTAGGATTGGGCAGTGCCTACCAGGGAACTAAGGGAAAAGTTTTAATAGAGAAAATGCGGAAGTAATTTGATTGGCTGTAGCTTAAGTAGTTGCCTTATTTGGGAAATCCTTGCTGGCTGTTTGTGATTGGTTCTTCCTAAGTTTCATTTCCTTGGATTCAAGTGCATTGATTCTGGCTTAGGTTTTGGTTTGCTTATGTAGGTTTCAGAGCATTACAGCCACCTTGGCCTAACTGCCTCCTTGTTTAATTATTTTAGCAATATAAATTTAAAAGTAAGATGCAACCTTATTTCTATTTTATTTCATTTGTGTTAATGGCATTACATTGCTGATATTTAAAGAGAAATGATAATAATAATTTATATGGATAGAGCATTTTATGTTACACAAACCAATTTCCCATGTACAAATTACATTTTATTTTTATCCTCACTCTATTCTTTTATAGTGAGCACTTATAAACCAGAAAAGCCTTTTTGTGCTATCTAGGTGTGTTCCTGATTTTGGCTCCCATATTCATCCTATATTGTTTCATGGTTGGTGAGTGCTGCTTTCCCTAAACTGACTTCAGGTCCTCAGTTATTTCAGACGCTCACGCCAATGGTTTTGCAATCTATTTTAGTGCCCTAGCTTTCACGGGATGATGTTCTAGAGATAAGTAACATTGCTTCTCAGTCCTCTGCTCATCTTCTGGGCTTGACTTTAGCAAAAGGTGATAAAGCCATGGTTTTACCGCAATGGCATTTAAAAATACTCTTGTGCTCAATACTCTAAGCATCAAGATCAGAAAGGAGACAGATAATGAGCACATTTAAGTAACGCTGCTGGCCTTGGGGGTGAGAATTGGGAACCAACCCCAGCCCGTTTCTTCCTCTGTATTCCAGCTTGCAGCGTTTTTCTCACTCTGTTATCAGTTTGTACCAACATCTCCTCTCCTTCCAGTTCCTCTTTCCAAGTGTGCAATAGGAAGGCGTTCCTTTCAAACATTATTCATGACCTTCCTGTAGTGAGAGTCTATTTCTGACTTCTTCCTCAGGCCAGTGTTGATTAGGGGGACAAATAAACTACAGATAAACTACATTAAACAACAGATAAACTACATTAAAATTCACCTCTGATAACCTTCACTGAACTCTGTTCTAAGAAACTTTACATATATATTACCTATTTAATATATATATTTTTTTAATTCTGTGAGGTAAATACTATTACTGTCTCTTGTTTAAAGGTGTAGAAACTGGGCCCAGCCAGCATGACTCAGTGGTTGAGCATAGACCTATGGAACCAGGAGGTCAGGGTTCGATTCCCCAGTCAGGGCACATAATCCTCAGTAAGGGGCATGCAGGAGACAGCCAATCAATGATTATCTCTCATCATTGCTATTTCTATCTCTCTCCTCCTCTCTCTTCCTCTCTAAAATCAATAAATGTATATATTTTTTAAAAGGTATAGAAACTGAAACCCAGGGAGGTGAACCAACTTGACCCAGATGAAAAAAGTGGTAAATGTCAGAGTGAATATTTGAACCCAGGAAGTTCAGCATCAGAGTCTTCCCTCGCTAAGGTGGTGGCACTAAATGCCTTTAAACAGAGAGTTGTATGGGAATCAGATAAAGCAAAGGTAAAGTAAACCTAATAGTAGCCACTGAGTGTTTTCCATAAGTGACACAGATGCTGCTTCTGCTTCTCTGCTGCTGCTGATGGTTCCCCCTGTTATTGCCATGTGATTGCACATCCTCTCACTCAATCCCAGGGCCAGTGCTGTCCTTGCTGGCTGTGTAACTATAGGGAAGTTCCTTAGATATGGAGCCGAGTTTCCTCCAATTTCCAATGAATTGTATGGGACCCATAGTGTTAGAAATGGAATTTAATCAAATTTACAAAGATATATTTTAAGTACCTCCTTGATGCAAGATATTTTAATAGATGTTTTGTAGGGGCAGTTCTTATCCTCAGTGAGTTTAACTGAGTTAATATGGCAAGCGTTTCTAAGCCATTTCTTCCCTAACTTATCCTTGAATGAATTAGCTAGAGTCTTTTCTTGCAGTCATCAAAATATACCTTTCTACTATGGGGAGTGTAACTGACCCATGGTTCTAGGGCTGTGCTCTGAAATCCATCACTGTGTGGGTGCAGAGGCCACAATTTCCAGTGGCCACTTCCAGCCAGTGGTACATGGCAGCAACACTTGGTCAGACCTGCTCCTGGGAGCTGGGAGACTCCACTGACACGACCTTGACAAAGGGCTCTCCATCAGCCTCGTTAAACTTTCCCACAGCTGTCCTGCAGACTAAGATTTCCACGCAATCTCCCTTCCTTCTCTCTCCTCTTTACTGTAGCTAGAACTGCATCCTAGGCAGAAGGTACTCCTACAATTCTCATGTCTTCTCAATTTTCCCTTACAGACATTTCTCCTAATAGATTTCCTGTATGTCTAATCTCATTTTATCATTTGCTCCTCAGAATTCATGAACTATCACACCTGTTGTTCGTACTTCAATTGTACAATTACAAATTTAAGACAGTTAAGGAACAGTTTCATCAATGAGAATGAATCTCTAGGCCAGTAGTTCTCAACCTTCCTAAAGCCGCGACCCTTTAATATAGTTCCTCATGTTGTGGTGACCCCCAACCATAAAATTATTTTCGTTGCTACTTCATAACTGTAATGTCGCTACTGTTATGAATCATAATGTAAATATCTGATATGCAGGATGGTCTTAGGCGACCCCTGTGAAAGGGTCATGCGACCGCCAAGGGGTCGCGACCCACAGGTTGAGAACCACTGCCCTAGGCAGAAATAGATTTGTAAGGTCAGCTTTAAAAATTGAACCACTGGATCTTTTTAATTTGATGAGAGACTAGTCAAATAAACATTTAGGCTTGGCCTAACTGAAATGGCAGTAGAATAAATTTGCCAATGGTTGGTCATCCAAGGAAAATATCCTGGTAATCAATTTTCTCACAAGGTCTGGGAAAGGAGTGGGCTCAGTCAACTATGATCCCGAGGTCAAATTTGAACTGCCATCTTTTTTTTTTAAATAAAGTTTTATTGAACACAGCTATACTCATTTATTTATATGTTGTGTATGGCTGCTTTCTCAACACAGCTGCAGAGTTGTGTAGTTGTACCAGAAACCATCTGGCCCTCTAAGATGAAGGTATTTACTATCTGTCCCTTTACAGAACAAGCTGGCCACGCCCTGCACTAACATACAAACTCCTAGAGATCATGGGTTTTGACTTCTTCACTGTTCTAGTCTTAGGATTTAGAACAGGACTTAGTACACAGTAGGCTCTCAATAAATAATGACTATATTAACTAACATTAATCCTTTAATTTCTGTAGATTTCAGCCCAATGTTCCCACGCCCAAAGGCACTGTCCTAAGGGTTGTGTATGGATAGTCACAGATAGGTGATGGTCAGAACAGGACTTTGAACAGAAGCAAAGACATTTTTATTGACTAGGAACACTGGATGAATATATTCTCTCTGTACTCTGAGGAGCATGACAAATTTGTCCACCTTCCTGCCTCACATATGCTAGTTAGTGTAGGGGTGGGGAGAGGGAAGAAATCAGATGCTAAGACATGCAAAAGATCTCACAGTAATTTGAATGAAACCATTTTGATAGCAGTTGTTATTGACTGAAGGGAGGTAACCTTTCTTAGCCAGAGGGAAGCTGCTTGTGTATAGTTATGTGAGCCTATGGCAGAGAACTCAGACTGGAGTCAGAATACTGGGTTCCATTCCACTCTACTGTTGGGCAAGTTTCTTCTACCCATAATTTCTGCATATAAGATAGTAATATAAGTACTATCTCTACTAAACTTAATAGCCCAGTGAGTTAATTATTATACTAGAGGCCCAGTGCATGAAATTTCTGCATGGTGTGGGGGCGTCCCTCAGCCTGGCCTGCACCCCCTTGCAATCCGGGACCCCTCGGGGATGTCTGACTGCCAGTTTAGGCCCGATCCCGCAGGGCCTAAACTGGCAGTCGGACATCCCTCTCACAATCTGGGACTGCTGGCTCCTAACCACTCTCCTGCCTGCCTGCCTGATTGCCCCTAACCACCTCTGCCTTGGCCCCTGCCGCTACAGCTTTGTCCAGAGGACGTCCAGAATGATGTCCGGAAGGTCGTTCAGCTGTCCTGTCTAATTAGCATATTATTCTTTTATTATTACGGATTATAAACAATATATATTTATTGATAATATATAGAATTATATATTAAATTTATCTGTACATAAAATAATTATATAGAATTAATTATATATTGTTATATTATCAGAGGTAAGATTAGCAATTATTCTGTAAGATTATCTAATTTTCATACTTAAATTTCCTCAGTTATTCTACCAAAAATTTATAGGCATTTTATTTTTTAAGATTTAATAGTCTGTTTTATTTTGGAGCAATCTCCTGTTTTGTTTTGTTTTCTCTTGAGATTTTTGAGAAACTGGGTCAGTTGTTTTTTTTAAACTGTCCTATATTCTCTATTTGTCTGAATATTTTTAAAGATGCCTTTTAATGTACTCTTCCATCTCTCATGGTTTCTTTTAACTGGAAATGAGGTTCAATTAGAACCAGCTGAACATTGTGGTGGGCATGCCCTGTGGAATTGCTGATCACTTCCTGTTATATCTCATCAGCAGGCACACAGGCCAGCTTGCTACACTCTCAGTGATGCTATTCTAACTTGGTTAGTGAGAGTAGAAGCCTCCTTATCTCTTCATCCTTATTGCCCACTTTCTCCTTAGAAATGAACAAATGACCTATAGGATGGTACTTTGTCACATTGCCCATCATTGACCAAATAAATTATTTCATCGATTTTGTAAAATGGTGATCTCCTAACTATCATCATAACTTGTGTTATATTTTTCATTTGGAAAAAAAGATTAAATTGAAAGGAAACAAATCTATAATGCAAGGCTGATTTTAAAGTTAATATATAGGTGAAAGAAATTTTTCTGTGGAAGATTTTCTTTTTAAGAAAGATCAGAGGCCCTTTTTAAAGTATTAAATGGAAGCTGGCCGAAAATCTCCAGCTCACTTTCATTGAGAAACTAGAAACTTCTATTTTAAATTTCTGTTTATTTTTCAAAGAAAGAACTAATTTTTTATACTTCATAAATCCTTAGTTTCAACTGTTAAATCTTCCTTACTGTCTTGTATATTCTGGAATATTTACGCTTTAAAATTGTCTAGTGAGGGCTTGTTTCATTGATTCTTCATCTCTTTTCTCCTTCCTTCCTTCCTTCTTTCTTTCTTCCCTCCCTCCCTTCTTCCTTCCCTCCCTCACTCTTTACTCTTTTCCTTCTATCCTCCCTCCCTCCCTCTCTTCCTCCCTTTCTTCTTCTTCTTCTTCTTCTTTTTTTTTTTTTTTGCAGTGCTGTGCTTTTGGAATGTGTTTAGGCTAAAAAGGAAATGACTTTTGTCATTTTAATGGAACACTTAGATTATTGCTAAGCAGCACGTTCCATAGATGCATGGCAAGAAAATGGTCAATTTATCATAATTTCCTGTACAGTTCTTTCAGTTTCTCGCTTTTGAACTTCGGGCCTATTTTAATAGATCAGTGGAGAGAGCTGAAATAGCACAACTATTGGGTCAAGGTGATGGGGAAAGAAGAGAAGGGAATGGCATTTGTGCTCAACACTTAGCCTGGATTTCTGAGATTGGTCCTCCTCCTTCTTCCACATTCAGATACTGCCTTAGATTTGGGCTGTTATCATTGAAGTCCAGCTTGATATTCACGTGACCTGTTACCCCCTCTCTGACCATTACCCAACTTGAATAACTCATTATCTATGGTCTACAGTATTATTCAACAAATAGCTCTAAGGTGCCAGGCCCATGCTGGACCCTGGAGGTATGGAGGGCTCTGGGCAGCTGACATCCTCATGGTGAAGAAAGACAGCAAATGAGTGAATGGACAGGATGATTTCAAATACTGATGATTCCATAAAGAAAATAGAACAGGGTGGCCTGATGTAGGATGATAGGGGGGAGGGGGAGTTACTTTACAGAGAGTGGCCAGGAAGGACCTCCCTGAGCAAGACCTGAATGATGAGAAGAAAGTAGGCATGCATCTGGGCATTCCAGGCAGGGAAAACTGCAAATTCAGAGGCCCTGAGCTACAAATTAATGTGGCATGTTGTGGTGGCAGAAAGAAGGAGAGTGATCTGAGACGTGAGCAGGGTCCTCCTGATCATATAGGACCTTGTAGGCCAGGCTAAGAACTTTGGGGGTTTACGCTAATTGCAGAGGGAAGCCATTAGCAAGTTTAGCATAGGAAATGGAATGATCTGACTTTTGTTTTCACAGAGATCACTCTGGCTGCTCTATAGCAAATGGATTTGAGTTAGGACAACCTAGAGAAAACTTAGGAGCTGTAGTAGTCTTCAGACTCAGCATAGGCAGCTTCATTTTTTACATATGGAGAAAAACAATTTCTGTCCTTTGTAAATTAAAATGGTGGTATTTCAGAATATCAGGAAGTGTTAACAGAGAATATGATGAATAAGGAAGAACATATTTTATTTCATGGCTTATGAAAAGCTTGATTCAATGAGACAATGGACCCTTTGTTTATTCAATATTTACTGTTTTCTCTGTGACCACCAGTGTCACCAAAAGATACAGCCGTCTCATCCCCTATGTAATTATTTGATAATCATTCCACTTAATAAACACAAAAACTTGCCTGCACAAAACTATGTTTAATAATTGAAAGTTATATTTTGTATATCACAGTCTTTATATTCTCTATCATTTTCCCTCTCTGCACTGTTACTAACTCTGTCTTCAAATCCCAGGTCTTCTTGCTTCTGTTTTCTCTCAAATGAAATGACTCAGAATAGTAAAATATGTTTTAAAACTATAAAGCACTCCACAAATATAAGTTTTGATAGGTTGTAGTAACTTTTAGACAGGCTTTCAGATCCATTCTCATAACAACTATGTAACTGAATCATATCCCTTAAATTTTTTTTAAAGTGCAAATGCTCCATCTCACTATTCTCTTCTTTATCCACCCCACACCAATCCTGCACCCCATGCCCAGCAGCACTGGGACTAGGGTGAGCGGAGTGAAAGAAAGTCATACAAAACTGAGTCATGCATATTCAGGAAGAGATCCTTTTTATTTTAAAATGATATTATGTTCAACATGGATTTTTTTGGCTTTAATTTTGCTCTTTCAAAATGTTGTATTAAAATATTTTTATCTTGATTACTGAGTTTTTTGACACCACCTTATAGTTTGCAACTGAAGTAATTGCCTCTCTCTCACCCTAGTCCCTATCCTGCTCCCCTAAAAATTTGTCTCCTTCCTCCACTACTTCCTGTAGCCCAAGTCCAACCCTGGTCACGTCAGTCTATTTTTAAAAGGTTTTCTATGTGCATTTGCATAGGTTTAGATCTGCTACAGAATAAGTAGCTGTAGCAAAAAAATGGGATGGCTGCAAAAGTTTTCAAGTGACATGGGAGCTTTAAAAATGAATTATACCTCTTCCTTGACCTTTTTACCTCCCTTAAGGAAGAAGGGGGTGGGGGCAGGACAGAGATAGGGAGGGACAAGGACATTGGCACAGTTTGAAGATATCTTCTAGGACTGGAGTACATGGTGTTTGCTCAGAAGATGACTGTGTTTGGGTTCAAGACTCACAGAATCATTTAAATTAAGGCTCAGCTAGCAACGTGAATTTTCATGATTACAGATGAGTCAAATATTTACAATTTCTAGAGGACCCACTGTAGTGCAGTTGAAGAGAAAACTACAGTCTATCTTCATTGTGACATGGTTTCCTGGTCACTTCATCTCTTCAGGTTAAGTCCCCAGGATAAAGTAGTTTGCCTCTCCCTCTTCTTAGTTTTCTGTATAGAGCATTAAAATTAGAGTCACACTATCTGTGTTTGAAATACAGTTCTTCCGTTGGTTCCTGTGTGGATTTTAGCCTCTTGCTGGACGTATTTCCTCTTTTGTAAAGTGATGATGATAATACCTCCTTCAACAGGTGCCCAAATGATATCTGGAAGGGCTGACATGACCTAACATAGGTGTTCAATAAATGTGTGATCATGAACCTGGCTAAACTATGTCATAAAATATTTCTAATTGGTTTATGTAAGGTGATAGATCCAGGCAGGCATATATTACATTCCTATTAATTATTCTTAATTATTCACAATATCTAAGACTTCGTACTAAAACTCATTTTTTCACTTGTAAATATTGATGATAATATGTATAAAGCAACTAAAACAGTGAAATATCTAAGGATTCAGGACACAAAATTTTAAATATGAAAATAGGTTTAACAACTCAGTTTTTTCATTCAATTTTGACCTCAATCTCAAATGAATATAATGTTTATGAGACATGTAAAACATTAATTTATAGGATGTAGACCAATTAAATATTCTGGAAGAAATTTTAATTTAAAAGAAAATACAACTAAATAAAAACCCAAAATAATTGTTTTTACTCTTTGCGATGGAAGTCTGAAATGTTTTTATCTTTTAACCTCAGATGCTAAATCAAACATCCCGACTTGAAATACAACTGCTGGAGAATTCATTATCAACATACAAGCTAGAGAAGCAACTTCTTCAACAGACAAATGAAATCCTAAAGATTCAGGAGAAAAACAGGTGAGGATTGCTGTATTCCAAAATTATTTAAACATGACTTATATCCGCCACCTCTCTGTTTAAAAAACAACAACAATAATTTGAAGTGGTTTGGGAAAAGTAAAAGAAAAGGAAAACATGGGGCCAAATTAATTTTGAGTATAAAATTCCCTCCCTCCTCATATACCTGACTCTGGATCATTTTGCAGTTTTCGTCTTTCCATCATGATTCTTGATATAACACCTGGTATCATTTCCTACTGTGGAATTCTCAACATGGAATGTTCTTTTTTAAGGAAACTGCTTAAAAGTTGTTCTCTGTTTTGCTTGGTGGGTATGGCTCAGTGATTGAGCATCTACATATGGAGGTCAAGGTTGGATTCCCATTCAGGTTGCATTCCCGGGTTGCAGGCTTGATCCCCGGTGTGTGTGTCGGGGTGGGGGGGGGTGCAGGAAGCAGCCCATCAATGAGTTTCTCTCATTATTGATGTTTATATCTCTCCTTTCCTCTTTAAAAGCAATAAAAAATATTTTTAAAAAGTTATCTCTATTCCATCAGTAAAGCTAAGTCGTGTTTGGAAATCCACTGCTGCTCAGGTGGAAGAGGCTGCCATGCGTCCCACCTCTCAAGGAGTCGGACTCCTGATCAAGCATATACTAGTCCATGGCTACTCCAAGGAACTTTCCCCTCATTGATTGCTAACTTCTATGGATAATTCAGGGTTTCCTCTATGTATAAGTCACACTATTTATTGTTAATGATATTTTTTCAGAACTATAACAATTCCATTTTCTGGCAACAGAGATATTTCACAATAAACTCGGGGATTCATGTTCTAATTAGAAAATCAGTTGTGTGCTCCTGCTGACAAAAGCATGCATCTTTTATTCCTGCTCTACACCCCTTTCCTTTTGACCCTCAGTCATGACATCCCCTCATGTGTGGTTTCTGGGGGTGTTTTTCTGCTGGTGTGCTGTATCTCCTGACAGTTGTCCTATCTCTGTAGTTGTCTGTGTCTTCCTGTTGAAGGATACGTTGTGTGCAATGGAGTGCTGGGGGTATATCTATTCTTAAACCAGGCATATTCTTCCATGAACCACTTAGAAAGAGAGTTTGTCTTTTTAGGAACCAAAAGTACCCATTTGTGATATATAGCATACTCCCCCTATTCTGTTTATTATTATTGTTATTTTCATATGACAGAATTAGAGGAACTCTGCCAAACACTTTCTAGAGCAATAAAGAAACGTGGGACCCCGGTTCATTCAAGTGGGTAGAAGGTCAAAGTCAAATATGAAGCTGTTTGATATATTTTAAAATAGCTTATTGGTCATCCCTACCTATTCCATAAATGAATTAATCCTCCAAAAGAAAAAGAAGCAATTTCTACATTGAAGCATCTCTGAAATGTAGGAACAACATGTCTTCAGACAGCCAGGTCTGGTTTGGATCAGCTAATACACTTTGCAAAGGCGATTATCTAAATTAAGCTTTGCTTCCTCCCCAGGGAATGTCAGCAGTTGTGTCTGGGTGAGTGACTTACCAGTTTGAGTCGGATGGGGCCGTAGCTGCCATTTGGGTGAGCTGGCCCTTGGGAAGGTCCACTGCTTCTTTGGCAAAATAAGGAGGAATATTTTATGAACAGGATTATACTACATGATCATGCTGAGAGGGCCTGCTGATTTACATCCTGACAAATTAAATGCATCACTTGTAAGGCTGCAAGTGGATTTTGGGCCTCCTTAGATTCACTTCTTTATCACCTAAACAGCAAAAGGCACAAAGCAGGAATAAATTTAACAACTTTTTTTCTACTATTTGTTTTCCTAACAATCTAGGGGTAGTGACACCAAGAAGCTTCCTTCCAGTTTGCTTTCTTTAGGACCTTTTTTCTTTTGTTGGATGCTAATCCACCACTTGGTTTTGTTTCTTACCTCAAGGAAACAGCACTTGGAAGGAAGAGATGAGTAACTGGTCCACATAGTTGCAATTATACAACCAAGAACCCAAGAAATGGGAAGCATTAATATTTATCTTACACACAGAAGGTTGGTTTGACCACAGAATGTGACATATAATTGTTAACTTCTATTGGATCCCTCCAGTATGTTTCCTGCCCACTTCTGCTCAAAATAATAGAAAAGAGGGGTGAGCAGGGAAAGATGCCATAATGCAAATTCCTTCATCTGAACCAAATATATATATATTGATCTTATGCTCTAAAGGTTTGGTTAACTGACCAGGTTTCAAGGCACCTCCCCATCTCTCACTTAATCCCAACTTCTTCCAATGTGGGAGCACAGCCAGGTGAAAATATATTCCAGAAGAAATTCTTCTGCCTCTATCGGCTATAACAGGAAGGGACATCAACATTCCATGTATACAAAGATGGAACATTTGGATTTTCTTGATACTTGTGTTTAATAAGCAGACTGGGGACTAGGGAAATATTTAGTAGGACCATCCAGAGTGAAGTGAAACTACACATCATGGTCATCCTGACATAATTTTAGCAAAACTATCTGCTGCCCGGCTAACATCTGTGCCAGGTGTATTAACATAGTGTAAACATGCTATTTCCTCCAACTAATTCTTCAAAGCATTTATTATTATTCCCATTTTATATATAAAGAAACTGGAGTTCACATAGGTCAAGTAACTTGCCTATGACCAAACAGTTAGTGTATGACAGCATTAGGGTTCACGTACATGATGACACTTTGTCTTAATTATTAGAAAAATATTTTTCCAACATGATGCAGCTTCAAGATTAATTGATGTGGTTGTCAACGTTTCCTCTTAACACAAACAAATATAAATTTGTGGAAAGGAGTAGGCCAGTTGTTTTTGGCCTATTGCTTTATAGATCATTATTTATTCCTCCTAATACTGGAGTAGGAAATATAAACTATTTATTTTACCTTGGGAATTTACGGAACTTCTTTGACAGGCCTCATCTATCTTCTAGCTGGAGTTTATGGAAAGTTATTATGTTAACTTAAATGATTGAAGGGTGTATAATTTCAAGATACTGAGTTTTACCTTGCAAACAATGTATTACAATGGCATGATAAAAATATTGATTTTTTAGTACCTAATCGGACCAAAAAAATGAAATGTTAAATCGCGGTCTTATTCATTAAAGCTATCTTCCATTTGATAAGTTCTTCACAAAATACTGAAGAAAGTCTTTCTAACTTTTAGCATTAAATTAGGTTGAATTATGTTAGTTGTATATAGAAGGGATCAAGTAAAAGTATTTAAATTTATGCTGCTCTATTCTATACATCCTAAATGGAACACCTACAAATACTGATTTAATAGAATATATTTTTCTCCTCTCATGCTTTTAAAAATGAATTTAATGCACATAATTTTTTTAATTTAAATTTTGTTAGCCTTAGGATGTGACAGTGGAACAATTCTGAATCAAACTAGAAATCTAAGGGCATTCTTAATTCTTTCCTTGCTCTGACTCCTTACAACTCAATAACGACTGTTGGTGCTCAGTTGCATCTCCTAAATATCTTTCCAATTCATCCTGTTCTTTCTGTTTTCACTGACTGTGTCTTCGATCAAACTCCTATTAATTCTTTTCTTAGCCTTTGCGGTAACCTCTGTGCCTTAAGGCTTTCTGCCTCTCAAACCTGTCACCCAGAGCTCTGCCACAGCCTTCTTTTCAAAACCCAAGTTGGATTAATTCCCCCTTTTGTTTAAGTACCCCACACACTAATTCCACCCAGCTTTTAAATCTCTAGACAGCATCTGCCAACTCCCTAATGATTCTCTGTACTGACTGAAGAAAGCTCAAGTTCTTTAGCATAGAACCTAGTCCTTGATCATTGTAATCCTAATTTTACAGCCTCACATCCACAGGCCTTAAATTTTATAAAGTATGATCTGACAGCTAAGAGTATGAGCTCAGAGGCCAGACTGCCTGAATTTCACTTTTCCTTGATCCCGTTAAAACCGACTCTGCTACATATTATTTGTGTGACTTTCAGCAAGTTACTTAAACTCTCTGTGCTTTACTTTTCTAATTTGTAACATAAGGGTGATGAAAATAGTAGTGCATGGACTCGATGAGAGAGTGAGTTAATGCATAGAATGCACTGACAAGAGTGCATGACACACACAGTAAGTGTGAATTATGCCAATTGTTTAGTATCACACTGGAGGCTTGATGTTATTTCAGAAATAATGTTTCACTTATCTGGAATGCTTTTGCAGTTCTTTTTCAAGTCACAAATTTCTGACTACCCTTCAAACTCAGATGTTACTGCAGATGTTTTCCCTTCCAAGAACCTTCCTCTGACTCTGTCAAATAGACTTATTCATGACAACTTATGTGATAACACTGTACCTTGTTTTTTTCCCTATTATTTCACTTATCCAATCACATTGTAATATGTGTTCATGTGCGTGTTTATCTATCTCTCTACTATTAGGGTGTGAACTTCCGGAACACGGAGGCTGTGTTTATTTATCTTCATCTTCATGCTCTCAGGCACAATTCTCTACAGAAAGTATATATAGTATCAAATGCTTTCTGAATGTTGAATGAATGCAGAAGTGGTAAATGTTACAGTAGTTCTATCCCAACAGATGTCATTCTCTGTACACACACACACACACACACACACAACTGAAAAATATATTTTATGAAAAATACAAATCACATAGTTTACATTAAATATCATAAATATATTAATTGTTCTTAACATAGATAAAATAGAGATGGTGCTTTAACCATTATTCTGCATCCCCAAAAGCCCATTGCATGGCACCTGAAATTATCAGCCCACATTCTGAGGTTCAGTAATTCAGCCCAATTTTTAAATCTCTAGACAGCATCTTCCCAGGCCATTCTAGATTCCTGACTGTATACCACATATCTCTGATTAATAAAAAGTAACACACTTGATTTAAACATTAAATTATATGGAAGTGTAACAATTGAAAAATCAAAGTCTCCCTAATTCCATATCTCCATCACCAGCAACCCCTGCAAAGAATCATCAACAGATTAGCAGATTGGTGCTTATTCTTTCAGATTTTTTCTATGAATGCTAAGATATACGTAAGTATATAGAGCATACATATATATGTGTGTTTTCACAGACACACACCCCTACACAATTGCACACATACACAAACAAGTACATGTTTATATGATGCATGGGTATAGATTGTAACTATTTTTAAATGCTGAGTTTATTTCTACTTCATAAAAATCTATCATGAATATATTACACATGTAACTATATACAGATATTCCTCATTCATTGCCATAGATGTACTATAATTTTACATTACCCGCAAGAATGCGTATGCTTCCTAATTTCTCCAAACCCTGCTAGCCATTCTATTAATCTTTTCTGAGAGGTTAGCTTGTGTGTCTTTTCACATTTATGACCATTTGCATTTCTTTATCTCTGACTAGCCTTATCTTTGCTTTATTAACTCATATAAGCTCTGTAATGAATGCTAAAGTTTTTCATGTATGTAGCAAATATTTTCTCTAATCAGTCATTTACTGTTCAAACTATTTTTATAGAAGTACACATTTTTATGCCATGAAGTGTATCTTTTATTTTCCTCTTGATTTCTGGCTTTTACAACATATTGAACTTATCCTTATTTATTCCAAAACTTTAAAAGATGTATCTGCCAATGTTCACTTGTACTAATCTATACTTCTGTCCTCATTTGAATCACAATAATTAACTTCATATTTTTAGAGAGAATTTGCTTTGTACAAGTATAAATTGAAAGTATAAATTTAATCTGAATTTACTATATACCCTCTTTGAATGAGGAAGAAATATCACTTTTTAAAATCCTATTTGCAACACAAGTTGACACTACATTTTCAAAATAAAAGTTAAAAATGGAAACATCTGTAAGTAGGTCCAGACAGATAAAATGAGAAGATTTCTATATTTTCACATCTTCCCCCTTGTCTAAGAGCTATATTTACACACATGGAGCTTAGGCAGCTGTCACCGCTGTGAATTCACTGGCTGCTAAGTTAAGAACTCTATTGTGGGAAACAATTTGAAAGGGAGAGCTTTTTCTGTGAAAGCTTCAAGATGTGTTCAATGATTTGAAATATTTCCAATAAGATATGTGGGAGGGGGCAAGCTGTGGACTGAGGAGAAAATTTTAACCAAAAACTTTAAGTAAGGCTTTGTATACATTCAATTAGAACCCTTTGCTGAGGTTCAAGACCTAGATCACTTTGTTTATTTTATTCTTCATTAAAGTGCACCTCTGCCTCAAGCTAGAAGTGAAGTGCCAAAATCCTATATATGTCTCTTCTCAAAGTGTTTGCAGAAAGATGGGAAACAGGAAGTCCTGAGAATCCTGTGAGAAACTCTGTCTTTACATTTGTAGCTCGATTTGTATCTTAAGATGTAAATGCACAGTTTCTTAAGTTGCTGTTCCATGGAACACTAATTCTAAAAACTGCATCTTAATAAAAAGTGTTTATTTAATCTAGGCTTCTCAAAACCTTAACACTGGAACTCATAACCAATAAAAATACGAATGTACTCTAGAAAACAGTAAACTGGAGTTTGGGATCAGCATCAGGTTTTGGATTATACATAGAAACCTAAACTAAACGTTTTGCTAAAGGTCATCATCACAGGAAATATGCTTTGCTTATCTAATGTTAGGGCACTGGAGCTGTAATGTCCTTCAGATCGAGGTTTACATATAGAGGTGTTTATGCCTATCTGAGGTGAATAGGGAAAATGTAAGAGAACCAATAAAAGGCTTCAGGACAAAATGGGATATGATCCATATATTGAGTAAGAAAATTAAACTTAATGGCAGAGCTATTAAGGCAGAGCAGTGTTTAAGAAAATGACAGTTGAGATTAAAAAGAAAATTTGACTTGCTAAGTCGTTTGTTTTTTATACATGTGAAAGATGAAAATGTTGAAATATTGTGAAAGCAAACTCCCAGAATATCCAGATGGAGAGCAGCAAATAATAAGGAGATGATGTAAAGGTGATGCCTTGATTCCTCATAAAATATAAATGGTGATCTCTCCCCTCACCCCCACCCTCCCCTACCTTCCCTCTGTGGTTTGATCAACCAAAGGACTTGTACGCAAGCATATAAGCATAACTAATGGACACAGACACCAGGGGAGTGAGGGCATGAATTGGGGGGGGAGGGGAATGGGAGGAAAAGGACACATATATAATACCTTAATCAATAAAAAATTGTAAATGGGTGGAAAAAGGTAGAACTTATATTATTCTAAGTTAAAGAGATGAAACTTGAATGCTAGTTGCCCCAACACTGGGATGTTGTGGGTAGATTATTAATTTGGTGAGTTAGAAGACATAGCTGTTTATTTTGGTTCTGACACAATATGTGCACAGTTTTGGACAAAGTGTTTTAGATTATTACCTATAAACTGAGACTTGTAATAGCTACTCACTCCATATCTCTATATTGCTTTCCGAATCAAAGTAGGTAAGAGTTTTAAAATACTACACAACTATAATGGTATATTTCAACAATGTAATTAATAAGAAGAGATAGCATATGCATTTTTCTGGCAAGAAAGTTTTGGATTCAAACCATTTTGGAAATAGTGAGGAGGAAGGGCTGACTTCCCAAGTAGATAATACCCAATGGATGAGAAGTATCAAAAGCAAATAGTTTTTTGGAAGCCAAATATAAAAAGACAGAAGGGAGGGATGAGCAGTATCAAAGAAAATGGAAGGGTCAAGAAGAGATCAGTCTTGCCTGAATAACTCTAAAAAGTTATTATTATTATAAAGGTTACACCTAGCAAATAAGGTTGGTGGAGACTTGCTAGAGTTCAAAAGTTATTAAAGGAATTCCAAATGAAGAAATGAGATGAGAAAAAAAATGGGAAGAGATAAATAACTGGTAAGACCTGCCATATGGAAAACATTGTCATAGGTTTCCATGCATATTATTTTTGCTTGTAGTTTACATGCATATTATTTTTTATGCATATATTTCATTTCAAATTCTGTGCCATGTCTGTGATGCAGAGCAGGCTTCTTGCTTGTATGAGCGACCCCTTCTTTACATGAATAGCTATTTTAAGATGACAGCTATGTTGATGTCTTTTGATACCTGGTAGTCATGGTGCATTAAAGGTTGTTTAGTGAATTGTGGAAACTAAGGTTCCTTCCTGCATACTAAATGTATACTCTTTTTACTTAGGAAATGGATATTCTTCCACAAATCAGTGTCCAGAATTGTGTTCTTTGGCACCAGGACTTCTTTGACAAACTTTCTATTCACAGCTCTTTCCAAATTATCCTGAAAAGCAAAACAAACAAAACTCCTTTCTTGACATCTCATATAGTGGCCACCTTTATATGTCCTCTTGATGAGCAAGAAATGCATCCAAAGTAGAAAGTGGAGAAACATTGGTGTAAATATTTTTTATAGTATTACGTCTGAAATTGAAGTTTCTTATAGTCTGTTGCTTTATTTGAGGTTTTCTCTCTAAAAATAAACCCTTAGAACAGTAATAATAGTGTCATTTTACATAGTGCTGAGAGCACTATTGGCACTTAGAGAGTAATAAATACAAATTATAACTATAGCGTGTTATTTTCCAAGCCAGAATGTTACCTACTGAGTAGGAAGACTAAAAGGCCAATGCTCATCTGACTTCAGGAACAAAATAGTGACTTAGAATTTTTATGTAGTAGTATATGACTATAGCATCCACATTCTGATCTTTAAAGTATCATCATTTTAATAGTTAATTCTGAGGTTTCTTGGTAGTATACTATAACATGAATTTAAAAGACAGTTTTCTTATAAGTCAATTGACTCTATATTATGGACATCTTGTACCTTATCGTTGTCTTAGGACAAGTGAAAATATTTTTAAAAATAAACTGAGAGTGAATTATGGTTAATTCCCAGATCTGAAGGCCAAATATTAATGGGCACAAAGAAAACCTCTTCTGACATCCATAGACGTACACTAATCATTTAGCCATTAGAAATCCTTTTTGTTTGTTTTGTTTTTCAACCACCAAGTTCTCCAGCAGCAAGTATTGACACAGAAGAAAATGCTAAAAGGCTCTGGATCGTAATTATCAGTACTCCTTAGAGATATGATCTTTCATCTTACTCTGATTTCCTTGCCTAAATTTTTCATTTCCAAATACATTTAAAAAGATATTAATGATCATCACATTTTCCCCAAATCACTATATCAAGTTTGCTTAAGGCTCAGTCAGGGTTGAGCACCTTTCACTGTTGTTCTGTAGAAGGAATGCAACTCAGAATAGAGGCCAGGCTTTGCTTTTCTTGCACAAGTCACAGAGCTGCCCTTCCCAGGTCTCAATGCAAAATGTTCACGTGTGAATCTGGGAAGGGTACCAAAGGTGCTGTAAATTAATAGGGTCTTATACTCAGAAGCATCCAGGTGTTTTTCAGCCTTGGTTCAACAGGCCACGTTCCTGCCACATTCTGGGCCGCATCCTCTTCAAGGACAGATTTGCTGGCAGAGATCTGGAATGCCCATGAGCAGTTCTCATCTTCACACTTAATCTGTGTGAAAGATCATCAGACCTTCCAGCTCATCTCCCAGTATATGGAGTTGGAAAATTCGGCTCTTCAAACATGCTCTGTTTTATTATTTAAGTATTAAATTTAAAACATTCCCTAGTGTCCCTTTTATGAAAACGTATAGAAATGATTCAGTGCTGTATTTCTCCAAGGTAAATTAAGTGCCCAGTCCGGTATGTTACATTTGAATAACACCTTGTAAACTAACAACTGGTGGACCCTTCTGAAAACAGAACTGAGAAAGCTGAATAAGGCTTTCCCTCTAAGGAATACCAGTACATTATACACTCTATAAACTGTAAATGCTTTTTATTTCCAGTCAGTTGCTAGGGTCCAGGAGTGCTTCTGCATTCACTGTCATTTTAATGAGCAGTCTGCAAGGGGGGTATCCTCTGAAGAGCCCGAGAGAAAGGTTCTTGGTGGAAGACTGCATCGCCCTGAGCAAAACATCTCAGGCCCTGTTGTAAGACCAGGCCACCAGCTGGTGGTCTTCCTTTTTGGAACCATTCATGTGGTGGTTTTGAAATTGGTGTGTTTTTAGATCTCATTGTGAAACTTAGGTTGAAAGATAAAGTAAGCTGATAGTGGAGCAGGTATCAAAACTCCCACGAAAACTAATTCATTGTGATTTTACATAGCTTATTCTCTGGTCACATGGTTTCTGTGTAGATGTTCTATTCCCTGAGCCCACAGAACTGTTGTGAAATTTAATCACTGTTAATGTTTTAAGAATCCCAAATGAATGAAGCAAAGTAAGTAAAAAAATAGTTTCTCTGTGTTTTGTTCATACTTTTTTCCTCTCTCTTATTAGAACTATTGCCTTAATGAAAGTCAAACTGTATACAACTTGTCCAGACTGTAATTGTTTGGGTCCAAGTCAGCTACCTTGGATCTAAGATAAACCCCAGGATATAAATTATAGTTAGGAAATGAAAATTACTCTGACACCAATTGGTCTAATAATTCTTCATTTGACATGTCACTTCTATTATATATGTAATATACAGACAGATATGTATATTGTGAATCTCTCACAAAATATTTCTATGGTGAAATATCTAATTAATATTTATAACTAAAGAAAGGTAAAAACTAGTGGGATCACAGTTTTTTGTAGAGCATTTTTAAAACTAAGTATTTTCTTCCTTTCCTTGTAGTTTACTAGAACATAAAATCTCAGAATTGGAGGGCAAGCACAAGGAAGAGCTGGACACCTTAAGGGAAGAGAAGGAGACTCTCCAAACCTTGGTGACTCGGCAAACATATATAATCCAGGAGCTTGGGAAGCAGCTGAACAGAGCGACCACCAACAACAGTGTCCTTCAGAAACAGCAGCTGGAGCTGACGGACACAGTGCATAACCTCGTCAACCTGTTCACTAAAGAAGGTGGTAAGAATTTCTTTCTCACTTTGGGGTAGTAAATACCGGTATGTTATTTAATATGGTGCAAGTACATATTCAGTATAACTTTCTGTGTGGCATTGATTACTGTGTAAAAGCAACAAAAGAACTTTATTTTTAGAAGCATCTGACGTGTGCACTGACAATGTTCTCATATTTTTTAACTTCAGAGCAAGTTTTCATTAGCTTGAATTTTTGAATTCACAGTATCTTTCTAAAAGAACTGTCTAGTTCCTTCTTTCTATCTTGGTCTTTTTTAGCCTTAGATAAAATTTATGACACTGTCAGAGACAAATATTTGGTGTTGTGGTATTGGACAATTATATAGGACAGAAATTAGTCAGTGTTAAATGTTAAGTAACAGTGACAGAGTTTCAGGAGGGTTCCCATTTTAAAACTAATATTAATTATTTCCTGGAAGCGGGGGGAGGGAGGGAGGGAAGAGTTGCCTGTAAAGAAGGGAGATATAGATGTTTCTAAAAACTATTATGAGGGGACAAGAATTTTTGTTACTAAAAGTCTTTATTAACACTTTATAAAACCCGTATCACTAATGCTTAGTTGTGTGTGGAAAAGACCTAACCAGGGCATCTGGGCATATTTATTCTGGGGTGTCTTTGGAAATAAAAAAATTCAATATTATTAGAATGTCTGGAGCTATATAACCATTGGAAATATTGCAGGCCTGTGTCTCATCCATCCCTCTGTCCCTCCATCCACCCAACAATTATTGACTCAGTGCCTGTGTGTACTTATCCACTTTAAGCAGAACCTCTCCTGAGCCTCAGGAGAGCTCTTCAAAGTTTGGAGCTTAAGGTCATCTTCTGTAGTTTTGCTTGCTAATCAGCCTTTCCCAGAGTGGATGGAATGGTAAATGGTGATGAGTGAAAGAGAACACCACTTACATCTGAAAGTTATGATTCTCATGAAGCTATGGCTTAGGAGAGCCAGTCACGTAAGGGTTCAGTGTGCATATGCACTAGACCCAAAGTGGGGCCTCCTTTAATTCAGTAGTGGACTTCAGCTCTATGAAAAATTAGCTCAATTCCATACATTCGTGCATAGATATGGATGCAGAGGATGACTTCATATCATGATCTTGTTTTAAAGACTTTTCATATTTCTCTATTATACTCCATTACCTTGAGTTACATCTCCTTTAGATAGTCAACACAAACCTTTTCCACTCTCTGTAAAGAATATCTTTTAAACAGTGAGTTCCCAGAGCTCCATCAGGGTGTGCTCAGAAATGAGACTGGGAAGGAAAAACCTGCTAATGAGTCCGAGCCTGCCAAAACCTTGAGTGAGAGCCCACTGGAAGGAAAGCATGGTAGGATTTTGCCAGGGAATTTTAATAGAGCTCATGAGTATTTAGAAATTAAGTATTAATATGAGACATATCTATTCTCATATTGAACTGAATACATTTGGGGAAAGATTGAAAACATATTTTTCTTATCATCCTGAGACTTAAAGCACATGGAGTTAAGTAGTTCTGTTTTTTTCATGATGTTAGAAATATCAGGCCCTGGTGATTCTCACAGAGCTCATATGTCTGCCTACTTATCATAACTTTACTTCTTTGAGTATTTGTCTAATAAATGTGACTTTAAACTTTTAGAAGCTGGGGGATGACTTCAAAATTAAAATTCTTGGCTAGGTTTGGAGTTTGGATGCAACATTAGGCAGCCAAACATCTGTTCAATTCGAGAAACATTTATTGAACAGTTATGATGGCACTTCTGATAGATGCTCAGGGTCTGAGGAAAGTAACCGTGTCTACTCTATAATATAACATATTAAAATATAATAATAGAGACAGAAATCGTCTAATATGTCAGACCTCTAAATATTTATTTTCTCTTTAATGATACAATTCTAAAATAAATAACACCCACTCAGAGTCTGAGAAAAGTAACGGTGTCTATTCTATGATATAACATATTAAAAATATAATAATAGAGACAGAAATTATCTCATAACTTCAGGTCTCTAAATATTTATTTCCCTCTTAATTATACAATCCTAAAATAAATTCTGATTTAGCTACAGGACTTGTGATCTTAATGTAAGACTATTGCCCTATTTTCCAATTCTCATAATCACAGATTTTATTTGTTTCTTGTTAATCTTTTTATAAATCCCACAATTAAGTATTCTAACTAAATATTTGGTTATTTAAGGACTCATAAGAGACAAAATGGAAAGTGACTCTCACTAAGGCTTCCACCAAGATTTTAATTATTTGTATATCATTATTTTCACTGGCACCATTATCTTTAGTTATGGTAACTTTAAAATTTTAAATGACTAATAGCATAATGCTGGCTAAATATCAGTTATTAAAATTAACTTCTATTTTATTCTAATTCCAAAACACATAAGTAAAACTTTTCCCTACTTTTATAACAAAAAATTTATTTATCAAATGGATTTATTATTTATCAAAAGATTATGTAAATATTCTATTTTTAAAATTTAAATATATTAAAGTATGTCTAAATCATTACATCACAATAAATGCATCAATTTTCCAAAATGTGTATCTTTAAAATTCAAAGAGTAGGCTTTTGAAATTTTTTCCAAAAACATCATGAACTGTGTTTTAATCCAAAAAGCCAAAAATTTTAATTGACCCTAAGGGTCCTCTAGTTCAAACTTGACTCAGTTATTTATGGAGATAGCCTGAATGTAATACAAGGCAAAGGAAGATGTTTTTTGGAGTTTTTTCTGTCCTTGGCAACTAATTTAACTACTATGAAACCATTTCTTCATTTATAAAGTCAGTAAAATTGGTCTACTTCACAGTGATAGGGAAAGGATTATATTAGATACTGCATATAAAAGCAAAGAGACTTATTAATCTGTAGTTCATTCCTTCCCCTCCAAGTGACAAGATTCAATTAAATACAAATTTATTAACTGCTGTCTATAAGTAAATATTTTTTTCATGGAAAATGTCTGAATACAATGCTCTAGAATGCCAGACTACTATCATCTAAGCACCTTCTTTTAGCCTCAATTTTTTAATCTCTGAAATGGAATCATAACACACAACTAATGAGTTTGTAATAAGAGTTAGAAGAGGTTTATATAAACACTGCCTATCCATAAATAGTGCCTAACTATAGTGTAGTTATGTGCTGCATAACAGTGTTTCAGTCAACAATGGACCACATGTATGACTGTGGTCATAATGGAGCTGAAATATTCCTATTGCCTAATGATATTGTAGCCATTGCAACATCATAGTGCAACACAATACTCATGTTCATGGTGATGCTGGTGTGAAGAAACCTACTGTGATGCTGGTCATATAAATATACCACATATGATTATGTACATGACAGAATACTTGATAATGAGTAATAAATGACTATGCTACAGGCATATGTATTTACTATACTATATTTTTAATTGTTATTTTAGAGTGTATTCTTTTTACTTATATAAAAGTTTGCTATAAAATAGTATGTTGACATATAATGTTTATGGGGTCTCCTGATTGCACCATTTTCTTTTGTGCTTGATTTGATCTCATGTTGTTTGGTTCATTATAACCTCTAAGCATCAAACTCCACTGCTAAGGTTGCCATTAAGGGGCCACATTGAGTGATTGACATAGAAATGAAATTAATATAAGGATTATGAAAGTGGAAAATCAGCAATGGGTAATGCTCACCAGTGAGGCATGACCGATTCCACCATATCTACAATCTCGAAGAACAAGAATAAAATGACAGAAGCTGTCAAAGAATCTACTTCATAGAAGGCAACAAGACTAACAAAAATTCAAGAAGGGCCTGTATGAAATGTGGAGAAACTTCTAATGATCTGGATTGGAGACTAGGCACAGAACCATGTCTCTTTAAGCTCCATAATGATCACAGCCAAAGCAAAAGGTTGTTGAAAGAAGAGGCTGGACTTGACTATGATATTGAATTTACTGCTAGCTTTGGGTAGTTTGAACCACTCAAGAATCATTATTTATTAAATAATGTGCAAGTGAGTGGTGAGTCTGCGAGTGCTGATGTGAAGGCAGCTGAAGAATGTTTGGAAATTCCAGATAAGCTGACTATGGAGGAAAATTACTTGCCAGAGCAAATATTCAATATGGATGAAACTTCCCTGTTTTGAAAATGGATGTACAAAAGACTTCTATTCATAAAGTAGCCAAGCCAATACCGGGCTTCAAGGATTTTAAGGACATGATAGCAGTCTTGCTTGGGGACAACGTTGCAGGCTACAAACTGACACCCTTTGTGATCAAGCACAGTAAGAACCCAAGGCCTTCAAGCATATCAATAAGCACATATTGCCAGTGTGCTATAGGAGGATAAGAAGTCTTACATGACCCAGTCCTTCCTCCAGTGCGATCTCCTGGATTGCTATGCTAGTAAAATGGAAAGTATGGTTTGTGAAATAATATACTTTTTAAGATTGTGCTTATTGTTGATAATATTTCCAGACATTTTTCTTTTATTGAGGATATTTATCCCAATATCAAAGTGGTTTTTTATCTCTCTACATACCACCTCTTTGATCCAACCC
Source organism: Myotis davidii (assembly GCF_000327345.1). Lineage (NCBI taxonomy): Eukaryota > Metazoa > Chordata > Mammalia > Chiroptera > Vespertilionidae > Myotis > Myotis davidii. The sequence goes on along the minus strand of NW_006283769.1, from coordinate 333,674 downwards.
ATGGATCAAGGAATTATGGCAGCTTTAAAGGAGAACCTTTGCCTAAGCTGTTAATGCAACTGAGGAAGACAGAGATGCAATTATGGAAGGATTACTACGTTTATGACTGCATCAAGAACCTTTCTTGGGCCTAGGGTGATGTCACCAAAGCGTATGAATGGCATGTGGAAAAAAGACACTGGAAAGGTTCATTCATGACTTGAAAGGATTTTCCATGGATTAAGAGATTGCAATGGCAAACACTTCATCTTGGGTGTGGATTAGGATGGCATCAAGGATCTCCTAGAAGTGGATCCAGAGGAACTGGTTAATGAGGAGTTGTAGGAACTGGAACTGAAATGCAGTGGCTGAAGGAGACACAAGAGAAAAGGGAAACTGCAGGAGAAGAAATAGAAGAACCCCCAAAATTCACAGTGAAAGGTTTTTGCAGAAGCTTTTGCAGACCACAATAAGCTTCTTAAGAAGTTTGAAAAGTTGGATCCCAGCACCGAAATGATTTTATTAATAGAGAGGAATGTTCATGGTACATTATTAGTTTACAAGCAAATCTATGTTGAGAAAAACGGAACAAATATAGCAAACCACCATAGACATATTTCTGAAAAGAGTGGCACCTCCTCAAGAAGAGCCTCAGGCAGGGCCTTCAGGAGCCGTCCAGAGGAAGGTATGGCTATCACAGGAGGTGATGGCTCCATGCACGTCACTGACCCTGAAGGCGCTCCAGTGGGACAAGATGTGGAGGTGGAAGACAGTGAGTGATGTCGATGATTCTGACCATGTGTAGACCTCAGTGTGCCTGTGTCTTAGTTTTTAACCAAAAAAGTTTAAACGTTAAAAAAAATGTTAAAAATGGAAAAATCTTATAGAATAAGAGTATGAAGAAAGAAATATTTTTGTACAGCTGTACAATGTGTTTGTGTTTTCAACTCAGTGTTACTACATGAGTTGAAAAGTTAAGAAAAAATCAAAAGTTTATAAAGTAAAAAAGTTATAGCAAACTAAGGTTAGCTTCTTATTGAAGAATGAAAAGCATTCTTTTATAAATTAAGTGCAGCCTAAGTGTACATAGTTTATAAAATCCACAGCAGAGTATTGTAATGTCCAAGGCCATCACATTCACTCACCACTCACTGACTCACCAGAGCACCTTCCAGTCATACGCACTCTATCCATGGTAAGTGCCCTGAACAAGCGTACCATTTGAAAGCTTCTATACCATATTTTTACTGTACCTTTTCTATGCTCAGATATGTTTAGATACAGGAATACTTACCATTGTGTTACAATTGCCTACCGTATTCAATACAATAACATGCTGTACAGGTCTATAGCCTGGGAGCAATAGGCTATACCATCTAGCTTGCATGTGTAGTAGGCTATCCCATCTTGGTTTGTATAATTGCACTCTGTGATGTTCACACAATCATAAAATCTCCAGGAGATGCATTTTACAGAATGTATTCCTATTGTTAAGCCATGTATGACTGTAAATGCTCAAAAAATTGTAACTGTTTTTATTTTTATGCTTGCTGAAGTGATTATAACTCACTAAAGTCATATGATAAACGCATGCCTAGAAGTGTTGACTAGAAGTTTATCCTCACTCTGTACATGTGTTCGGACCAGGAACTATAAATCTATCTTTGTGTATAGGGAGTATTTTTGTTTAGTTTAATAGAATGTCTCCTACCAAAACATCTTTATCATGGAATACATTTAAGCTAAGTACAGTTAATGTACACTTTTTCTGAAATAATTCACCAAACTTTCTTCTTCTTGTTTCAAACAGACAATAGTGGTGTCTTAGGCAAACAGTCATTTCAGACTGAATTGCATCCGCTTTGCAAGACTTCGGGTGACACATTTATTTCTGTCTAACCTTTGACTGCCAACATTTGCTCACATTTATTCTTAGGAACATTACCCATTAAAGAAATATTGTCTATTGCCCTCAATGTTACCATAGCGTCAGTGCTTACTGATTGCTTCATGCTTTTGGCAATTCACAGTTAATGTGGGAATTAAATAGTTCACACTGATAATGACATGGAAACGAGGTTTGGACTTCTTTGGGGGAAGATAATGACTATCAAACATTCACCAGTCATCTGTGTACATAGGTGATTAAAATATCATCACATATGCTGAACACACTCAAGGGAAACATCATATTGTGTGATCATGAACTTAAATTACTAGCAAAGCATAAAAATGGAAGGAAAAATTTTTAAAAGAAAATGGTATTGAGGCTCCATCATAAAATTATGTGCAATAATTATCTTACTGTCCAAATCAGTTTGGAGCATACTCCTGCTATACCAAGATATGATTCATAAATTTATCCATTCATTCAAAAAATAGTTATGCAATGAATATTGTGTTTCGGCTTTCCTCCTGGGAATAAGGGTGTTCACCCATTTTTATTTCACAAATATTTGCTGCGTTTCTACAATATACCAGATACTGTTCAGAATACTAGGAAGAGAGGAAAGATGTAATTCAGTCGTTAGTTATAGGGAAACTAGAGTTGGGAGGGGAGAAAGATAGGTAAACAGTTATATTCTCTGTAACTGTTTCCTAGAGGTGAGGTCAGGATGCCAGGGCACTAGCAAAACATTCAGGAAGAACAATAAAATCATGGCAGAGACAGAAGGACCGAGGGCACACTCTCGCCTCTCTAGAATCTTCTTGCAGATTTTGTTAAATGTTTGTTATGATTCAGGCATTGCTTAAGCTTTGTGTATTAATTTAGTTTGTCTCACACCAACAGTATGAGGAAACTACTGTGGTTGGTCCAATTTTATAAATTTGACAGAGAACTTGAGCAGTTTGTGTGAGGGTACATGGCTGGAAAAGATTGATCCACGATTCAAACATAGGCAGAGTGGCTTTCATGGGGGAGATAATAACTAAGTCTTCAAAATGAAGAAGGCAATATATATGCATAGCTCAGATGGGGAGGAGAGGTAGAGTTGGTAGTTTTCATCAGATTCTCAAAAGGGTCTCCTAGGAGAGAAATAATAAGGTCAGTAGCAAATAGGGGCAAATGGAAAGGCAAGTGGAAGGGGAATTTGTGAACAAAGGAGAATTAGAATCAATAAGAAATAATGACTTATCAGAAGTAGAATTAAACATAACTTCCAAGTTTTGGGTTTGAGTAACTGAGGGGATGTTGATGACATCCTTAAAATAGCAATGTGTGAAAAGCAACAAGTTTAAGGGGGAAAGATAATGAGTTTAGTTTGAGCACATTGACTGAGGTAACTGTGGGACAATTAAAATCTGTAAAGGTAGAGGAATCAGAATTTGAAATTCAGAAGAGCAATCTGGATGGCCATCTATAGATAGGTGTGTCCTCAGAGAAGACAGGTGGTAAAGCCATGCAGCAAATGAAGTCATCGAAATGTGTGTAAAGCAATGACTCAACCAGCTGGGGGTTTATAGATCCATTTCAGAATCTGATGAAAACTAGCCTACCTTTCTTCCCTACCTAGTGCAAGTACCCACACAAATTTATGTACAATTTCAGATGATAATAAGAATGTAAAACCAAAGACAGAAAATTGGGAGTTCTTTCAGGGACAGATTAAAACAGATCAAAAAGAAAACAGAATCAGAGAAAAACTAGTAGTGAGCAGTGATATGGCAGGTAGAAAACGTTGTTATGAAAGATCTACTGAACTACAAATAAGCAGAAAGTCAATTAAAAATAAAACAGACTGAGACTGAAGTTTGGAACTGGATGACCTTCTCTAGGGAGAATTTGGTTGTAGTGTATGCTCAATGGCGTAGGTCAAAGACTAGAATGAATAAGAGGAAGAAAAGCAGGAAATGTTGTCTACCCACATCCCAGAATCTTGAATGCGAAAGGACAGACAACAGTTTTGGCTAGGAAGGCACACAAGGTAGAGAGGATTAAAAAAAACTTAAAAATAAATGCTTAGACATGAGGATGTTTTTATACTTCATGCCCTCTAGTAGGAAGTTCAAATTCAAATCATAAGGAGCTTCTCATGAAGTTCATTTTAAAGACTTCTTTCACATCATCTGAAAGACATGGTGACTGATACTACAAATAGTTAAGTGATCCAAATTATGTGGTTTTAGTGTCTTTCCCGGAGGCCAATTGCAGTGGTATGGAACGTTTGATCATTATTTTCGGTCCTCTGGACTTCTGAAAAGGGTAAATGAGGCATTTGCTTCCTTCCCAGTGCTGAGGAGACATTTGGCTCTGTTCTCAGAATAATTCTGCCATCTGAAAGGAATTTACCTCCTGTGCAGTGTCTATTGATTTTGTGAAGTAAATCATTCAGTCAATGGATAAGATAGTTTGAACTCCTCTTGTAAGTCCCTTGGGTTAAGAGTAACTCTAAAAACATCACAAGCGATGGGAGGAAATTAAAAGTTTTTGACTGTCACTCATATAAACATTGATAAAAATAGAAAAGATCATTTCGTTGACTGAGTAAAATATTTGGTTTTTCGTTGACTGCATGTAATGCACTATTTAACATTAGGTAGAAAGAGAAAGAAAAATACAGGAAGTCATCTGCTGAACACAACAGTGAGCACTTGTTCCCATTTAATGAGGGAAATGCTTTATCTTGACAGAAAATTATATGTTAAACATTTACAGTTTCCTTAAAATGAACCACACTTTCTAGCACTTCCTTTCATAAAACCCAATGGCTTAAGGGGAAAGTGACTGTTTATTTTTGGAAGTGGTATATTTCTCCTTTTTTGATGGAGCATGTTATCTGTCTTTCGAAAAGTTGCAATTTCTGTAGAAAAAAAATTGTGTGAATAGTGAATAGCCAAACTAATGATAACAAAATAAAAAATAATATAGTCCTTGACCTTTCCCATGAACTATTTCTAAACCACATCTTTTGGGGGAGATTTGAAATTTTGTGGTTAATTCACTTTTGGAATTAGAGTTTCAGCCTCAGAAACTAGACTATCTGAAAAGGGATATCTCCTGGTTCCAGCTGGGCCTGGCAGCTACCAGGGTGAAAGGCCACTAAAAGAGAGTGTTGCCTTGATGTTCCAACATTACTGTGAGCAAACTCCATGCCTTCTTCTCTTACGCTTTCATAGCATTACATAAAAATAAGATGTTGCTTTTTAACATAAGGTTTTTCTAAAGTCAGTAGCAAAGAACCTTTAAAACTATTGATTTAAAACGTTTTTAGCTTCCCATGGAAGTTCATCATTTATTTTTAAGATGGCAGCATCATAACTAATTCTAACACTGTAATTTCTTCCTACTACTGGCTGGGTGTTCTCATTCTGAGTGAGATCAACTTCAGTAACAAATCACATTAACATGTGACCCACCAAGAATAACCTACCTTTTCAATGAGTTCATGTTGAAGATAAATTATTAAATGTGATACCAATTCAATCAAATCTCTTTTACTTTTATTGTGTCTTTTCACGTGCTCATAATTATTTTATGTCTGAACATTCTGTTTTCACAACCAGCGTGATTTTCTTTAGAACAGTGAATTTGAACCTTGGATTTTATTTTAAGTGGAGATTTGGTTCTCATAAAAGGTGCTACCAGTTGTTTTGGCCTCATGTACACACTTACAAATGCACATATAAATCAAACTCAGTCATAATTAATGCAGCCCATGTCCCTAAAACTAGGACTTAATCTGAGGTGGCCTCCTCACCAGTGTCTCAGAACAGCTATGGCATATGTCACCTGGAGAGCAGGGCACGATGGTCAAGACCTCTGCCTCCCAGTCCCAGCACTTCTGCCAGGTTGCTTAGCAGAATAGTGCCACACATCTTGGGAATTTTCCTGGTGGCCTGAACAAACATGCACAGTTTATAACTTTTATTAACCATTCCATATCTTCTTGTGGCTTTGTATCACTCAGAGTGACATAGGACACCGTAAGTTCAGAGCAGGACTCCACATAGAACCCCAGCTAGTAGTTAAGAACTGTTCTTCAAGTATATTTCACCACAAGAAAAGGAAACAAAGTTCCATACCTATGGTGACAGTCAGCATTTGTTTATTTAAAACTTCAAAGTGAAGGTTTTTGTGTATGTGTGTGTCAGTTTTCAAAAGCATTTGGCAACTACTTTCTACGTTTACAGCATTGCCCAAGGACTTTCATTCCATTTTTAATGGCTCTTGCTGAAATCAATTTGTCTCATAATAAGGCAGAAAACATGTCTTATTGTGTTTTAAGCTTTCCCACATGCATAGGAAATCTTTTGTTAAAAATCAGTATATCCCAATCATACTAAAAAACGTTACATGAGAAATTAACACACATGAAACACCTGAAATGACCTTCTGAACAAATGGCAAGGTCATGTAGCACTCTTAACTGCCCATCTGGGTGCCCAAAGGGAAAACATGGAAATATATTTTGTGAAAAAATGAATGATTACTTGATTAAACAAAGGTTGCCTGAAAATCCATTTTCAGCTGTCAGTCATTTTTTAAAAAAATACTAGTTGCTTTAAATTGTAATGCACGTTCTGTTATATGTATGTATAATTTCACATTAGAGAAGCCTTAGAAAATTTATTTAAATACACTAATCAAACTAAAGTATATATAGAATTACTTGCTGTTTCATTATTCTACAATAAAAAAGGTACCATTATATTAGTAATCCACCTATGTCTGCCATAGGGTGGTTTGCATGTCCACATAGATTTAACAGTTTATGTACCTTATGCATATGTCTCAATATTATGATATATACATCTATATACTTATACATATTTATGTATTATACATAATGATTAATTTATTGTCCATATAATTACAATGTATCTTTTTAAGCAGTAAAATTTTAAGAAAATTAAAAAGCATTGTGATGGTAAATTTTTTTGCATTGCTTTTATTCTCTCTTCACTTTTTCCTCCAAGAAGAAAAGATTGAATAAAATTAAAGCTTTACAATTTTTAAAATTCATTATCATCAGCATGAATCAATATGTATCATAATACCATGATGCCTTTGAAAAAGTATATAATCTGTCCCTAACTGTTATCCTTTCTTATTTTTGCTTACTTTTAAAGCTTTACTGTCCTTTCCTCATACATACAAAAAAGCTTTTACTATGAATTGTTTTTCGTTTTCATGCCTGATTCTAGCAGATGAACACCAACACACACTCACAGATGCACACACACATGCCTACTCTCTCCTCCCCACACCAGCCCTTCTTCTAAATTTGTACTTCTAACTAATAGTCCAGAGGCTGGGAAATCAAATAACTAGCCTTGTGAAAATAATATATAGAAATTATTAAATCCTGGTTGGCATAACTTGTAAGGAATGGACATTATGAAATTCGGTATGGCTTCTCAAGGACCTTTTACTTTATAACCCTCTGCTAGCTTTTGAAGTTCTGTTTTACATTTCTGCTGAGAGTTCCCCTCTCTCAGATAATTCTGCTACATGTGGCTCTCTTCTGCCCTCATTTCAACATTTACTAGTATCTTCTTCTTTGTCATATCTGCCTCCTGTCGCTCCTCCCATATTACCTGCTTCCATGTCAAGAGCCTGTAATCATTCAGAATTGAGACCTGTCCTAATTCACCCAAGACCCTGGGTGTGACATTGTCAGTGGAGATAAGTATCACTGGGGACTCTGTGACAGATGTGTCACTGAAGATGTATTTGAGTTTGACTTTAGTCCAGAAGTGAGTAAGAAGTAGTTAAGATTCTCAGCTTCATAGTTAAAGAATTCCTTGCAAGTATTTGTGAAGTTAGGTAGTATCTCTGAGCCCGTTTCCTTGTTTATAAAGCAATGTATTTACAAACCTACCTCAAAAGTGTTTATAAGGATTAAATGACATGAAGCATATGAAACATACTTAGCACATGAAATCAGAGTTGAGGATACATAATTAGTGTTCAGTTAATGCTAGTTGATTTTATTAAGCTCATGCTCGTAGCTCCACCAAGGAGATGATGGGTAATTAAGAGCTGACAGATTGTCCACAAAATAGTTACACATAAGTAATTTAAATGAGAGTAAACAGCCCTTTTTTATAAAAAAATTAAAATAGTAATGCAGCAAGTAAATGACCTTCGAGTGTTTTATATGAGATAAAATATCAACTTTGAAATTTTTAATTTAGAATCATAAAGGTTTTATGTATGTGTTGCTATGTATATATGTGCTATGTATTTATTAAATCATTGCTAAGTCTCTCTCACCTTAACACATGTTCACAAAATATTGAAATATTGAATATTGCCTGCAAACCTTCCTTTAATCGTCCCACAGCCTTGAAGTATAAGGGATTGCCTTCTTCCACTTCTAAAAGTCCCTTCAAACAAATTAAGATTCTAGGAAGTGTCTTTAAGTGGGCTTTCCATGAAATGCCTGCACACCTGTCTCAAGTGTACAGAATCTAATGAATCATTTGATTGTTTTCATATTGTCAGATATGCCGAGGGTTTTTCATCCATATGCTCAGTGAACTTCAGTGACCTGTCCTATTGAAAATCACAGATTTATGGCAATTCCTAGGACTACAATCTCCTTGATGATGATGGCCAAAAAGTACCACAAAGATTGTTATCCTTAAACCAGCAACTTGATCCGCGTTCACTCTGATGTTTGCTAAATACTGGAGAGATATGAATGATGAGCCACATCTAAGATTTAAAAGGAATGCTTGAAGAATCAATTTCTTTATAGCAGCTTATTAGGAAATGAGTAGGATTCAGGGGCTTTGGCTTTTTACATTGTCTCTGATAGCAAGGCTAATCGCCATCTGTGTTTTCTACTAGGTCTGCTGAGACTCATAACTATCAATTCTACATTCCAGGAAGTTTTCTCTTGAGGGTTCATCTGAATTGAAGTGACCCTCTGCCTCAACTTTCATGGTTCTTCCCTGAAGTCAGCCTGGTGGCAGATATGCCATCTGGATTGAAACTGTTTGGACAAACGAAAGGAAGAGCCTGATAAAGTCAATAGCTGCTGGAGTCAGGGTCTCCGGTTGCGTATTGACTGAATGTTGGCTGGTGAAAGACAGACATGCACCTGTTTGTGTCTTTAGATCGTGAACCTTTTTGTTGTTCAGATAAGACTAAATGAAAAGAATGATTTTACTTGCTGATAGTGGTGTAGGTAGTCTTTGAATTGGCACACCAGGCACTTGAAATGTAGTTCAGATATGCTCTTCTACATGCCTTATTCGTTCAGATGTTATCTCTTCTCAACTGTTGTTTACTTTCTAAAGCTGAGATCAAAGTTAGGAAAAAAGAAAATGAAGGCTAGGAAGGGACTGGTAGTAATGATGGGATCTAGACTCCACTTAGAGAAAAGACAAAGTCACGAAGCATTAAAGAATGGGAGAGGAAACTATAAGAGTATGTGGTCAAAAAGGAACTTTTAGATGCAAAGATCTATTTTTAAAAAATATATTTTTTATTGATGTCAGAAAGGAAGGGAGAGGAAGAGAGAGAAAGATCAATGATGACAGAGAATCATTGATTAGCTGCCTCTTGCACGCCCCCTACTGGGATCTAGCCTGCAACCTGGGCATGTGCCCTTGACCAGAATCAAACCCAGGACCCTTCAGTCTGCAGGCCCTGCTCAAAGATCTATTTTTTAATGCCTGCTTTTAAGCCGGTTTATTATTACAAGGAAGTCTAACCACATTGACAGATAGCTGAACACCTCTATCAGGTCTCCAGATCACTCTCCCCAGTTCTGTCCAGTTGGTGTTTCTTTCATCCTCTTCCATCAGGTTTCCCCTATCTACCTTTTGTCATTTACCATGCATTCCTCCAGACATTCTTTGTTAACCTCAAAGTAAAAGGCCAAAGTGAGAGGCAACAAGCATTTATTTGAAATCAAGAAAGAAGAGCTCTTTGGGAAGCATTGGTTCAGGCAGAGACCCAGCAGTGTTCTGATTAGAAGACAAAGGAAAGGGAATTTATGAGAAAGGGAAGGGGAATTATGTCAATAGAAGGAAGGCCTTTCTATTGGTGCAGATAAGCTAACATAGTGATGCTAATTCTAAACAGTGTTTTTAATTTTCAGCCTGGGTAGCCATCAGTCCAGTAGTCGTAGTATCTGACTTCCTGGTATCTTTACAAACAGGTGTTTGGGACACACTGTTACTGCAGGCCCAGTCCACAGGTTATTTTGCCCTGTTTTAACATTCCAGAGGTTGGAGAAGTAAGACTTGCAAGGCAGTTCCTCTGGAATGGCAGCTTGGCTCCACTTTAAAGTGGCTCCATTTGTGTTATTTATTTTTTTCTTTTTACATCTTCCATCTTTTTTAATTTCAAGATATCCTACAAAAATTTATCCATAACTCTGACACTTGTAATCTTCAGTGAATTCATCTTTGTTCTTGTCTTTCTATGTTTGAAAATGTTTATTATGTGTACAGTCTTACAATAGCTAATCATAACACTGAATTTCAGAGCTCTCTGGTACTTAACGAAGAAAATAATTAGTCTTGCAAATTTAAATTATGAGATTAAAACCTCTATAATCAACATTGGTATATACCTCCTATATCATTTCATCTTAAATAATCCTTAAGTGTTAACTATTCAGATAAAGCTTACAATATACAGCAAGATTAGATTACCTGGGTTTTGTGGGGTTTTTTAGACTTAAGCAATGATGGTATGACCTGATGTAGTCAATGAATAAAATACACCAATTAGCCAACTTTAACAGGGAGAGTCCAGTTCTAGTCCTATCAGTAACCAGTCAATTGTAATTGCCCTGCATTTAGTCAGCTATAATATTTGTATTTGAGGGTAGGAAACAACAGCATCCACCACTCCATTAACTAGGCTGGCTGGCTTTCCATAGCTTGCTAGTATCCTTCCATAAGAGAAAATAATAATGTAATGCTATTATTAATAATATTTTAATACCATAATATTACAATACCATAATAACAACAATAATAACTACATTTCTTGAGTACTTACTGTAATTCAATCACTTGGCTCTGTTACATAATTCATACTCGTGCCTCAGAAATATGTATTACCACCCCACTTTATAGATCAAAATAGAAAGAAAAACTCTGAAGGTCAGTCTACTCTTACAGAAGGAGCCCTTTTCAAACCACAGTATATAATACAAATATCAAAAGTAAGCTGTGAATAAAGCTTTTAAGTTGATTTTAAATGTTTTAATACTCTAAAATGTTTTAATACTCTAATTAAAAACAAGCAATCTAATTTTCTTAGAAGGAAAGGACTATTTCTTCGGGGAAGACTGCAAGTGTTTCAGTTTTTCAAAAATACCAAATTACATTTCAAGAAAATCAAATATCTGTATTAGATATGTTGCCATAGCAATGAATCCTTAGTATAATCATAGTACTACTTGTACCTTTTATAGTAGAATCCTAAAGCCATTTTTCCAGTTGTAAACATTCAAACTATGATAGCATTCATAGTTTGGACATCATTTGTATATAATTAGTTTGCAGAAAAACAAGATAATAACAATTTTTCTCGGTTATTTAAAATGTGTATGAAATAGCTTCCCTCTTCCCACACAACAGCCTCTTTACCCACACCTTCCTGAAGAGGAAAAGAAAAGGAGAGGGAGGTGGCAGAAGAGTGGGAAGGGAATGTACTCTCCCTAGATAACTAACTAAGGGAGGGCAGGAAGTGGTATATGCAATGAGAAGAAGCATTTTCTCCTTAGATAAATGACCTACACTATCTTTCACCCCAAAAAGAAAAATGGGTTTGCCATTGATTTTCTGTTGACCACATCTTCCTGTGTTGTTCATCCTCTTAAGAGATCATAAATTTAGTTGGTATTTCTTTTCAACTCTTTTTTTTTGTATCTAATTTGGTTATTTCCACATTTCAACAAAAGAAAATCAAGCATTTAGAACTTAAAACATTTTTTTGTGTGGAAAATAACAGTCCATTAGCTGAAAATAGGCAAGCACAAGTGAATCGCATTGATGTTTTTAACAATGATAACACCTTTATGTAATTTATTGACATGCCCAATGATATTTCAGATGGCTTTTGAGTAAGAATTCATTTTTCAGTTGCTATTTGCATATATTCTGTACAATACTTCTTCATTATCATATGAACCTGCAATCCTGTGATTACTTATTCTATGTTTATATTGCAATTGTAATGGTGGTGTTTAAATGTAATTATTAATACAAGTAGGTAAAACCATTAGTGCAGACATGAGCTATAGAAAAAAACCATGATACTGTTAAATAATTCTAAATTTTTGTTATGGCAACATGTCTATATGGATATTTCATTTTCTTGAAATATAAGTATTTCTGAAAATTTGAAATATTTATATTGAGATAGTCCTTCTTTCTACCAAGATTAGACTGTTTATTTTTAATTGCCTATAAGTTAGTAACATCGTGCATCTTAAGTTTAAATCAGGCTAGTACTTTAGAATGACAAAGAATTTAAAAGCACTGATTCATAGTTTACCTTTTCTATTTTTATTATAAAAGACCATTGCAACTCAGTGACTAAAAGCAAATATTTATTAAATAATACAGTTATAACAAGATGATAAACTTAATAATCTTCTAGAAAAGGTTTAATGAAACCAATTACTAAAATAATATATATTTATTAGGAAATACTACATCATAAATATTTTACAAATATACCACCCACAGCTAAATACTATTAAATATGAGTAATTTTCATAGCTTGATCTCATTAATAAGAACTTAATGGATGAAACTTAGTAAATAAAATAAAGTTCTCAGTAAAGACTATCTGCCTATATCATTTAATTTCAAACCTTACTTTCACTTTTGTGTGTATAATCTACCTATTAGTTTAACTATAGGGCATTGAATAAAGAACAAAGTTCAGTTTCGTCGTCTTTCTAGATAGTTAAATTAGGTCAGAGAGTCTTTTCTACTTTCTGAATATAATTATTTTGGGAGTTGTCTTTTTTAATTTAAAAATTCTAGAACTTCTTCAATTTTAAAGCCATGGAAAGAAGTAGACTTAAAACACTACTTTTAGTGTTTTCAGTCTCCATACTGTATTTTTATGTTTGAATTTGTTGTCTTCATCTCTTTGCCCTCCAAAAAATGCTTCCGCACTTTAAAAAACTTTCCTATGAAATGTAGGTAAGAACTTTTTAGAACTTTTGCAGGAATATTGACATAATTGTTACCGATTAGAGGTATTACGTAATCATGCCAGTTGACTTGATGTTCTGGAGAACCTTTAGAGAAAACAAGATTTAAAAAATTAAGCAAAATATTTAAAAAGTATTCAGTTGAAAATTGCTCTGCAGGTTTTTTTCTTAAGCTTTGTAATTTTGTAAGTCACCTCAAAATCTAGTATTGTCTTTATAATAAATTTTTCATTAAATGCAATATTGACATTTGTTTGGAGGAAATGAAGACTTGCTTAGTTATACTTGAAGTCCATTTGGGTACTAATGGTACTGATGTTTTTATTCATATATTGCAATCTTTTTTTTTTTTTGCAGTTTTACTAAAGGGAGGAAAAAAAGAGGAACCATTTAGAGACTGTGCAGATGTATATCAAGCTGGTTTTAATAAAAGTGGAATCTACACTATTTATATTAATAATATGCCAGAACCCAAAAAGGTAAAACCAGAAGTGTTTGTTTATGAGATGTAAAGCAGAACCTAGTTGAATTGCTGAATAATCAGATTGATTTGTGAGCTTGTTAAACTGAAAATATATATGCCTGAGCTCTTTTCTCTCAAAAAAATACTCTTGTTTCCCAGGTCCATAAAGTATGAAAATCTATTGTACAGACCTCCCCCAAGTCCCACACCTACCATCCCTCTTTTACACAAAGTTTTCTTATTTATTCTTTCTCATTCCTAGAATGTCCCATTGCTTATAAATGCTTGCCTTATTCAGATTGCATGTTGAAGTCATATATACTTCAAGTGCCGGGAAAGCGTCCCAAGGACCCAGTTTTTTTTCCCAAGGACCCAGATGGCACACATCATCCACAGTCCAGACACTGTGCAGAGGGGGCTAGGGACACATTTCCAGAATCACTGTTTCTGCTGGGGTGAGAGAAACACATTCTATCTTAAACACAAAAGGATTTGCTTTTTGTATTTACCTAAAAGAGTGGGTTGGAGGGTAGGGATTCATCAGTATGTTGAACAGGATCCAAAGTAAACTTTGAAGTAAGAAACCATTATCTTCCTGCTGTCATTTCTCTTTTATATACTCTTTCTCCCTATTTATCCGTTAAATCATCAATCCGTTCCTTCATTCAATACATATTAAGTGTATGTTGTTCATTTGCCAGTCAAATACTAGCAAATACACTGACTAGGGACATAATACAGAACAAACAGTTCCCAGTGTGTGGCGAAGACAGACAATTACACAGATAATTATACTGTAGACGTGTAGTGATAGAGACAGTCTGTTTGAAGCAGGGTTTTACAAACCCTTGAGGAGATCCCTGCTCTTCAATATGAAGTGTCAGCTAGATGCCCTAGAGTAGTGGCTTTTTTTCCTGGCCAATGCACAGAAGTCTGTATTTTGTGGAAGAGCCACACTCAAGGGGCCAAAGAGCCGCATGGGGCTCGCGAGCCGCAGTTTGCCGACCACTGCCCTAGAGCCCAAGAAGCCAGGCTGCCCCTGCAATGCTTCTTCAAAGGATGGAACAACTTTCTTCCCTTTTCCCCCTAAACCAGCCCTGACCCTATTTCCTCTGGGCGCCTGCAAATGCTCCTGGAAGACCTTCCCTGGTTCCCTCCAACAAACCTGCATGACCTCCTCATACCAGAATTCTACAAGGCCAAGATTTGAATCCTTTTATCTTCTCTTTTCCTTTTTTTAATGGGAGTACCATTGGTACATAACGTTATATTAGTTTCAGGTGTATAACCCAATAATTCGATATTTGTATATAGTACAGTTATTACTGCAATGTCTACTCATCACCATATGGTCGACCCTTTCCATCCATTTTGCTCACTCTGCAAACCCCTTTCCCTCTGACAGCTAATCTGTCCTCCATATCTATGAGTTTTGTTTGTTTGTTTTATTTTTTAGATTCCACAAATAAGTGAAATCATAAGACATTTGTCTTTCTCTGTCTGACTTATTTCTATTAGCATCATAGCCTCAAGATCCATCCATGCTGTTGCAAATGACAAAATTCCCTTCTTTTTATGACCAAGTGGTATTCCACTGGATGTACCTTTCTATTTTGATTTCCTGGGACCCAGCAGAGTTTCTGGCACATCATAGGTCCTTAAGAAGTATGTGCTGAAATGAATAAATGAATAAATGTTCAGCTGATGGTAACATTAACACTTCTATGTAGTGCATCATAAGTAAGCCTAACTTATTTAGTCTTCCTGTTGTTAAATTCCTTTGATTGGCCAGGGAAATGAATCTTAGAAACAGTTTGTCAGATGTCACACAATTGTCAAGGTGGAAAGTCTCTACCCATGTTCTCTCTCTACTGATTTCAGTAAGGATTAGTGGTTTAAGTTAGCTTAATATTTGTTTTTTTCCTTTGTTAGGACAAAATTTTACCTTAAAAAGAGGCCATGCATATAGCTGGAGGTGGAGGAGAAAGCACAAGGAGAAGAGGTGGCAGGCACAGGTCTATACATTGCTACCTGGCCACCTACCAGAGAAGTTTGGTTTCACCTGTTTTTTCATTTTGGGCTTCAGTGAATTATGTCACTGAATCAAGTGCTTCATGGCCTTTTAAAAAACAAGCTGTGACATTACAATGGCAAGTCTAGGAGTAAAGAGAAAGGGTAACTTATAGGACAGTGATGGCAAACCTTTTGAGCTCAGCGTGTCAGCATTTTGAAAAGCCCTAACTTAACTCTGGTGTCGTGTCACATATAGACATTTTTTGATATTTGCAACCATAGTAAAACAAAGACTTACATTTTTGATATTTATTTTATATATTTAAATGCCATTTAACAAAGAAAAATCAACCAAAAAAATGAGTTCGTGTGTCACCTCTGACACGTGAGTCATAGGTTCGCCATCACTGTAATATAGGAGGAACCTTTTAAATCCTTTGACATTAAGCCTTCCTACTGTGCTTGCTGATATCTTAAAATCATACTTAAGCTTCAGTTCATTTTACACACACACAGGCATGTAAACACTGCACACAGTGCTACCGTACACAGAGCATGTAAAGTGGCCAGAAACTGCCTTGGGGTGGAGTAGTGGAGCTAACGTAATGCTATGTGTCCCGCCCAAGACCTGGAAGGACCCCGAAATTATTGTTAGCTCAGCTGTAGCATAGCTTGATTAGGACAATACAGTTAACTAAAAATACTGTGACCCTCCTTTTAGACTCCTAATGACTCTATGATAAAAATGAATATAAAAATAAAATAAGTTTTAAAGTTTTAGATTAACATGCACACTTTTCGAATATTTTTCACTCCATCACCAATACGCCTTGTGGCCATGGTGCAGACATTACAAATAAAGTTTTGATCATTCCATGACCTTTAATTCGTGTATAACCACAACTCTATTCTAATTCAAAATGTTTTGAGATACAAATGATGCATAGGCCATTTGCAGAGCCACGCTCCTTTTAGGGTGGAGGAAAGATAGCCAATCCTAACTCATTATCTTGAACAGCTCAAATTCATAAACTTGAATAATAACTCATTAACTTGAATAAATGTGCTTTTCATATTTATGTAAAGGAGTGGCTTGGAGGATCCAGTTCATTAGTTCAGTGGCTGACTCCTATGTTGGTTTCACCAGGATTGCATGATTTAAATTTACACCCCTGAGGAGTGATGAATTTTGCATATTATGGAGCTTCAGGGTTCCTGAATAAATAAAATCTGAAATATTAAATCCACAAATGTTAAATATCTGGATTAAACTTCTGAGATTTAGGCCTAGGAAAACATTGTAAGCCTGAACAGATTAGCAGTGAAATTAGTACAGCCTGTAACAAGCAAATTTTTATCACTGTAGAAATGGCCCCATGGCCATTCACTCCTCTTCTGGTCAGGGCGGTTACCAGATTTATTTTTAATAGAAATAATGGCAGAGTATGGTGAGGGGGAAGATAACTGAGCAGAAGGGAGAAAGACTTTGAAAACTTCTTGACTTCGGTGTGCATTCCCTTGTTTTATCTGTTTCCTTTTGATAAGGAATTCTCTCACAAGTAGTAATGGTTTAATGTGGAGATGGATAATTTAGCTGGATATATCTGCATTTTTTTGTAGGTAGAAAATTTTGTTTTAAACCCATTATTATATTCACATAGCTTGGCATTAGTAAGAACAAATATGGTGTGAATTCCCCCAATATCATTAAGGAGCTGATTAACACAGTAGTTCAAATGTATTAATCGCTAATGTTTTGCCAGGTCACATTCCAAGAACTTCATATGTAGTCACATGTTTACTCTTCAACAACTCTACAAAATAGATGCTCCCATTATTTCTATTTTAGGAAAATAACTTGCCCCAAACACATAGTTATTAAATATTGAACACAGACTTTGTAACAAAAGAATCAATTGCAGACTATGCAATCTTAACAGGGGTCAAGTATGATAATTACTTATTAAGTGTTGACTAAAGTTGCACTGTTTGAACCTATATGAGTGACTTAGAACAGTTTATTATAAAAAATTATGTAAAGTTGATTTATGTTCTGATTACAAGCCACCCTTTCACCCTATAATCCATTTTATTCTTCTATTTTTATATAAATCATGGGTATTCTTTCAATTCTATAAAAAGGGCTTAGAAAATTCATCCTTCTAAGTAGGTTGTGCTTTGTAGATATAAAGTTTGGTGATACTTTTGGATTTATTTAGCAAATTTTTGCTCATTGTGATTCTTGTGGAAGTTGTAGCAAGGATCAGAAACTCAAGGCAAACCTATATAAAAACAAAAGAAAACAAAAAGTTCAAATATCCATGATATGGGATATGGGCCAATCAATAAAATTGGGCTATTTTAGGCAGAGTAAGAATTGCAAGTATAGATAATTTTTATGCAATTGCAGTTTTGACTGCCATCATTCCCTGCCAAGAAAGGATGTCTGCAAAGGTTAGAAAAGTGTTATATTTTCAAATGTAATGTGGAAGCCAAAGGCAGTTTTCTAGGACTACTTAATTTTTCAAGTACACAGACAATGAGAATTAGATTATCTATACATTTTTTTTACTTTGATATTATTAATAGCGCGTGGTTATTTTCCTCTCTGAATTCTCTTCCATGCATAGTAGCTGGAAATGAGATTTTTTCCTTTCATTTCATAAGTTTCTGAAACCAAATGCCCTATCCCTAGCTTACTTTCATTAAAATAAACAACATTAAATTATAACTCTCCTTATTGTAAAATATTAAAAAATTATTTCTGAGTTCACAATTTCCCTAATTCTTAGAAAAGGACTATGACAAATGTTTTGAACCTTTTTTATTTAAGGTTATGGAAAAATAATTAACATCCACGAGTCTAATCATTCCAACCTGTATGGAGCATAAAAAATAAGAACTATGTGAATCAAATTTCCACTTTTTGTTTGGGTTTAAATCTCCGTATTATGTTAAAAGGTATTTAATGCTTGAAAGCTTTGACCTTGCCTGGGATAGGAGCCAGTTCAGTCTTTTCTTGGATAGAGTTAAGCCCAAGTCATATGATCAATAAATGCAAGCAGCATAGTAAATGTAGGAAGCCCTTGTCTACAGGAAGATAGCGCAGACCACACGATAATGGCAAATGAACTTTTCAAGTCGTTTCATGTCTCAAATCTTTTGAAACCAACCACCTTTTTTCTTGAACCTACTTCATCTATTAAGCATTGGCTTTTTATTTTTCTTCTGACTAGAAATAGCACCGTTTCTTTTTTTCCTAGAGTGAATCCAACATTTTAAATATATGCACGGTAATAAAAAGTAGCATGTGCAAAGATCAGTAATGCCAGGATTATTAACGAAAAGCTGGTAGTCGCAATCTTAAGGACAGTTTACTGAATTTATAGATCTAGGGTGTCCCAAAAATGTGTAAATACACTTTGAATAATTTTAAAGGCAGTGTTTATTAAGATACATTTCATTTTCAAAATTGAGCTATCAGCTTTTAAAGTGTATATACATTTTTTGGACACCTTGCATTTTGGCCTTGTACATTCATTATATGCAGTTATATACAAATAGTAAATTGTACTGTAATATATGAGATAATACAGAGTGTATAGTGCATAATATAAATACATATTATATGTGAGGAATGCAAAACCTAATGTGTGCTGAACACAATTCTAGAGACTCTATATACATTGACTCATTTAGTCCTTGCAAAATATCTAAGAGAGAGAAAGTAGAGGTGGGATTTGAACACAGGTAATCCAGTACCCAAGTCCATCCCCTGACAAAGTGCCATTCAGTTCTGTTATGCCCATAAAAAACAAATGGGGCCTGTTATGTCTGTTATTATGAGTCCTAGCAAGAATTATAGAGTAAATGCTCAACCCGCTCATTTCTCTGCACTTGAGCTTCCAAACAGTATCTTCCTGAGTAACTTCCATCTCCCATGTAGCTGACTTGCTCTGGCTTTTCCTCTCAGAAGGGTTCTCAAAACATTTTAGCATTTTTAAGTCACTGGATATCTTCGTTTAAAAGTAAGGTTATCTTTTCCTAAACTTTGTGAGTGATTCTAAAACTTTTCATAGAACTTTAAGAATAGATAATATAATAAAAACTGTACAGAGTAGTTTTCTCTACACACTCTATATTTATAAAAGGAGTTATTTCTTAGCCGCGAGTATGTAAGTGAACTTTATAGGTTTGCAAACACAGTTTGATAAAATTTCAGGCAATCAATGTCCATAAAAATATAAAAATCTATAAAAAACATTCTGGATTAGCTAGTCCAGGCAGGGTAACATTTAATTAAGAAACAGGCGCCATCAGTTTCCCCCAGCAAACCATATTCTTGACATTATCACTTACTCTTAAATGTCACCAGGAAAGTTCCACCTTGGCCACTTGTCTCGAATCACCACCTGTTCCCTCTTTAAATTGTGCCATCTGGATTTCATTGTCACAGGAATCCTGCACTCTCTTCAAAGTCACTAATAGCGCCTTCGTTTTAAATCTGAGGGTGTATTTTCTTCATCTTTGTCTTGACTTCTCTGGAATATTTGATTAAGTTGATCACTTCCCCAACTCAAAATTCATCCCCTTCTTGTTTTGCATGACATTAATCAAGTTTTTCTTTTTTCTTTTTCCTTCTTGCATCTCTGTTTATTCAAGTACTCATTTAGTGCACACTATGCGCTAGCCAGGGGTGGGCAAACTTTTTGACTCCAGTGCCACAATGGGTTCTTAAACTGGACCGGAGGGCCGGAACAAAAGCATGGATGGAGTGTTTGTGTGAACTAATATAAATTCAAAGTAAACATCATTACATAAAAGGGTACGGTGTTTTTTTTCAATAGTTTTATTCATTTCAAACGGCCGATCCTGCCCATGGGCCGTAGTTTGCCCACGGCTGGCTAGGCACTGCTCTAGAAACTGGTAAAATTAGCAAGTAAAATGAAGTCCCTGCCCTCTTGAAGGCTATTAATGTATTTTATCTCCATCAGTTGCTTTACAAAGCCCTTTCTTGGAGCCTCCTGCCTACCCCTCCCCCCCACACACACACATATCTCTTTCCACTTTTTTCTTTTCATCTTTAGATAACCCACCTTCAAACTACAACTATTATTTTCAAGCATATTACTCCCAATCCATTTTGAATTAGGTAGACCTGAGGTTCAAATCTTGGGTCCAACACTTATTATTAATAATAACCATTGGTAAATTATTGAAGTACTTAAGCCTTAGGTTTTTATCTGTAAAATGGGGAGAATCATCATTCCTACATCATAGGGTTGTTGTAAGATAAATTAGAAAATGCATGTACAGAGTTTAAATTATGTGACCCTTAAAAAGAGCATGCTATAGTTAATGGCTATTCCTTTCTTATTCCCTTATTCTCTGATCCATAGTCTATCCTTGGTAGACCTTCAATAAATCATCTCTAACTGATCAATAACTCCCCCTTTTGGATGGCTAGCCTACTTTACACTCTACATGTTTAAAACCATAATCATTTTCTTTTCTCATATGTTAGCTCTCTTCTTTAAATTTCTCATTTAGATCACTGTCTTCATCATTCTGCAGTTCACAATGGCTGAAAATTGTGGACTCCTGCATCTTCTTAATTCCAGAGGAGTAGTCACTATTGAGACTTTTAGGCATTTTTCAGGATATGACCCAGATTTTATTTATCATTAACAGCCATTTGTAACACAGAATCGATGCCAAAAATGCTTGTTGAGTGAAAAATAAGTGAATGAATGGATTCGAATTAAGGAGGACAAAGGACTAGCCGGAGCCTGTGTTGAGGACAATTAATAGGTACAGAAGGGTTAAGGAATTAGTTGAGGGGGAACTAGAGTGGGGGATTCCACATTTATAATCTTGGAGGTGAGTCAGTTCCTAGAGATTGTGAAGACATGCTGATTGGTGGCTGTTGTCAAATTAGAGGGCCGGCCAGCCCTGGGGAGAGAAGTTTACCTGTTTATATGCTCACAAATAGGCATGTATCTTTGGGTTCCTTTCACTCTGAAGAAGTACATGGATAATTTGTCCTTTGAATGACAGTTTTTGCCGTTTTCCTCCTAGCCTTTAGCTATCTGTGCCCCACATTTAATGCCTCAGGGAAAACACTTGAAGTTTTCCCTTAATCAGTTTAGCTCTTTGTCCACACAGCCTCTCTGCTGCTGTTGCATCATGTCTACACCTTTAGCCAGCCTCCAAAATGCTTTAGAAGTCAATTGACAGGGAAATGGTGTCCCCCATCGCTGGGCCCTTGAATAATCAAACTGCCACATCCGTGCTGGATCAATGACAGGGATTGCTCTCCAAAGATAATCCCGTTACAGATATGCTTCTCTCCTTGGGTGGACTCTGAGGAAAATGAATCAATTTCTAAATAAATACTATTGTATTTAGAATAATTGAAATAAGCATAACTCTTTGAAAGAGTCGGATAACTTTTCCTCATGGGAAAGAAACGCTTGTTGCAGTCAGAAAGAATACAGTATGTCATATTCTCTTCTTAATGTTCATGACGAAAATTCATGCAAATAATGTGTTCTCCATATGCCAAGGACAAATTTTTGCCTCTAATGTAACACTGAACCATCAAGAATAATTATTGTAGTATGTAAGTATATAAAAGTTAATATGCAGTGAAATATATAATAGCTAACTACAAATGATTTTGTAAAATTTGTTTTTCTAAAACTTTATTATGATTATATCGCCATTTCAATTAACTAAAGATTTAAAAATCTCAAGTCTTACATGTTGGTGATAAAATGGTCTGTACTTTTGGAACCTTTAGTAATATTTTAAAAAATAGAACATACACAAGCACCTATTGCTATTTAAAACAAAGATCTTTAAATTTTTAATAGTCTGAAACACAATTTTCAGGTGACAGATTTAACTGTTTATAAGTAACTAATGTGTCTTTGATGGAATTTAATCAGAAATAACTCAAATGTAAGACGAATAACCAATAATGTCTAAATTAACATTTTTCAACATAGTAATTTTTATTCTTTTTATCTATAGGCCTATCATCTTATTTCTGTTTTAAAACAAATCTGCTACATGTTTATTTAAAACAAACCTAATTCTTTACTTGACTTTATTTCCCCTTTTCTGTCAGGTATTTTGCAATATGGATCTTAATGGGGGTGGTTGGACTGTGATACAGCATCGTGAAGATGGAAGTGTGGATTTCCAAAGAGGTTGGAAAGAATATAAAATGGTAAGATGGAAGAATCTAGTAGTTTTTTGATGTTTTATCATGAGGTTATCTTTGCTACACTATGTGATAAACTCTTGTAGTTTTAGATGTTTTTTAGTTATTTAAGAATAAAATGATAAATTAGTGACATTATTTTCATTAAACACAAGACACTCATAAATCATTT
Source organism: Myotis davidii (assembly GCF_000327345.1). NCBI lineage: Eukaryota > Metazoa > Chordata > Mammalia > Chiroptera > Vespertilionidae > Myotis > Myotis davidii. Next base: position 310,680 of record NW_006283769.1, on the reverse strand, counting down.
TCAGTAAATTGTTTCCATGTGTGCATTAGAAAGAAAAATGTGTTACTGAAATTCTTTGGTGAACTGTTATGTATTGCCTGGATTTGTTCCTGGTTGAATGAGGGCGGGGGAAGCTAGAACTCAGACCTAGGCTGGGTACATGAGCCAGGACAAGGGAATTGTGCAGGGCTGTGGGTTATGGAGCAGGACGGCTACTAGATGGCCCCAGGGATGGCAAGTTACTGCTGGCTGTTGACTGAGAGCTCCTCCAAGTGACTGGGTTGACTTCTCCATGTACCGTAATCCAGGGTCAGCAGACCTTTTATGTGGCAGTTGGCATCCCTCAAGCACAAAAATAGAATCTTCCAGGCCCTTTTAAAGGTTTATTAGACCCATAAATAGCATGGTTTCACATTCACTACATTTCTTTCTTTCTTTCTTTCTTTCTTTCTTTCTTTCTTTCTTTCTTTCTTTCTTTCTTTCTCTTCCTTCCTTTCTTTCTTTCTTTCTTTCCCTTCCTTCCTTCCTTCCTTCCTTTCTTTCTTTCTTTCTCTAATTTTTTTGGTTAAAGTTAATGACAGGGCTAGTCCACACTCAAGGTAAGAGGAATACACAAGAGTGTAAATTGTGAGGCATGGTTCATTGGGATCTCCATAATAGCAGCAGGCATCATTATCATCATCACTATGTTCACAGCTAACCTTTCAATGCTTA
>NW_006283769.1:294758-309974 GCF_000327345.1 Myotis davidii | reverse complement strand
GATATCATGTGGTATTTTTCCTTCATTGACTGGCTTATTTCACTTAGCATAATGCTCTCCAGTGCCATCCATGCCGTGGCAAATGGTAAGAGCTCCTTCCTTTTTAGAGCAGCATAATATTCCATCGTGTAGATGTACCACAGTTTTCTAATCCATTCATCTACTGATGGGCACTTAGGCTGTCCTATAATAAATTCTTTTCTAATTTTTATATCAAACCTATAGTGAATTATAGTTAATACTGTCTCTATTTTAAGAGGAAAATGAACAAGTTGGAAGATGAACTTTTCCAAGATAATATAGTAGATGGTTTAAATAATTCATAATCCAGGAATCACATACCAAAAGCTTAAAATATTAAGTATTAAAATCTATCGACAGAATGTCAAAGCAAAGTAATGGAAGGGGATTTTCATTTATGGACCAATTCTTAATTTTTTACATCTAAGTCTGGATAATTCTTCTCCTGACCATTTTTTGATAAATTCCTCTCAGAAAGAAGGTAAAGAAAAAGGTGAAGAGAAATTCCCTGAGTTTTTTCTTATAGACAATGTGTAAAAACTATGGTTGGTCAACATCACAGTTTATTCATCAGTAGGTTCGTAGATGGTTGAATAACAGTAAACAAAGCATTTTAATAAGTAAAGGGAAGTCTCAAGTGGTGTCTCTGTTTCTACATTTGTATCAGATACTTAGTTGAACACTCTGAATGTAGGTTAATAAAGTTTGGAGTTTCACAAAATTGGAATCTTGATGCCTTTCATAAACAATAAACCCAAGAAAGAAAGGTAGGAAGCCAACAAAACAGAATTCTACAGAGATAAAAAGTAAAGTCTTTTACCTAGACCAAAATTATGCAAAATTAACTGTGAGAATATGGAATAAAGGTGACTGGCTTAAAAACCTAGTATTGGAAACATGGAAAGATTTTCTTGGTTATAAGCTCATTTTATGTTGCTGGCTACTAACAAAAACAAAGCCTTATATACACAATCTACTTAATAATAGTTTTTAGTTGCAAAAATTCAGAATCTAACTGGTGTCTGCCATGGTCTGGTTACATCAAGAATATGCTTTCAATTCTGGAGATTTTCCAAAGAGTGAACATATCCCAGAGGGTACAAGCAGGATGGGCGGTATCTAGAAACCATATGTAGAGCAAGCGAATAAATAGTTGGTTGTCTAACCTGGAGAAAAAAGAATAAGGTATAAACCTGTCTGGTAGTGGCTTAGTTGACTGGATAGAAGTACGTAGTACCGGAACCTGCTACTCAGTGTGATCCAGGGACTCCAGCACAAGCAACGTCTGGGAGTTATTAGAAATGAAGAATCTGAAGCTCCGCCCCAGACTTCCTGATTTAGAATCTGCATTTCAACGTTGTTCTAAAGAAGGACTCTCCACAATGAATGGAGGAACATTACAGAGAGGCCAAATTTGACTATGTCTGAGCAACACTCTCTAATGGTTCTTTCCAACATGAATGGGCTGCCTATTAAGTGGTGAGGACCCGCATCAGTGGAAACAGCCAGTGGAAGGTAAAGCACCATGTTTCAGGGTTGTTGTGGAGAACTGGAATGTTGAAATTCCAGTTGGACTCTACGTTCCTTTCTGGTTCCAAGAACAGATAGGGTGAAAAAGGAACCTAAGTTCTAAAGGAGGGCCTTGCATTAGTCTTCAGTGAAGTGATTTCTGGCAAATCATTTCACACAGACCTAACTTTCTCAGTAAAAATAATACCTCACCTGCCTTTCAAGGGATGTTGTGAGGATTAGATGCAAATAAAGCACCTGGTGCACTGAATGTTCAGTAAACAGTAGTTATTTTTATTACCCAAAGACTGACAAATTTTTACTTAACTCTGCCAAAAATATTATCTTGTAAACCACCTTAACTCATGATTACTTTCATGACTAAAATGGGATGTGAAGAAGGCATCTGAGAATCAGACTATACATGTTGATTTAGGCAAATCTACAGTACATTATTATGAATATTAATGATAATAGAAAAATGAATATAAAGTTGTCATCGTGATGACTTTCCAAAATAGTGAAATCTGCTGCCATAACAAACTAGTCACAATAAGTAAGAGAGACTGACATATGGAGTCTGGTATTGATTTATGTCTTATATGCCAAACATATACTTATATGCATTTTATGTCATGCATTTTTTCATTATTGGAATGAAAAGGAATTATTTTCTAATCATAGTTTTTATGACATTTCCCCTCTCCCTTTTTAAAATAGCAAGACTATCATGTTTTCTTCAAACTAGAACAATTTATCAGCTGTCAATTCTGCATGGGCAGAAAATGAGATAAGCTCCAAAATTCTGAAACTTTTTGGCAAAAATGAGTCTGACAACTTTTGTTTTGTTTTGTTTTGTTTTAATTGAAAGAATTCATCATGTGTTACAACTTGGTTAACTTTCACCAAAACACATGGTGGGAAGTGTTTCAGTTGTCTCCCCCCCGAGCTTTTCTTTCACCTACAGACAAAACATGACTCCACAAAGAATGGCTGTAGATTCCTTCTGCCAGTTCTTATCAATCACACCCACCCCAAAACTGGCTGCTGGGGCGTGTACATCCTTTGGGAAAACAGAAACTTCTTGGCATGCACCACTTCCTCCTCAGTCTTCACCAATCTACCATGGTATAACCTAAGACGCTTCACTTTTCTCCCTGGCTCTGAGTGTAGAAATAGAGTTCCACCGCCTTCTTTTCTGCCTCTCCTCTCTCCTTCCCTTCATACTGGCCGACACCTAAGGACTGCCTCTTGCCTCATACAGTTTTCAGAAAAAAAAATATGTTAAAATTATCAACACATGAAATCACAAATGTATATTATATATTATTATTTTTTAACCTCTCAACATGGAGGATTTACTACTCATTTGATTCTTAACATTGGCCTTAACCCTGCAAAGATCTTTTACCTGAGCTTTGTTTTCACTTAAACTTCCTTATGAGGAGATTCAGCAAAATCTGGTTTATGGATTTGTAAAGATGTTTGGCGAGAGGGAAGTCTGGAGTGGGTCCCTTTAACGAGGTACTTAGGGAACTATATTAACTCCTTCAAGCCATGAGGATGCTATCTAGTGGCCTCCAGCAATAACACTTATCAGCAGTACTATTGCACATAAAGTCCAATCAAGCTAGGAGTTTCAAACAGTACCCTAGTGGCCTAACTTTATAGAAAGTAGTGACTAATGCCCTGGAGACAACCTGGCTTTGTATTGGGGAAAAAAAAATTCCCCCATAAACAGAACTTCCTATAAATACAAATATTTCAGTCTGAGCACCATACCTTCTGGGAGTGCTTTGTTTCTGGAAAGAAATTAAGAGCGCATTTTCAACTGCATTTTAACATCTTCACATTAAAAAGGGAAAAATCTATAAGAAATTTAAAATGTGGAAAGAAACCATTCTTTTGATCTCTCTTGGGCCGAGTGCTCAGCAGTTAGAGGAAACACATGATTGAATTGTGAATTAAAGCACCTTTGGACAACGCAGCTCAGTAACCTTGACTTCTTATCTGTTTTCTTTAATTAGTCATGTGAAAAGAGATGAAACCCCTAGGATACATGGACTGTGTCTGGTTTCAATTGTGTTCAGCTATAAAAAGTCAACACTTCCTATGAGCATTATCAGACAAAACAAAATCTGAGACAATGATTTTATTAACTTGGAAAAATACAAACCACAACTGAACATTTCTGCAAGTTTTGGCAAAAATTAATGGATATTGGTCTTTCCTCTGTGTGCCTTTTTAAAGCAAAATGTGGTTTTAAGGCCAATTTTAAGCCAGCATTAGTTTAGGTTAAATTTTACTGCCTTTTTGCCTTTCATTAAAGAGCTAAAGGAGAAATAGAAATAATCTACCTGAATTATGTTATAAAAATCTTTCATGTGATTGTGATTGGCATAGCTAAGCAATCCTATATAATAAAAGCCCAGGGACCATAATGACAGAATGACCACTCAACCAGTCACTATGAGGTGCACTGACCACCTCTCGGTCCCTTTCCCCAGCCAGCAGGCTCCAAATGCCCATGGCAAACGGGGACCCAGGGTGGGTGGGCGCGGGTGCACCAGGCCAAGGCCCCTGCCCCACCAGTCACCCCCCACACAGAGGGTGACCGGCGGCAGAGGTGGGGTCAGCTAGCGGGCAGGAATGGCAGCCGGAGAAGATGGCCCTGATCACAGGATAGGCCTAGGGACCGTACCCGCACACAATTTGGTGCACCGGGCCTCTAGTATTTTTTGTAAAAATATATGCTATAGCATTCTTAGATTTCATTTATGAAAAAGAAGAAATTCTATGTTTATTACTATTGTTTATTCACTTAGGACTCGTTGCTTTTTCAGTATCAGCACTGAATTTTGTTCAAGCTTTTATTTTTATTTTTATGGGTATTACAGGCTATTTGGAGTAAAATATAGACCTGTGGCAAGCTATTATATATGCAATAATGTGTAAACCTATTTTTAATGTCCATCTCTGTATTTCAAGTGTGAATATAAATTTTTTAAAGGATAGTCCATAATACTTAATCAAAACTTGCCTTCTAATATGGACGTGGATATAATAGGAGCTTTTACACCTATCTCTTCCCTGTGTACCACTTAGATCATTTGATCTGGTTAATTCCTTCTAATTTGCCCTAGGAATAGCTATTTCCCATCACGATTGTATGGTTCTTTGCCACTGGTATACAGCAGGCTCAGCTATGAAACTTTTAAATGTGTGATCTCTAAACCCACACAGACATGCTGAGTCAGAACCGGCATGGGGGGAAACCAAGTCATCTCTATTTTTAAATGCTCCACAGCTGTTTTTGATATGCACTCTTGGTTGAAAGCAACTGTCAGAGCTATCAATTTATTGGTATGGGTTTAAGATCTCAAAAATTACCTCTTTTGTAGATCCTACAACTTATGAGATATAAAGAGAACAGGATTAAACTAAGCAGGAACAGAGAAAAGTTGAAGGAGACAGCTTTTCTTTAGTATTAGGAACCAGAAGTAAGAATAAGAAAGTAGTCTACCTTTTGGTTTATGTCACAGATTAGCCCAAATTGCAACCTGTTGGTTTTCATTTCTTATTCAATAACTACGGGCCCAGTGCACAAATTCATGCACCTTGAAAGGAACTGTGGGCCCCAAGGCTGCAGTGGGCACAGGGGTGGGTCTCGGCCCATCCTCCATGCCCCCGCCTGGCCCCTCCTCCCACGGTCCCCAGTCCCCCCTCTGATGGCAGCCCTGCTCCCACTGCAACCGCTCCCACATGCTAACAGCCCCAGCCCCCACTCGCACCAGCTGACGGTGCAGAGCGATTGGGGCCAGTGCCAGCAGCGGGTACGAGTGGGGCTGGCACTATCAGTGGTTGCAAGCTGCTGCCCTGATCACCCCTCAGGAGCAGGCGGAGGTGGAGAAGTCCTCAGGGGCAATCGGGGCCAGCAGCTGCCATTCAAACCCGCTGATGGTGACAAGTGATCAGGGCTGGTGCCAGTAGCAGGTGCAAGCACTGGGCGGGACTGTGGCACACAGGAGCAAAGAATTTTCAGTAACCACCAGAGGCTCGCCCCGATGACAGTGACCAGCGCACCGCCTTGGCCTGGCGCCCCCGCTCACCTGCTTCACCATCTGGTGCTCACCTGGCATCCCTGCCCACCATGTTCCGCGCACACTCCCTGGTGGTCAGCACATGTCATAGCGACTGCTTGTTTGGTTGTTTGGTTGTTCCACCATTTGGTCTATTTGCATATTAGGGTTTATATATAGAGATTATCTTCTAGGATTAAAATGCTAGAACTCATTTGTATAAACCATCACTCATCCTTGTCATAAGAATACATTAGTTCCTAGCATCCAAAAACTTTTTATGTATCCCCTTATTAATTTTTAGGCTAAGACAAGATTCTGGGTTATTATTTTTGTTCCCTTTCTCATACAAAGTTGAAAGTAACCAACCTGCTCACCCTTAAATAGCTCACACTCTCATGGGAGAGAAGCAACTAAGCAAAAATTTACTCTGTATTGTGATATATACTTAATACCAACAACAACTAGAATTTTGTTAAGGGCTTCTCATGTATCAACACTTACCTAAATGCTTTAGGTCTATTATTTCATTTCCTCTAAAACATTCTATATGGAAACAACATTTTAATCCATATTTTGCAGAAGGAAACGGGCTCAGAAATAATGTCGGGCAGTCCACAGCACATATGTGGCAGAAAGGCTTCAAATTAGAACGGGACAGGGAGTAGAAGTTGTTTAATCAAAGCCAAGCCTTTGTTGCTAGGCATCAGATTCATGGTCTGCCTGATAAATTATCCAATAGACAGTTTACTAATGTGGGAACCCATTTCCCCTTCTTTCATTTATTTTTCATCTTTATGATGGAACAGTTGTTTCCGCATCACTGCGCTTTCAGCCATTAGAAGGTTTCCTCCCTTTCTCTCTCTCTCTCTCTCTCTCCCTCTTTCTCAGCCATTTTGATTCATTGTAGCCCAAGGTTTTGCCTCCCACAATAAGAGCATGTGTAGATAGTTTTTCAGGAAGGTGCATGATATAGAATTTTTGTTTCTCCAAACAAATGTAGTTGCTTACATTTCAGTTGCTTCTTCCTCTATTTTCAGTGAGAAAAAAGGCCAGCCATTTAGGAACGGATGTTAATCTCACTTAGAGGGAAGTACAAACCTGCATGCCAAGATGGGAATGGAGGCTTTAGGAAAGATACTAATGCTCATCCATTTCTGAGGCTCAAAGTCTCTGCACATTTCCCTGGGTTAGCTGGACAGTCTTATCCATGCAATGCTTTCAGCAGCATGGAAATATGTGACCCAAAACTTAACACCTCATCATTCCCAGCCTCCTGTTCACGTTTAGTGCAATTGCTGAATCTCCTCTGACTACATGGAAGAGGGAATCGTCAAGTGGCTACAGAGAGGGCTTTGACATGTCTGAGCTGAGAGGAAATGCAAGGAGCATCCGGTCTTCTTTTTCTTCCCAGCAGCTGCAGCACCTGAGAGTGTACTAATGCTTTGACTTCAGTCCTATGTAACTTTCTGTTTCACTTATTCATTGGAGAAAGTAAGCTTCTCCCTTCTCACAGGGATGTGGCACCAACTGTCATAAGTATGTGTAAAATACTTAGCACATCCTAGCTTGCTTTAATATTTCCTGTTCCTATGGAACTTTTGTCAAGTATGACTTGTGCATCTTAAGAACAAAGAAAGGAACCCCTGAAATACTGACCTAAATGGGTCTTATATCTTTACTCTGAGCTGTAGATAGACGGTCTGCAGGGGGCCATATACCCAGAACATTCTGACAAAGGGTGTTCAGTTAATGAAAAACTAAGTTAAGTTGGAGAATACCTTTAAAAGTGTGTCTGGACATGCCAGTATTTCACTGGCATGTGAATCCTATGAGGATTCACAAATTCAAGACAACTTCTGTCCTCAAGGAGCTCATAGTCTGGTTAGAAACTAACCTGTAGGTCAAGAATTACACTGAATTTCACGTTACCAAGGAATTATTTCTGAGACAGTTATGAACACACGAAGTCTAGAATGACTTAGGGTTCTTTATTTTCCTCTCACAACTCCAACATTAACAGTTGGCTTTCTTTTGGAGACAACATTTTTATTCTCCACAAAGATATTGTTTTGAACACTTACCAACCTGTGACTGGGAGTGCCCTAAAGAAAATACAGACATTGAGATTCAGGTATAGAGCAGCCACTAGCTCACTCACTAGCTCTTATGTTCAGTCTTCAGCCTCAAAATCCAAACTCATGCCAGTGAATGATTATAGTCCTAGATTCACAGGTTTTCAAATTGCTATTTAAAATGTGAATGTTATGGACATGGGGGTGCATAAATCTTTTCAAATTAGTGTTTGCGATTTCTTTGGATAAATATCCAGAAATGGAATTGCCAGGTTGTAGGGTAGTATCATTTTTAAATTTTTTGAGGAATCTCCACAGTTTTCCATAGTGGCTGCACCAATTTAAAATCCCATAAACCAGTGGTTCTCAACCTGTGGGTCGCGACCCCTTTGGGGGTCGAATGAACTTTTCAGAGTTCACCTAAGACCATAAGAAAACACATATATAATTACATATTGTTTTTGTGATTAATCACTATGCTTTAATTATGTTCAATTTGTAACAATGAAAATACATCCTGCATATCAGATATTTACATTACAATTCATAACAGTAGCAAAATTACAGTTATGAAGTAGCAACGAAAATAATTTTATGGTTGGGGGTCACCACAACATGAGGAACTGTATTAAAGGGTCGCGGCATTAGGAAAGTTGAGAACTGCCATAAACAGTGCACGATGGATCCCTTTTCTCCACATCCTCACCAATGCTTGTTGTTTGTTGATTTATTGATGACAGCCATTCTGACAGATATAAGATGATATCTCTTTGTGATTTTAATTAGCATTTCTTTGATGGTTAGTGATGTGGAGCGTCTTTTCATATGTCTGTTGGGCTTCTGTATGCCCTCTTTGGAGAAGTATCTATTCAGGTCCTTGGCTCAGTTTTTAATCAGATTGTAATTTTTGGTATTAAGTTGTATGAGTTCCTTATATATTCTGGATATTAACCCTGCTATTGAATGTATCACTGGAAAATATTCTTCTGAAATAAATCAGACAGAGAAAGACAAATACATATGATTTCACTTATGTATGAATCTAAAAAGTAAAATAAATGAACAAACAAAATAGGAACAAACTCATGGATACAGAGAATAAATTGATAGTAGCCAGATGAGTGAGGGGTTGGGGAGAGGGGTGAAAAAGGTGAAAAGATTAAGAAGTACAAGTTGCCAATTATAAAAATAGTCATGGGGATATAAAGTACAGGATAGGTAACATAGTGATATTGTAATAACTGTGTATGGTGTCAGATGGGTATTAGACTTTGGAAGGTATATAAATGTCTAATCACTGTGTTATACACCTGAAACTGATATATGTCAACTGCAATTGAAAGTTAAATTTTAAATAATGAGAATGTTAAAACTAGAGCAGTCAAAGGTCTAATAATCTGTTTAAGTTTTATCTGTGCATGATTTGATCCCCAAATAATAATGAAAACACAAATAATAACAATATTGTTAAATAATTCTATGATAGTACCCTCATAATTCATTGGAAATATTTCATTATGTTAAAATATTCCATTAACTAGTATTTTATAAACATTTTCAAAAGCAAGCTATGATAGAGAAGTTTTTACTGATTAAACTTATTAACCAGATTAATCCAAAAAACATCTAATCTACACAGATGTGAATATAAAGTTTTACTCTAATAAGAATTAGATGTAACCCTCAATGGAGGGGAGGAAACAGCAGGGATATATTGAGTAAGTAATTGAAAACACTGTGTAAAAATGTGAAAAAACATTTTTTACTTTTAAAAATGTTAATTATCATTTAGAGCATAGTTAAGTACTGGACTTGAAAAAACTTTCTCTCTGAAGTAACAACTGCATCTCTGTCTTCTTTCACAGGGTTTTGGAAATCCCTCCGGTGAATACTGGCTGGGAAATGAGTTTATTTTTGCCATGACCAGTCAAAGGCAGTACACACTCCGAATCCAGTTAATGGACTGGGAAGGAAACCAAGCCTATTCACAATACGACAGATTCCACATAGGAAATGAAAAGCAAAACTATAGTTAAGTCCTCTTCCCCTGTAGTATTTTATTTAACTGCCTTGGCCAGTTACTACTTTTAGTGGAGAAGTGTGAAAAGAACTGATGAAAGGCATCCTTCAAATTGAAAATCAGGTTGTTTTTCTAGGTCTCTGACAAAGAGATAAAAAACAAAACAAAAAACCTATAAAGACTTCTTAAAAGTTCTCACAGACTGATTATCTTGCTGTTGGCTCAAATTCTTGAAGATAGGGAATTAAGTCAAGCACAATATTATTATTATTGTTACTATTATAAAGGTTCAGTGGGTTCATACACATAAACCTGATTACAGAGAACTCACTCAAATGCAATGGCTTGAAATAAATACTCCCTCTATCAAAAGATCTTCTACTTATACGTAATTTATTTACTTTTCTTAAATTATTATTTTTTTCACATTATTTTGAAGTTGATAAAGAGGAGTAAAATTTTATATTTTTGCATGAATTGGCATAAAAATTGAGGTGAAACATAATTTAGATTTGTTTGGTAAATAATGTAAGAAGCAAAAATAAATCCATATAATGGCATCGGTATATACAGTTCTTCATTGCAGATGTGAAAGTAGACAATCTATATACTTAATTGTTAGAGTCTCTGATTTCTTTCAATGAGCGGCTCATATACTAGAAAAAGAAACACATTGAAAATGGTTAGGCAAGTAAATGGTAAATTCATTTCACAAACACTCACTATGTTACCTCTATGTTCTGGGAACTCTGCTATGTACTAGCAATTTTGCGGTCAGTGATGAGGTCTATAGTCTCCCAGGCCTCACAGTCCAGCTTTGTGACTAACTAGATCACTAAACATATGGAAATACATTGTAGTTACTTTTATGCAATACCTGGTACATGGCACGTCATTAGTAATTGTGTGTACCTCAGTTTTGTAATCAGTAAATGAGAGTTGCAGTGATTTTAAACTCTGAGTATTGTGGCTGTGCTGCATCAGTTAGGGAAACACGATTGTGTGCATTAAAGGGTTGGCACATTGCTGCACGCAAAATGCAGTGAAAGCAACCAGCGCCTTCTGCTTTTTTTCCAACTTGTGTGGCCCCCACCACCTAATTCAACTGTTTCTCCTGCTTATTTGTCTTTTTGAGACATAGCATGGACTTTGAATCTATAACATTTTCATGAACACATCACATTTTATTTTAATGGGTTATGTATGGGGTTGGATCCTTGGAGACATAATAATCATTTTCTTAACAAACAGTAATGATGTCACCACATCAACAGAGGATGAGAAATAGATCTAAAGAGTTCATAGTCTCATGGGGGGAGCGAATGATGGTGTACATAATGGCAACTCAAGAAACCAAAGAGACATTTATAAAATGCAATGGAGTGTAAGAAGAAATGTTTCCAAGGAGGTCAATATTTTGAGATTTTCATAACAAGGAAAACCACTGTAAAACATCAGGGGTACTCTTATATAAATGTTTTGACCTGAAACTTGAAACTATATGAAACTTGGCTAATGTCAGACAGCCTGACAATGGGACTAGCAAATAATTAGTCCAGTCTTTTTCTAGGCTCCTGAAGAATTTTCTTTGGTTCCATTCCAAAATGTCTCTCAGTTCTTGTGTGTGTGTGTGTGTGTGTGTATGTGTGTGTGTGTGTGTGTATGCATGCATCTGTGTGCTTGCGAGGCTGGAGTGATATTAAAGGGACAAAGAGTCTTTGGGCAGGTTTAGGAGGACTGTGGGCATCTGACATAGGCTTTAGGGTGTATGGTAGAAATGTCATTCTTGCACCTGCATGAAGAAAGAACACTTATCTCCTCTTTGAGTGTCTCATTGCTCTCCCCCACTGCTCTCACTGAGCATTTCCTATTCCTTCAACACTGTGTGATTCAGATCTTGACCCATAGATCTATTATCAAAAAGATGGAAAAAGTCAAGAACCATATGATTCCACTCATATGTGTGGAATAAAACCAAAAGCAACAAATGAACAAACAAGATAAACAAAATTTAATAGACACAGACAACAATATGGTGGCTATCAGACAGAAAGGGGTGGAGGGTAGTAAAGGGTAAAGGGGATCAAATATATCGTGATGGAAGGAGATTTGACTTTGGACAGTAAATACACAGTGCAATGTACTGATGATGTATTCTAGAAGTGTATACTTGAAACCTATATTATTTTATTAACTAATGTCACCCCAATAAATTTAATAAAAAGTTTTTAAAAAGTAAGTCTTCCCGCTAGAGTGACGCATACACTCTGGGATCCCCATTCTTATTTCTCTGGGGTATTATGAACATTGAGAATCAGCACTATAAATCCAGAAGGAACTTAATAACTTAATTCCAAACCTCTGGTTTTAATGAAAAGAAAGCTGAGGTTCAGAAATATGCAATATTTTTCCCAAGGAGGGAGAAGGACTCAACTATGGGATGTGTGACTCCTACCTAGTTCAGTGTGGTTTCCACTTTATTATGCTGCTGTAATAAAGCTGATGGCTCTGGTCCTCTTTCCTGCCAAGACTCAGCAGAAAATAGGTCTGTAATCATCGCCTTCTCGTGTAATTAAGTACTAAGATTCATGTTGGCATCAAACGGGAAATTAGAACTCATTAAAACATAATGCCTGCTCTGGTGAAAGCTTAGTTAAAATAAGCTTAGTAAAAATAAGCACACTAAGAAAACCAAACAGAAGCTTGGAAAGGGAAGCGACAGCCATGTGACTTCCCTCTCCACCTGTATCATCACTCACTCCTGCCCAGGACGGCTCCCCAGGCCCAGCGAAGCATGTGTGGCCTGAGGTTAGAACTCCAGATGTCCAGCTTTGCCTTTTGGTGCTGCTTCTCTGCTCATTGTTTTTCTCTCCAAGTTAGGATGCCTTGTTTACATAAATTATTAAAGTGTGAATGCTGATGTTTTTATGGTATTTTATTACTTATGAAATGATCATTAGCACTTTTTCATTTAACCTTGACAATGGCTTTTTGACACATTATTAGACACATTTTAAAGATGAAGAAACTGAGATGTTAGGTCATTGAACTGCTCAAATTCAACTGAAATCAAAACTCTGGGATGTATGCTAAGCTTTTGTTTTATATTTTCACATTTTCTGTATTTTTCCTCAATTATATATGTGTTTTCCGATGGTCTTAGGCGACCCCTGTGGTCTTAGGCGACCCCTGTGAAAGGGGTCGCGACCCACAGGTTGAGAACCGCTGATCTAGACACATATTGATTAAAAATAAATGTTGTGAACGGATAGATAAGCTTACAAATGTACATGTAATACACATATTTTCTTTTTATCCTCTAAGGACATTTTAAATCGTTTTCTCTAGTAGAAAATAAAATCTATAGAACCCAGAAGAATATAAATGAGAAAAAACAATAATGTAAGAGTGTCATGGTGAACACATCATGTGAAATAACATGTAATCAGTGTGAAATTATTAAATACTTCCTCTAGAGAGGTAGTATTATCCAGGTCCTCATCATCTGACACCCAGACTATTGTAGAGTCTGCCTGCCTCCAGTCTTGATGCTCTCAAATATATCTTCCACACTATTGTCGGGTGTGTTTTTTAAAAATATATATTTTATTGATTTTTTACAGAGAGGAAGGGAGAGGGAGAGAGAGTTAGAAATATCAATGAGAGAGAAACATTGATCAGCTGCCTCCTGCACACCCCCCACTGGGGATGTGCCTGCAGCCAAGATATATGCCCTTGACCGGAATCGAACCTGGGACCATTCAGTCTACAGGCCAACGCTCTATCCACTGAGCCAAACCAGCTAGGGCTGTGGGGTGTTTTTTCTAAAAGACAGTCTGATTTGGTCTCTGTTCTCCTTCATATATTTCAACAATGTAAAATATGTACATGTTAAAGTCTGCCATTTAAAACTCTTCATGACCTGGCCACTACCTACTTATTCAGCTGTTGCTATCAAACTCTCACCCTAACCTCACCAAACCAGACACTCCTTCATTATGATTGTGTTTCAGTAATTACTTGCAATTTCCTTAAACCATCTGTGCCTTTGTTTATGCTATATCCTTACCCTATATACATAAACCCAGCATTGGACACATCTTCTAAATCTTTAAGATCCTCCCTTGTTCCAGGAAGTCTTCCCTGATAACTACTAGAGAAGATACTGTGATGCACTAACCCATCGCCTCCCTTCAGATGCACTCCTCCCACTTCCTGGGTTGCTGACTGACAGCTCATAGTCAAAGTCCCCTACCTGGGCATTGCCTGTGGCTAGAGAAAGTCACATCACCAAAGTTGTTGCTCCTTCCTGCAGAGAAATTACACTCAATGACGAGTCAATATAAAGATCCCCTTGCCCAATTGGGGTCCAGAATTTCACGTGAGATTAGCTGAGGTTTTCACTGTGACTGTATGTGATGTGAGTCCACCGTCTCCCTCTGCTCAGTCCTGCTTTCTTCCCTTTGCCACATGGATTGATCCTGAAAGCACTCCCATATATGTCTCCCTACTCTGATTTGCCAGAGAAATGCATCACCCTTGCTGTCAGGCTAATTTGGATGCTCCGTGTTCTCCTATATTCATAAATCTCTGTGGCTAACTACTTAGTGTCCACATTCTATTATAAACTCATTACAAAGTGTTTTGTTTTTATTTTTAAACAACTGTGTGTTTGTGTGTGTCCTTTTCCATTATGTCTAAGCCTAGAGGTTAGGAACCATTTTAATCAAAATTTAAGATATATACCTAAATTAGCCAAATGATGGCCTAATAGTTAATAGCTAAATATTTGGTGAATACATGCTATGTACCAGACACCTTGTTTTCACATGAGAAAACTAAGGCATTGTACTTTGCACAAGGTCACAGGTATAATATGAGTAGAAGTCAAGATTTGAGCTTCGATCTCTTCTCATCATATATTTATCCCTCAACAAAGGAAAATCCATTCATTAATTTTGAGAATTAAATACACTCAAAGCACATATTCTAAGAGATAGAATGTTTCTTCTAATCCCATTTCTGTCTTTAATAATATGAATGTTCATGGACAAATCGCATTTCTCTGGATCTCCATTTTCTGTCCTATAAAGTATTTGTAAAGCATCTTGCAGCTCAGAAATAATTTTGTAGACTATAATTACCTTTATGTACACAGTTATTTTTTTTGTTTTGTGGCCCTTCAATTCTGATGAATGATTAAATTTTTATCTCTATAATAAATACTTCAGTAAGAGTGTCCATCAGTTTAGTGCTTACCGTGACCTTTTACTTCTCTTGAAAACTTTGCTGGTCCCAATACTTAGAGTTACAAACAAATACATCCAGCCCTGGACAGGTGGCTCAGTTGGTTGGAGCATAGTCCTGTACACCAAAAGGTTTTGGGTTCGATCCCTGGTCAGGCCATACGGGAGGCAACAGGTAATGTTTCTCTTTCTCTCTCTCTCTCTCTCATCCTCTCTTTCTAAAACTCAATATACTCACATGAGAATTAAAATTAAAAAGTACATCC
>NW_006283769.1:287122-294592 GCF_000327345.1 Myotis davidii | reverse complement strand
GGGTTGTGCAGGAGGCAGCTGATCGATGTTTCTCTCTCATTGATGTTTCTAACTCTCTCTCCCTCTCCCTTCCTCTCTGTAAAAAAACAATAAAATATATTGGGAAAAAAAAGTACATCCAGAAAAATAAGTGCTTATAAAAAAAATGACAGACAATTTGTCAGGTTGGAAAGATGCTATAATCTAGTGGAAAAGGATCTGGAATAGGAATCAGAGCTATGGAAACTGCTGAATAGTGAGGTCTGGCTTCCCTGTCCATAAAACCAACTTCCTGTATCGGTGTTGAATCTGGGGAAACAGGGACATGCTGATTGTTATGGAAATAAGGGATTTGTTCTACAAATTTAAATTTACATAAATGTGAGCCGAGCTGGAAAAGTGGAGGTCTGGAAGGTGAAGGTAGAAAATCAGAGAAAGGGTTCCTAACACGTATGGTTAAGACCTGGCATGGCGGTGAGCAACCAAGAGCTTGCAGAGAAATCACAGAAATCCAGCACGTCCAGCCACCAAAGTGGGACGCAGAGGGGGAGATCTGAGCAAAGCTGCTCCCTCAGTGTAGCTGCGTTACCTGGGCTTGTGCAATGAGTGTCTGGTGGTGGGTCTGGAGCCCTTTACAGCCTGAGGAAGGCAAACTGGAGGGAGAGTAGCAGGGCGGGCACCTCAGCCGCTGAACATCACCATGTCTGATGCGGGTCTAAGGGCCAGCTGTTGCTTCACTTCTACTATCAAAATCTCACAAGTGCTAGGGCACAGGGCTCTCCCTCCTGGGAGCACGCCTGTACCTTTCCCTTCTCCCTCGTCTTCCCCCACAGGCATGCATCTCCTAAACCAGTGATGGCGAACCTTTTGAGCTTGGCGTGTCAGCATTTTGAAAAACCCTGACTTAACTCTGGTGCCGTGTCACATATAGAAATTTTTTGATATTTGCAACCATAGTTAAACAAAGATTTGTATTTTTGATATTTATTTTATATATTTAAATGCCATTTAACAAAGAAAAATCAACCAAAAATAAAGAGTTCGCGTGTCACCTCTGACACGTGTGTCATAGGTTCGCCATCACTGTCCTAAACTCTAAGGGTCCCTGGGACACTTGAACCCGGGGAGCAAAGGGCAGTGGCAGCGTATCCCAAGCTAGCCCCCTGTACCTATCTCCAAAGCCCCCTTTTCAAGAGATACAAATTCTAGAATTGGGTCTGTAGATACTTTTCTGAATGACCTTGGATAAGTTACTTCACTTCTCCAAATCTCAAGTCTGCAGAGGGAAAATGAGGAGGTAAGGAAGCAGTCTTTTCAATTCCAGAATCCTTTAAAAAAGAGAGAGAGAGAGTGAGAGAAATTAAAGTACTCCCATGCCATGTATGTATTTCAAGGACAAAACAAATTAGTGTGGATTGAAAAGAATTCTCTAGAGCTTTTCATGTAAATTTAAACCATGCATTTTTATAGGTATTGTAAAACTTATTTCACTCTTTTTAGTGAAATGGTTTTCATTTCTCTGATTCTCTGGGTTACATGGTCCTGGCTGGAACCAGTAGCAGATGTGTTGAAAGTCTAAGAGGAAAGTTATTTCTTACAGCATTCTTGGACGATCAAAGTAGAAATATATATATATATATAGAATCTCCTGGCAGTTTCTACACTCTTGAATTTTTAGCCCAGATATAAAACTCAAAGCTTTAAGTAGTTTTATTTGTATTTTCAAAGTATTTCTCCAAATTGGGAGGTGTATTATTTTTATTTAGACTATAATTTTTGTTGGGGGTTACTTCCTATAACCGAGAAGGAATTGTTTTATTCAACAAAATGATTTTTTATAGCCCTTGACTGAGATGATATATTCAAGAGAAAAAAGGCATGGTGTTACAACATTACTTTGTGCTTTCTCTAGGTCTTCGGAAGGTCAAAAAAATATCTTGACTGTAATGCAGATTAATGGCAGTCTCTAGAGTCCTGTATTTTTCCAAGCTGACAAAAAAAAAAAAAATGCCCCAGGGCTGTTAGGTCTAAGGATTCCTAGAGGATTCCTGCTCCAACATGTGTAATGCCAGGTAGGACTCAGACGAGTGCTATCTTAGAAACTTTAGGTTGGCACAGGTTGCTAGAACCAGCTAGCACTGCTTCCAGGAAGTAGCCCAGGGAGATGTCATGTGATCCCCTGCCCTGGGTCTTTCCAGTGCTGTTCTCCACTGAAAAGATGAAGGCTGTATCTTCAATGAAAGAAATATTTATCATTTTTTATTCTGTGCTATCCTGAAATAAAATGTCCACAAAGATTTTAGTATAGTCATGCATGTGTGTGTTCATGCATGTGTATACACATGTGTGATGAGATAAGGGGAGGGGTGGATAGTACACAGGCAGACATGTAATTGCAATATCATGGACATAGCCGTGAACATATTACTAAGGAATAGGAGGATCTAAACAATTTGGAGAAGTTTGGAGGGCCTCTAAGATGTGACCTAAATTGCCATAGAAAATGACAAATTGGGATTAGCTGGAGAACTGGTTCAGCGTTGGAAGTAGAATTGGGAGTAACATATGTGTAGGCTTATATGTGAGACCTAGAATGTCTTATTGGGAAAATTATTTTTTGCAGCACTCCTGGACTGATTAAGTTAGATAAAATGTATCTATAGGGAATCTGAAGCAATACTTTAAGCACAGAGTGAAAGGGGGTAAAGACAAAGCATGATGCTAAGAGCGAAGGAGAGCCAGACCACTAGTGTATCTTTGGTCTGGCACCTAGGGAGAACGTATGAAGAGAGCCATCTAAAAGCTATGGTATCACATTCCAATCAAGGTTTTTTTCTCTCAGTGTTTTGATTACTCTGTTTATTAAATACGAGCAACAACAATGTTCAAGACATTATGCGTGAAACAAAACCCCACAGAATATCATCTCCAACCTTCAACAGTTTAACTTCTTTGCCTGACGTGGTTTTTAGAGCTCTGTTTTGGAATTGGATAAGGAGCTCCTTCCAGGTGCTCTCCCTGGCTCTGTGGGTGTCTTTATCAGAGTCCTTACTTGTCCCTCTGGGTTGTAATAGGCTAGTCCCTGCTATTAGAATGCCACATCCAGAGGCCAGGGGTCTCTGCAATGTTTCACACATGCCTGGAGAGGAAGCACTTTCTAATAAATATGTGAAAGACACATCAACAAAGGCATTTTTATTCCCATCAACAAACACAGCTGATTTGGATCTAAATGACAAAAATTCAGAGACCCACATTTCTGTCCCCAGAAGTATGGAATGGCAGCATATTATAATTTCCATGTAAGGTTTTTAATCAAGTGCTGTGTCCTTTAGTTTCTTGTATTGTTGCATGGGTGGGACTCATTTCCCTGATGTATTCAATTGCTGGCTCTTTAGTTCTTTTTCTTTACTCTCAAAAGATATGCAAGAATTTCAATATTGTATGAAGTAGTTAATGTTCAATTAGCTACTATTAATTGAACATTTACTCCATGCTTAGGTATGTCTCTTTTGGCATTAATGTTACCGAATGCCAATATTTATGCTGGTCTGTTCATTCTCTATTAGAAGAATTAAAAGTGCTATTTTATTACCTGCCTGAGTTAGAAGCTCAAATAAACAGCTGGATAAAGAGTAATTTTAGACTTATTCATTTTTTAGCCACAAATAAGAAAACAACGTTTTCTCCTCTCATGTGTCCTCATGAACAATTCTAGAGAAAATTATCTAGATCTGAAGATCAGCAGTCATTATGTAACCAATCAGAGGTCCCATCACTGTTACAAAATAATTACCTTAATGGCCTATGCTTGAAAATAAAAAATGTGATTAAAGATCAAATAGATCGTTGTACCTGTTTATAATTTGATTTTATAAGTACGAATAGTGTCCTTAGCAGAAGAATTCCATCTGAATATTGTGTGTTTCTTTAACCATCCCCTCACCTAAAAGAAATGCTGGTAACTAGAGACATCAAGTCACTGTTTCCTCGGCTTGTTAATAAACAATAATTATTAAATATGTAGCTGTCCTATATCCAGCATTGTTTTATTTCTCTTTTAACTGGATATTTTGCTTTATGTGAATATACTAAAATTACTTTTAAAAAAATTATTATAATTCTTTTCCAATCATACTCCAAATTCATTGATTAGCCAGCCAGCCAACCAGCCAGTAACCAAGCATTTACAGGTTGCTATAGTCAACTAGGGTGTTTCATTAAAGTGTATATTTCTGACTCCCATATGTAGATATTCTAATCTTGGGCTAGAACCCAGATACCTCAGTCCTACCAAGTACACCCAGGTGATGCTAATATAGAAATAACACTTAAATGCCACTAAAAGGAAACACCATGTTTGTTGGGCTAATAGTTAAGGAGAAGGAAGAAAACATGGCATAGGTGGCTTACAACAAAATATCTAGCTGCAATATGTTTCATAGCGTGTCTGGTTGGTTGTTTTTCTTTTTCCTTTCCTTGTTTATCAAGGAATCACAAACCTTTTAAAAAAAATTAATGGAGCCGTGGATCTTCCCTCCAGAGTACTTGAACAAGCACAAAATTTTGCTTACACATATGTGCGATTAAGCTCCATACTCACAGTTCCTGGGTAAGAACCCTTGTAATCAGGCTATAGTTGGGCACTCAAGAAAAGTTCCCAATTGACTAGGGTTGAGGTTGAATGGTGTACGTTGGAAGAGACTGAAAAAGCTGGGAAAGGCTTCCTAGAGGAATTCCTTGGAGATTTGTGACATATGAGTAACTGTTCGTGAGGAGCGTTTGTTCGTATGGAGGATGGTGGCAAAGCAGGAAGGTCTTCACATTCCAGCCAGAAGGAATAATGTGACCAAAGACCCAGAAGTGAGAGAGAGACTGCCTTAGAGAATAGCATGCATCTTGTTATGCAGGGGTTCACTGTGCCGCAGGAAGCGGAGGGCTTTTTCCATGATAAGGAGTTTAGACTGTCGTACACTACTGGTGGAGAGGAATAAGCACACTGAGGACCTTGGTCAACAGAAGAATCTGCTTATGCATGCTGGGGCTTTATTTATGGAACTTATAGCAACGCATTGTCCAAGTATAACAAAAGAAAGTATTTCCTCTCTGCAAAAAAAACCCTCAGGCAATGTCTCTCAATGGTTTTCAACATTCTACTCACCGTTTCCTCTCTGTCTTCCCCTCAGGGATGCTGCAAAGAAAGTTTCTTGCTGCTCTTTAAACAGAAATAAAAAGGAGAACAAACCTTCCTCCCTTGAACTTGTTCATACTAAAAAAATAACCAATTTCAATCACAACTTTTACAAGGTCTTGACTTAGTTTTTGGTAAAAGAGCAAACCTATAAACTCCCTGAGATGGCCATTGGCCTGGTCTTTTAGGCACCAGAGGAGGGTCCGGTCCGTGAGCCGCTCACTTGGAACTGATTGTCAGCCACACGTGTCGCCAAGGGAATTGAAATGCATTAGGGGAATGTTTGTATTTTTTTTTACAGGGGTCTTAGTGCCACATAATTCATTTTGGCACTAACTTTTTATTCTTAGAAAAGGAGAGGAATACTGAAAGAACTTTATTTTACTTAGAACTAAAAACAGAATCACTACATTGTATTTCTGAACTTTGGGAAATACGGTTTCATTGTCATAGATTTCATGAAAATAGGTTAGTTTTTTATGTGTTTATTTTTTAATTTACGGAATAGAGTGTACTCTCTCATCACTATGCAAATGATGTATAAAATAATAATGGAATCAGAGAAAAAAACAAACTGGATTTTCTGAAATTTCTTTTTCCCCCCTCTGTAATTCTGGAAATGTATCATGTATAAAATAATAATGGAATCAGAGAAAAAAAGAAACTGGATTTTCTGAAATTTCTTCTCCCCCCGCCCCCTCTGTAATTCTGGAAATGTATATTTCTTAATAGAAGCATAGATTTCCATGGCTCTCACTATCTCCAGCATTTTTTTTTCACACTAGCACATCTTCCACCGAACATGTTCAAAGATATATAACATATCTAACACAGGGCATCTGAGATAATGCACCCCTTCTTAGCATAATGGTTAGATTAATATACACAAATTCTGGTCATTCCCCAATGATCCAGTTTCATCTGAGAACAACTGACACCAATTAAGGAAGATGGAATGTGATAAAGAAAGATTTTAATAAATAAAGGCACAGGTCTACATGGGGAATCTGCTCAGAGATTTTCCTCGGAATCAAGTAGGGGTAAAAAAAGTGGGGGGAGGACACACGATGGGTTCAGTCAGTAATGCACCCTATTGAATGGCAAGAAAAGCTTGCATTCTCAAAAGATTGGAATTTTAACTTATTAAAGAATAAACGTTTGAATTAAAGGATCAATATTCAGGCATTTGGGTTCAAAATAAAGTAGACCTTAATCTAAATAGTCAGCAAAGCAGTTCTTTAGTTTCTTGTTCTTTGTACTTGTCATTTACTTGCTCTATATAAGACAAAAAATTTTCAAAGGAAATGGGGCCTTTTGAATTTAAGAAAATTGGTCCTTTTCATGTTTAACCTGTCCAGTTTATTGCCTACATGCATGTATTAGTTACCTATGTTTCTCTCATTATTTTTATCACTCTCAGTATGCTTGCACATGTCTACCAATGTCATATATATTGATACTGGTTTAATATATATTGTCATTCATCTAACTCATGTTTACTGAGATGTGGTGTATTTTATGGTTATTGGTTAGGGAACTAGTTTCTTTGCTTAAGTTTTCATTAATGTTCATCAAGTATTTACATGTGACAGTCTTTTTAAGGACTTCATATGTATTACCTAATTTAATCTTCCCAATAATGACAGAAAGACATTACTCTTATTAGAGCCATTTTACAGATGAGGAAACTGAGGATCAGGAAGGATCAGAGCTAGGTTTCAAACCCAGAAATTTCAGCTCCAAACTGTTCTGTTATACTACCTCTCCAGGCACAAGTGAGCTCCTCAGGGGCTAATGTTTCTCTCAAGACACATTCTTCAGAAGCTAGTTTTTATTTATTTGTTTGTTTATTTATTTATTTATTTGGGAGTGGGGAGAGGAAGGAAACAAAGAAGAATTTGGGGTAATGACTTTTTGCAGTTATTTCCTTCATTCATTCTTATTTGTAACCAACCACCTAAATCTACTGATCTTTACATATTTTTTAAAGTTTTCATAAATCTCATATCCTCAATTCTTGATTAGTCAAATTGTACATTAATAGGATCTTCCTACTTATACCCTGTTTTTAAGCTTCTTACTTTTTCTTTCTTCTACTTTCAGATTTGGGTCTATGAGCATAGATCATTGTTATCTAATTATCTATCATAGGCATTTATTCATTCATTTTTTCATAGGTACACTGACTACAGAGTAACAGGCTATATATCTACAACATGTGAAAAACGGTGTTACACATAATGACACAGACTTAATAGAGCCCCCTCCAACAGAGATCACAGTCCTAAGATTCCACATTG
>NW_006283769.1:285815-286267 GCF_000327345.1 Myotis davidii | reverse complement strand
TTTGACACACTTCACCCATTTCTCCCACTTCTGACCCCTTCCACCTCTGGCAACCCAAATCTGTTCTCTGTGTCTATGAACTTGATTTTGTATTACTTCGTTTTAAGAGTCCACATATAAGAAAGATCATAGAATGTTTGTCTTTTCCTGACTTATTTCACTAGCATACCTTCAAGGCTCATCCCCATATTGTTGCAAATGGCAAGAGTCCACTCTTTTGAGCGCTGAATAATATTTAATTGTAAATTTGTACCACATCTTCTTTATCTGTTCATTCATTGGTGGATACTTAGGTTGTTTCCATATGTTGACTTTTAAATAGTGCTGCAGTGAACATGGAGATGTGGCTAAAAGGAAGCCTTATGCACTGTTGGTGGGATAATAATTCTTTACTGTTACTGATCAAAGCTTACTCAAATTTTTTCCCTTAATTGGGAAAAAATGGGTGTAAA
>NW_006283769.1:258977-285761 GCF_000327345.1 Myotis davidii | reverse complement strand
AGGCTCATCCCCATATTGTTGCAAATGGCAAGATTCCTCTCTTTTGGGGGACTGAATAATATTTAATTGTATATTTGTACCATGTCTTCTTTATCTGTTCATTTATTAGTGGATACTTAGGTTGTTTCCATATGTTGACTTTTAAATAGTGCTGCAGTGAACATGGAGATATGGCTAAAAGGAAGCCTTATGCACTGTTGGTGGGATAATAAGTCTTTACTGTTATTGATCAAATCTGACTCAAATTTTTTCCCTTAATTGGGAAAAAATGGGTGTAAAAGGATAAACCATGATTTTACTTCGTGGCTGCCTTTTTGGTCACATCTAATCATACTCTTTGGAGTTTTGTTGTTATAGTTGTTACTTTGTTTTTATTTTCTGGCATCTTCCATACTTCTGTCCATAAGTCAAATACTTTGTTCTGGAATCACATTTATTTTTATGTCCTACCATATCATCCTTTATGGATGCCACGTCTACGGTGGCTAAAGGCAAAAAATAAATGTCCAGGATTCCCATGGTGTTATTCTGGAGGAAGTATTCTTTGTAATGACTCACACTTCAAATTCCCTTTCACTAAAATCAGATGCAAAGCTAACTTTGGCCTTTCTATATATTGACTTTTCTTTTGTAAAGTGAAGGTCCATTTGGAACACTTATTAGCAAAATAGAGAAAGCTATGGCTAATTAAATATACACAAGGACTTGCTGGGCCTTAAGGAAATATTTCTATACCTTATTAGGCTTTTTTCTCCAAATAATTTTATTTGAAAGATTTATCATGACTATGTTTTTATTTTCAATTTGTTCTCTGATATCAGTTGGCTTCGCACACAATACAAATAAAGCATTCAATAAACTAATAGGAATTGAGACCACTTTTTTTACTTTATTCTATCAATATAATATATTAAACATGTGTTCATATTCAGGAGTCTCCAAGATAATGAGAACAAAAAAATAATTGGAAAGATCAAGAAGGATATAGAAGGTGTGTGTGTGTGTGTGTTTTAATTATTTGAGTAGGATAGCAAGAAAGTAGGATTTTAACTATTTAGCTACATGAGCTGTAAAAGCTACCCCTCTGAAAACATGGGTCAGCTATATTTTTAGTATTTGGATTATTGATACTTGAGTTGGCTTTTACTTTCTATCTTCAGCCTACTAAAAATTACTTACTTAGCACACCAGTCATTCATTTATACAGTGAACATTGAGCCCCTGCTCTGTATTAGCTACAGTTCTAGATTCTGCTGATTCAAAGATGAATAAGATAGAGTTTATGCCTAAAAGAGTTCCTAGCTTATTGTGGGAGAAGACAAGTAAAACCACAAGTGTATACACAATATGTGTTATCATAAAGTTATCTCTCTGGTGTCCTTTGAGGTTATACTTGAAACCTTAAAGGATGAATAAGACTTCAGCAGCTATTCAGAGTTGGAATAGGTGTTCCAAGAAGAGGGGGCAGCACATAGAAATGAGAGAAATGAGAGTGTGTGTTGCCTTGAGGAAACAGGCATTTGGTAAGACAGAAGCATGATGTCCATGTGCAGAAAAGAACAAGTCATGGGAGCTGTATGAGAAGGGTGAAAATACGTGGAGAAGGTAGAGAAGGGATAGACCTTGTAAACCGGGGAGAAGACAAGTAAAGCCACAAGTGTATACACAATATGTGTTATCATAAAGTTATCTCTCTGGTGTCCTTTGTGGTTATACTTGAAACCTTCAGCAGCTATTCAGAGTTGGGATGTGTGTTCCAAGAAGAGGGGGCAGCACATAGAAATGAGAGAAATGCGAGTGTGTGTTGCCTTGAGGAAACAGGCATTTGGTAAGACAGAAGCATGATGTCCATGTGCAGAAAAGAACAAGTCATGGGAGCTGTGTGAGGAGGGTGAGAATACGTGGAGAAGGTAGAGGAGGGATAGACCTTCAAAATCCTTGTAAACCACAATAAGTTTGGTTTGAACTTTATCCTTCATGTGTTGGGAGAACACGGAGGCATTTTAACTAGAGTGGAGGTGTGGAAAAACACATGTTTTTGAATGAGCCACATGGACCATGCAGTTTAGAGAGCATGGGAAGGATCAAGATGAAAGGCTTTGAGACCAGTTGTAAGACTTCTGCAATAATACAGAGAAGAGCTTGCCAGGACTAGAAGATTGACCTTCAAATCTTTTTTAAATGGATCTGGAAATGTATTTTTTTTAATTTTTATTCATAGATCCTTTCACAGATCATTGATGAGGTCCTTAGAGGTGAAGGTCAGGAAAAAACATTGTAGCCCTTATTCTAATCCTAACATGTATACTTGCATACTCATTTAGAGATACATAAAGACAGCCTTAAGCTTATGACAACTGATGATATTATGCAATAGCTTCTAAAAGATACTGGAGAAGACTATATAATGAAATGGGAAAATGCTCATGAAATTATATATATGAAAACATGTTATAAAGAACAAAGTTTGCTTTCATTTTCATTTGTATTTATACATGAGGGGAAACTGATTTGAAGGGCACAAAACTGACATAAGTAATTACCTCTAAAGAGGTAGGTGAGATGGGGCTGTAGACAAAAACTTTACACATATTATTTGAAATTTTTGTAAAAATATGTTCAGATATTACATTTCTATTTTAAAATAAACAACATTTTCTACTTTATTAAGGAATAGACTAAGTGTATATAAACCATAATATCAAGAGTAGTCATATTCAGAGATTTGGGTTGATTTTTGTTTTCTTATTTTTGTTTTTCTCTGTCTTGAATTTGTAATTGTGTATTTATTTCTGTTGCCTTGATAGCACACAAAAAACCATTGTAAAATATGAGGCTTAGCCATTAACCCTCATGTGAAAGGATAAAAGTATAAACTACACCCAGCACAAAGCAGTCACTCAGTTAATATCAGCTGAATATTTGTACTGACTTACCTGCAAAAGACACTGTAGAATATCATTGTGTCCTGGGAAGTCTGTCCCTAACAGTGAGCTTAAAGCTACTGCAGGGAAATGGTATTGACTCATCTTAAGAAAGAAGAAGGGAAGTCATGACAAATCAGAGAGAATCCAACAATGAGAGTTGGAATTGGTATTTTTCCTACAAGAGCACCCGAGGGTTAAACTCATCCAGTCCCCGTGGGGCAGGAGATGTCAGACTAACAGTCACAGCTACTTCATTTTGGAATTTTTCACCCTCCTCTGATTCTGTGTTCACCGTATAACCTAGTTTCTAATTCTAATTTGGCTTTCTGTGTGAAATTCTCTCTAAGGAGACCAGGAGACTGGGCCCCCATGTGTTCTTATCTTGACTATAAATGGAGACCTGACAAAAGTCTCCCACAGTTGTGTGTGTGTGTGTGTGTGTGTGTGTGTGTGTGTGTGTGTGTGTGTGTTGGAGAGACTGAGAAAGTGATCAGATATCAAATTAAAACTCTAGATCAGCTCTGGAAGGTGGTGAATTCACCCAGGTAACATGCCCTAGGACTCCCATTGGTTGACACCTTTCCTTTCCTTGGTGAACTCACCTCCACATAGGTTACCCAAAACCAAAGTGTGAGTCTGCCCTTAAAAACTTCTACAGTTTTGTATCACTAGCGAGTTTTACCCTGCCTCTCAGAATTTTAAAATGCAAGCTTCATGTGATAATTCAGCCTTAGAAGCGCTCCCTTCAGCCTACTGTTAACTACAAGTTCTAGTAATCATCGAAACCAAGAAAACTTGACTAGGGTTTAATTATTGTATATTTTGCTCTGGCTCAAAAAACAAAATCTCTATAGGACATTTGTAAAATCCTTTGGCACAAACATACAATAGTATTGTCGTTTGCTAAAAATAATATTAAATCTCACAAAATAATGATGGGATATACGTATATACATATAATACTTAGGTGCAAACACAAGTTAAAACATACATACATATAGCTCCAAATAGTAATTGATCCTCATTATTTCTGTTCCGTGATGATGTAAAATTTTGTCTAGAACTAGCCTGGGTCCAGGTAGTGTCTCACTCAAATAGAGGTATTGTTCACTCACTAGCTGTACTGTGGGTGGGTAGAATTCATAAATATGACTCTGGTACAGTAGTGGTCACATGCAGGGGTTTGTAGAGACTATTGCTGGATGACTTTGATAAGGTCAGAGGAGCAGTGTTGGGTAGAGTTAGGTAGAGGGGTAAAGTCTCAACCAGAGAAGACCTTAGGTATCAAATTGAAGTTACTGGCAACCCTCGCTTAGAGACTCTGAGCCCTGAGGAGCCACTGAAGTGTTTGTTTCGAGTGCCCAGCTGGATATGAAAGAATGCATAGTATCAACAGGAAATGAGCAGACATCAACTACATTAGACAACTAGTGTGATGTGTACACTAGCTTTTTAATTCTAGACCAATATGCTTCGAAAGGTTATCCTTCAGTAGTTTGTGAAGAGTAATCTGAGATGCTGGTTGAAGAAGTTTCTAGCCCAAATAGAAAGGCCTTCTTTTTAAAAAAAAAATTTCTTTATTGATTAAGGTATTACATGTGTCCTTATCCCCCTATTTACCCCCAACTCATGCCCTCACCCCCCTGGTGTCTGTGTCCATTGGTTAGGTCTGTATGTTAGCACATAAGTCCTTTGGTTGATCTCTCCCCCTTACCCCCACCCTCCCCTACCTTCCCTCTGAGGTTTGACAGTCTGATTGATGCTTCTCTGTCTCTGAATCTGTTTTTGTTCATCAGTGTATGTTGTTCATTATATTCCATAAATGAGTGAGATCATGTGATATTTATCTTTCTCTGACTGGCTTATTTCACTTAGCATAATGCTCTCCAGTTCCATCCATGCTGTTGCAAATGGTAAGAACTCCTTCTTTTTTACTGCAGCGTAGTATTTCACAAATCCCTTGTTCCAGGTACAGCTGCTGGAGAGCTCCTGGTTTGGGTTAATGTTGATTTTTTTTTTTGGTTTTAAAATGGGAGTCATTTTATTATTTAAATCACAAAATTAATACACTAGTTTTAAAGATTCAGATATTACAGAAGGTTAATGAAGAAAGTGAAAAGTTACCTGAGTCAGACTATCAAACTTCTCTAAACATTTTCTATTTATCCTTCCAGACTTTCTCTCTCTCTCATTCTCTCTCTCTCTCTCTCTCTCTCTCTGTCTCTCTCTCTCATAAATGGAACATACTGCTTTCTACCCTGTCTTTCCACTTACTATATCTTGACTAGCTTTCCATGCCTTCCAGTGCATATCTTTTTTTTTTAGGTGACCTATATTATATTACTAGAGGCCCGGTGCACAAGATTTGTGCACTGGGGAGGGGGGTGGAAGGGAAGTTCCTCAGCCCGGCCTCCACCCTCTCGCAGTCCGGGACCCCTCGCTCCTTACTGCCCGCCTACTCGCTGCTCCTTAGCACTATCGTGGAGGTGGGAGAGGCTCCTACCACCGCCGCTGCGCTCACCATTCATGAGCCCGATTTCTGGCTGAGTGATGCTCCCCCTGTGGGAGTGCACTGACCACCAGGGGGCAGCTCCTTCATTGAGCATCTGCCCCTGGTGGTCAGTGCACTGCATAGCGACCAGTCGTTCTGCTGTTTGGTCAATTGCATATAAGGCTTTTATTATATAGGATAAGGGTAATCAGTAGCCTATTTAGCTACTTCTCTATTGTAGGATTTTGATTATCCTTGTTTCTTCATTATTATTAACAACTACCATATACCAAACACACCTTTTCCATCTCTATCCTTTACCCCAGTGATTTTCAACCCCTGTACCACAAGAAATTTTTTTTGTTGTTGGCAGTATTACAGATGTAAGAAATAGAGAATAAGGTAGGGCTGTCGAAGAATGCCGTACTTGAAGTTAAACAATTGGGATTTTGAACTTAATTTTAGGGAAACCACTGGAATGCAAGCCCCTCGGGACATGGTTGTTTTGTCTTTTTGTTTGCTGCTATATCTGAAGTACTTAGAACAATTTCTGGAATATAGTATGTGCTCAACAAACATTTATCCAGGGAATGCATAATGAATAAGAGTTTGGATTTGAAAAGCATGGCTAAATTCCAGCTTACTTAGCATTTCTAAGCCTTGCTATAAAAAATGGAAATATTGATGCCTGTAACACAAATTCAATGTCACAATTAAATTTAATAACAGCTGCAAAGCATTTCACAGAGGGGTTGGCACAGAACAAGTCCTTAGTCAATGAGAATTGTTATTCCTGTCGCTATAAATAATAATGTTTAGCAAATCACCAGTATTTTAAATTAACACAATGAGTGATGTGCAATAGTGGTACTCTAAAGGCATTTTTGTTTAGAGATTAATACTCACAATAATAAAATAAACCCATTTTCTATTGTCAGTCCTGCATTATTAGAGAACCATATGAGTTTGAAAATGCATAGTAAAATAAACAGCAGGCACACAAGCTATAGTGTCTTGGTATAATTTTGGAGTCCTCCCTTCTTCCCTCTTCCTTCCCTCCATCTCTCTCCCACTCCCCACCCCCACCCCCTTTTTTTTTAGGTTTCAGAGAGCTTGGATCTTGTAGCAGCTTGTTGGAAGGGCTGAGTTCAAAGAAGGGAGAAAACGCTAACCAGCCCTCACCAGCAGGAGTGGGGACTCTGGGAGCAGTGCCTCTGCTGCAGTGGCAGTGACCCCGGCATGTGGGACCCGGGCTGCAGGGCATTCTCATCACCTGCAATGCCAATGAGGGGCAAGTTCGGGGAGGAAGCATACACCTGCTCAATGAATATGGCAACGGCTTGTATGGGCCTGAAAAGTTTACAGACAGAGATCAGCAGCCCTCTGGAGTGAGGAGAAGATGGTGACGTGGTGGCTGTCCTGAAGAAAGCAGTTGGTTACATGAAGGCATCTACAGAGATGAAGCTAAGAAGACTGCAGTGGGTGGAGAGTGGAGCAAACAGCGTAGTCTCCATCCGGACACTGGGGATAGAATCTGGGAAATTGGTGCATCATATCAAATCTTCATGTACAAAACCAAGAGGAAGGAGACCCAGATTATTCTTCCAGCGTTACCCATCTCAGGCACATGCAAGGTTTCTGAGAAAATACGACAAATGTCTTTTAAAATATATATTTATTTTTAATTGATTTCAGAGAGGAAGGGAGAGGGAGAGAAATATCAGTGATGAGAGAGAATCATTGATCATCTATCTCCTGCATGACCCACACTGGGGATCAAGCCCGCAACCTGAGCATGTGCCCTGACCAGGAATGGAACCATGACCCCCTGGCTTATAGGTTGATGCTCAACCACTGACCATGCCAGCTGAATGAAAGGTATCTTTTTAGGAACCCTGGTTTAAAGCTCCAAATAAAGGTCCATTTCACATTGTATATAAATCTTGAAATAACAGCCACATGGATAGAGAAAGAGTTATCAAAAGATTGGTAGGAATCCTAGGAAGCCTCAATTCAGAAAACAAAGTGGATTTTACCAATCCACAGAACACCATGGTAGTAGAAATCATTAACGCTGTCTGTTGCCTGTGTGTTGTGAAAGATTACATGTTGTTCAGAAAATATAATCTTCAGGACATGGTGAGAGCACTAAGGACCTGGCACAGCTTACCCCAAAGCGGGCAGCACAAGCAGGAAATGAGAAAGGCGCTAAATTGGAATCTGGTGACAGATCAAATCAAAATGACCCAGCAGAAGGAAAAAAAATGACCAGCAGGTGGTACCAGAGAGTAGTGAGGAGCTGGGGTAGACAAACCAGTATCTGAGACCCAGGTAGGTGGTGAGAGAGGAGCTAAATCTGAACTTGCCAGTCAAGTCACAAAGGATTTGAGTCAAATGTAAATGACCTTTCATAGGGGAAAAAAAATCATTTGTGCTGGAAGTGAGTACAAGAAAATACTGGGCAGATTTTGCTGAATGCTGTGAAGATCAAGAATGGCTACAGAAACAAGTCTACTTATCATTTTTTATTGTGTGAACAAAGGAACAAGTTTCTGCAAGGTTCTAGAGAAAGTGTTGTTTTGTTTTGTTTTGTTTTGTTTTTCCTTGAAAGTGACAAGATTCTTAGATTTTTTTTAAAAATGGACTCTGAAGGGAGTAGCCAAAGAACATTATGCATAATCCATGGACAGAGACAACTTGTGATGGCCAGAGGGAAGGGCAGAGGGTGGCTGGAGGTGGGAAAAGGTGAGGGAGGGGGAAGGGGGATATCTGTGATAGTGTCAACAATAAAGTAAAAAAAAAAAAAGAATGGAATCTAACAGTCGTGCTGCCATAGGAACTCTTGCAATGTTTATACAGCTACTGGGGCTTGAACATTAAGAGAGACAGTCACAACTCTCAAGCCTTAACTAAAACTCTCCTTGAAGAAGTGCAAAACCAAATTAAACAGCATTTCCCTCCAGTGTGAATGGCTCGGAGAGAAATGCTTTCTCTAAATCTTCAGCCTGAGATTTTGTCTGAGAGAAGAGACAGAACCCTGGGAGTCCCAGTCTGACAGGTCTGGCTTTCCGGGAAGTAATGGTATCCTTCAACTGAGTGCTCACAGCTCACGTACCAGGAGGGGGTCCCTTGCTTTGAAAGTTTTCTCAAGGGTTCCTCCAGGGCAAGAGTACTGCAATCAGCCAGAAGAGACAGACACCGAAGAGAGTTACAAAACAAAATGTCCAGATTGTAACATTAAGGGGCTGTGAAATTAGCTTTAGGCGAGGCGTTTATTCTTAAATTATAAAACGGTTGAACGTATTGTAAATATTAAGTCTTCCTGCACCAAAGGCTATGTTTGCTTAATGACTAGTGAGCATGGGAATCTTTTTTTTTTTTTTTAATCTTCCGCGAGGGATCCTGCTTGCCAAACCTGACTGGAAGGGTTTCAAAGGGAATAGACAGGGCCGTGCTAATGCAGATGAGCGGGAACCTCCTCCTACACCTTTACATATTTAGAATGTTACCTGTTAATAGGTTGAAGTCATATTGAAAGGATGATAAGAGCATTGTAAGTATCATTTGGGGAAACACGGAGGTTAGAATTTTGGCGCCTTCATTAGACTTGCTCCAAGACAAAAATTACTTTTATTTCAATAGTGCAAGACTCTGGGATTCTGGGAGTAAAATTGGCCTGTGCTCCCAGAACACACAACTCTGTGGAACTGGGTTCCTTTTACTTTGTGAAAGAAAGCTGCTCCTCTACAGAGTTCAGTTGAGTAGTTTATTTTGAACTCCTTTTGCATTTGTTTGTATCTGGTACGAGCTGAGTGGGACCAGAGCTGTCCTTCCCCAGCTCTCACGCACTAGATCCTGTGGAATCGGAATTCACTCAGTGAAAGATTTGTTTTCAGGTTTACCAGTTGTTTATTTTCGCGGACATTTGAACATGTTATTTTATAAATGATGAGATTCCAGGGTTAGAACTTGGTGCTTTTTTTTTCTTCTTTTAATTTTAAAAAGTTATGTCAGTTTTTAAAAGTCCATCTCAGCGCAGTGGAGTAAACTTGTTTTACTCTGTGCAGGAGAGTGTTAAACCCGGTGTTTTAAAACATGTTTCTCTAAGGTTAACCATGATGTCTAAATGTTATTTTTACTTGTATTTTGCTTTTGGTACTGCCAAATATTGAGCTAGGTTTTTATGGTTCCTAATGTTTTCTGGAAAAAAAATAAATTTGTTCCCTAAAAGAAAAGAGGGGAAAAAAATAATGAAAAAGGCATACATTCAACAAACCAGTCCTCTGGGTTTTCTTATTCTGTTAAATGGCTTATCTTTCTTTCTTTCTTTCCTTTTTTTTTTTTTTTAACTTCAGGTTGTATTTGAAGGGTCACAGTGGGACAGCAGGACAGCAGAGCAGCCTGGTCATACATGGCGCTGATTTCAGCACTAAAGATGCCGATAATGACAACTGTCTGTGCAAATGCGCCCTCATGCTCACAGGAGGTAAGTCCTATGGGGCCACTCTCTGCGTTATGTTTTAGTGGTTTGCAGCTTGAGGTTTCTTATCTATGAGAAAGGACTATGATCTTCTGGTCAGGAAACTTAAGAGCAAGTCCCCAGAGATCATTTGTTCTGCCCACTGATTTCCCATGTGTCCTCCTGCAAGATATGCCAGCACATTTAGGCGTTTGCCTCCTCCCCCCATACCTAAGAGGGGGCGTGCTAAGCTTCATCCTGAATAAATTCTTTAGCCTCTTAAAGATCCAGTTACTCTACCTTCTCAATAATCATAATGATACCCATAGTGGAATAAACAATAATTTGATAATGCAGCATAATGGGGTGAGGGGTGGGCGGGGGGAGGCGGGAATCTTACAAAATGTTTTGCAACTGCATAGGAGAGTTCATTGACAATTCTGTTGAAATGGAATAAGAAGAATAAAGAGGTATAGTTAAATCTAAAGTCATACAGTTAAGAACAGCTATACAGGACTTTGCATTATATGCTATTGACCTCTGCAAGACATTGGAGCTGGTGTAAGAGAGACCATTAAATAAGATTATATCTCTGGGTAAGAAAGTTAATCCTTTTTTTCAACTTCCTTTCTAGTATTTTTCCAACTCTGATTGTGTAAAAGGAAAATTCTCAATTTGATGCTAGTGTATCTGTAATGATTCCTCTGCATTTTCGCAATAATTACCCCTCTTAGCGAAGAAAAAACTAAACTTTCTTCGCAGGCTCCTGGCCTTGACCAGGCAATGGCACCTACCTAGAATTAAATAAAGCAATTCTGTTTTAATTATATTAAGCTTCATATCTACCTTTTATTATAGCAAGTGGTACTGATTTTCTAGTTAAAGGAATGATATAAACTTTGCACATTAACAAGTATTCACAATATTTGATATTTAACAAATCATTGATTTAAAGAACACTATATTTTTATTAAGTATTAGTAACAGTTCTAAGCAGCTATGGCAAAAACTGCAAAGTTGATAAATAACTGACTGCAGCCTGAGAAGCACTAAGCTAACCCCCACTGGCAAATCATGAGGCTCAAGAATGTTATAGGCCCTGACAGAGAAGGAGTTGGCACCAAACAAAATTGTAAAGGAAGCTTTTTGCCCAGTGTTTCTCCTCACAGGTTTAGTGTTATTCCCTTCTCTTAATGGAATAGCTATCACTCCCACCTTTAACTGCTCTGATTCTCTCTCTTTCTTATTCTACAACAAAACACCTTTTCATTCCAGTAAAAAAAAAAAAAAACTGTTTAAATCTAACATTTTTCTTCCCAAAATGTGATACTATTAGCATTGTTATTACATGCTATTTTATTTGTTATACTGTCATACTTGAACTCCAAACTCAGTGACATAAGTAGGAAAAGGAACTCTAATCTCCACTTTGCACAGAAGGAAGACAAAAGTAAATTAATGCTCATCATTTCATCCTTAGCATCTAGTGCAGTAGATTGTTGCACATGGGAGCTCAATAAAAAATACGGTGCATGAATGAATGAATAACCATCTTGTAACCCTTAAATCGCTTTCAAATTTTGAAGCCAATGAAATGTATCATTAGGTTGACATTTTTCTTATCAATTAACAGAGCATAGAAGAGTATGGAGAGACGGTTTTGGAGAAGCCTTTCTACCTTCATCCTCACCCCCCTCCACCACCCACCCCTCGCCACAATCTCCATTAATACTACAGCAAATAACATTCCATTGACCCCAACCACTCCATTTATATTAACATCTTTTCAGCATGAGACCAGCTCTAGTATTATCAATGCTAGCCCAGTATGACTCTGCCTCTATCATAACCGTCTTCTTAAGCTCGAAACATGCCATTTGGCATCACATTTAACCTCCTCAAACAGTTAAAAGTCCTGTCTATGTAATCTTATGACCCCCTCCCCAAAGCAGTTATTAGAAATTTAAAATATTTTTTAATGGTAGATTTTAGTATATGGGCTGCCAAAGCAAGCACAGACAGATTAGGTTTTGAACTTTTTTCCAGAGAGAAATTTTTTATTTTTATTACCTTTCTGATCCCATGAAGGGAATTATCAGAAACTTGATACAAAGACAGAAAGACTTTGATTGTCCACTTTTCTGCCCATTTTAATACCGAAACACACTCATTTTCTTCATGTCTATTTTTACAGATAATTTTTCTTACCAAATAAATACAACACATGAGAGATCAACAGTAAAATCTTTCGAATGTTTCCTTAGAAGAGCATCCAATATGTTCATAGTTCTGTCATAATAATGAAAACGTAGAGCAAAGTAAAGAGAATACACCTCTTGGTTGTCGATGTGAAAACTTCATTGCTCAGATTTATGGTTTTATTTCTGCTTCAAATGAGTGTACTTTGTCATGTTCTTTCATCCATAATCGTTCTTGGACCCGCTTCTTACTCACCAATAAACACATATGTTGGGGAGAGAAAATTTCCATTGCTTGGGCTGGAATACTCTAAGTAAACGTGTCTTTGTAACAAATGCCATTACCCTATCAAAAATCCTTTTGAAAGAATCCAGGTCTTGCAAAGCTCTTCAGTCTACAAAGCTCATGTGTGGAATTTAGATAGCTCAGAGCTGGAGAGCGTAAGGATGCATGTGACAGACAGTTCAGGTAATGTGAGTACTACCTGGAACTTGCATCTACTTAGCTCCTCCCCATCACCTCTGTTTTCTCTGTCATATTTTCTCTCAGAACCACTTTCTCATCTAATGATTTCCTTTTAAAAAAATTGAATTTGAACTTGTTGCCTATTTAAAATAGTCTCTTTTAAGCAGTGAGATTCCATACTCTTTGAAACTAATAATTTATAGTTCTCTGTCATCATCAATTAAAGCTTTTTTATCTTGTTTATGTTTTTGCTTTGTTTCTTCTAAAAGGAATTTAGGGGAAAGTAAGATTTATTGCCTACTAACTGTCCTCAATAGTTTTCTTCAAGTACACGGCAGGATTATAGTTGGAGAATGTGGTATCATTGTTTACCCTTATCTGTCCAACACTGAACAACAGGAGGTGGGCTTAATTGAAAGCAGAAGGTATTTCAGCTAGACATATGGTAGAACATTTTGATCTTTCTTCTAACATTCTAACTTCTTACCTTCTAACAATAACATAGTTTAATGTGCATGAAGGGTCAACTACTATTAGAGATTGAGCAAGTTAGACTAGAACCCTCCTCTTTTGAGGGAGACCATCCACAGAAAAAGTAAATAAGAAATAACATAATTTATAAAACTCTGCAAGTTCTAAGGACACAATATAACCTGTGGTAGAGCTGTGGCAGGAATGGAGAAGTAACGTAGGTGGGGTGTCAATGATCAAAGGTCAGAAGGATTGCCAGGGAGGATTGTGCATTTCTAGTTATGGACACCTTCACCGAGAGAGCTTACGGCTATTTGTATGAAAGAGCTTTCTTAGGCATGTCCTTGTAATTGTGGATCCAAAAAAGATTGTCCCTTCCATGTTCTTCTGGCTCTGTGATTCCCTTATCCATGTCCTCTCTGTGGCTGCAGTAATAGTAATTTCAGTGCATGCGTTGTAATTCATAGTGCATGGCTGGGTGGAAAAGAGGTGTAGTTGGCTGAGAAAGCACATTCCCTTCAATAGGAATAGGTACCACCGTGTGTTACCGCTCCTTTCACAGAAGCATATGTACCTATTCCTGCCTTACCCAAAAGCCAGCCATTCTTCCATCCAATTTAAATTTTGAAAAATTTTCATGTTTCATTACACATTTCTTGTGAAATCAAACTCTATATTTTGAGTTCAAAATTTCCACACACGTTTTCTATGGATGTGACCCCTCTATTAATCATTAAATAGAGATGATTTGTCAACATAGATTTATAAGCCAGAAGTAATCTGTGCTCAATGATTCCATCGACATTAGGAAAATTTGTAAGTTCTTTCCCTTTATATAGCATATGGTGACAAATCTGCATATTTAAGTAGTAGGTCGGATACATTTAAGGTGACTGTAGAAAATAATTTAGTCCCACAGGGAAGCTCCAACTGTGCCCTCCTGAGCCCAAAGAAAAAAATCTGTTTCTTATAAATGTAACGTTTTACCTACTATTTAACATTAAGAAAATGAAAATGTAATCTCATTCAATGCATGCTTTTTTTATATGGACTTACTGTATATAAAAATAAATATGCAAAGAACATCTGACTTCCAAATTATGAAAATGAAAAATTTTTATCACTAGATTATCATATTCAAAGCAAGCTTACATTCAAAGAAAATGTGGTCTGTGGTACTACATTAGCATTCTTCAAAATAAGTATTTCTAAAAGTCTGTTAGAAACTACAATCACTAAAGGTTGCCAGCAAAAACAAAGTATGGTATTGTTTTAAATTCTTTTTCTTACCTTACTCTTCTTCCAACACAATTTTCATATTTAGTGTATAATATAAAAGCTATGTAAAAATGTGGCCTAATCTTCTGCAGAGAGAAATCTGTTGTGGGGAAAACTTCAGTGTCTTTTCCCACGCATAAACTATGTCAGCCGGCAGACAAGTCTTGCTAAAGCTAACAAAGGATATCTCTCAGTTCAGTCCTGAAAGGGGATAAAGCCATACACATAAATTTCTTTATACACCCTAGAACTTAGCAGATGCTAACAGCTTAGAGTTGATAAATGCTTGTCTTATCTTCTATATAATCTTGAAGAAGACAAAGAAAATGCAAGAAATTAGTAGCTTCTCTAACTGGTTGAAGTGACAAGATTTGGGGGAAAATAGGATCATCTTAGAGTTTTTAATAGCCCAAGAAGGATGTGCTAAGCATTGTCAGATAACTGGTATTCCCTAGATTTTAAGACAAAAATGTTGAAAGAAAAGATGCACGTTGATAATTTAAGGTTGACCACAAAAATCTATATTGCACTATTTATATCAAAGCAATTTATTTGTTACATAATCTGTAAACCTATTCCACAAAAATTTACATTTCTTCAAGGCAGGGACGTCATGCTATCTGCCACTGTATCCTCCGTGTCTAGCATAGTGCTAGGCACATAATGCTCAATAAATGTTGGTTAAATGAATGAATATGTTCTCCCTGAATCTGAAAGGACATAACTAAATTACAAGTAATCCTGATGAGAAGACATAAAAATAAATCAACATGGGTATGAATGTGACATTGCGTGAACTTAAAGATCCATAGGAAGTATGTATATGTGCAATATTTGCATGTGCACATGGAACAAAGCGACGAATATAGAAGATTGGACTAAATATTAAGAATAACTAAACCCCAGAAGACTAAATTTCTAAATTGGAAAAAATTTGACTATTAGGTTCCTGACTTTCAAATAAATTTTCACATCCTAAGTACAAAGTTTAGGACTATATTCCTGTTTTCTGGGGGAAATTTTCGCTTCTTGGAAAAGAGGAAAAAAAATCAGAAAATGTCTTTCAAAGGATAAGTTTGGATAATGAGCCAGAATCAATAGCTCTATAGCACAAAGCTGTTACCAAAGGTTAATAACTGGCAATCAATGAGAAATAATCATTTTTGTTTGCATTTTATTCTGACAGTGATATAGTGAATATTTATTGCCCTCTTGCTGTCTAACAGGCATTTTTGCATTATCCGAAGTAATTTGTATTTAATAACTTACGCAATTCTTCTAAAAGCCCTTTGAATTAGGCAAGAGCTGAGATGCAGAAAAGTTAGATAATTATCCAAAAGTCACAAAATTAGTGTCAGGCATAGGACTTGAACGCAACCTTCATATAAGCCACCACCTTGTCCACTCCTCCCTCTGCCTCTGTTAAAGGAATGGCGTTCAAACACAAGAATTCAACCCTACTTTGCAGCACGTTTTAATGAGGGCTTGATATGAAATGAAGTCCAAGGGAGGGAAGAGACAGTAAGAGTATACCTAGAGGTTTTAAATGAATTCAAGATTACGGGCCAGGATAAATAACTTTTCATCTTTCGAACGAAAAAAGAGAAACGGGGAGTGGGAGGGGCAGGCAGGGAAGCAGCATCCTTGGCCTAAAGCCAACATTGTGCACATGACTCAGCACAAGGTATTTTGTGATGATCCCACTGATAACAGTGGCACCAATCAGTTTAGTTCAGCTTCATCCTTGGTGATAAAAGAGGAACATCTTATTTTCTGTGCAAGCTCTTTTGCATACTGATGATTAGAATGCATGCATTGAAAATGAATGAATGGAACCTATAAAAACAGATATATCTTTTTATCTTGCTATACTTGTTACCTTAGGAAAGCGTGTTGAGAGACATTTTGTTTAGATCAGAATTTGAGAGTTAGGTTTCCTGACTTATAAATAAATTTGAACTTCCTGAATACCGAGTTTAGAATTAAATTCCTATTTTCTGGGCAGACTTTCATGGATGGGTGATAAAATACGAATTTCTGCTTCAAAGATAAAAGACTTGAATGATTTTTAAAGGCCTAGGAAGCACAGGGTAGTTATTACAAAACTAAATTTTAATGAGTTAAGTGTAAATGAATTAGAAGCATGCATCTCAGATTTCTTACTAAAATATACATGAGGTTACAGGTTATGAAGAAAAATGCTTGGCAAAGTGCATCTCAGCAGTTGCCAATTTTAAAACATTTGAGACATGTTGTTATCAGTTGTCCCAGCAGCCGATGGAAGCTGCTTGCTTCTCGCCTTTGCTTACATCACCGAGTTCTTTCAAACTTAAAGTGCCTTTTCTACCTTAACTTGTTTAGCATGTTGCTTATTTGTTACTCCCAGACACATAAAGAACAAGGGGAAAAGCGCATTGTCTTATTTGATCCCTGAAGCTGTGCTGGGAAAACTGTTGATCAGACATTTATAAAGCACATCTTACGAATGAAGAGCTGTGGCCGTGTGTTCTTAGAAAAGTTCCTTCAACTACCTGAGCATTGGTGCCTTTACTGTGGTCCTAGCCACACCACGTAAGGCTATTTGGGGAATAAAATGAGAAAGTGCATAAAAATATTTTAGCAGAGTCCTTGATATATATTAACTGTTCAAAAATAACATTTTATATATATTTTTTACTAAAAGCTCATAGTTATTAGTTGAAGTCAGCATCACTGTCTGGGTCTTCTCATTTCTGATTTGGTGCTCACAGGCTCCCCATTGCTACAAAAAAAAATAATATAATAAAAACCTTTGTGTTGTCACTCCTATTTATTGTGCTAACGCTGTTATTCTCCAACCCCTCACCCACTGGCACTCCAGCCAGCCAGGCTGTTGGCAGTCACTCTCCCCGGCTGTCCGAGAGTACATACATGTTCTCTTTCGAGTCTCTTTCTGTCCAGAGACACCCCCCCTTCAGGACCCAGCTCAGTTGGTAAATGAGTGGGACTTATGGGCCCACAAGCAGGACTTTCTGCCTCTATTTATAAGATTTTTGTTTTATTCTTTTAAATATATTTTTATTGATTTCAGAGAGTAGAGGAGGAAAGAGGAGAAGGAGAGAGAGATAGAAACATCACTGGTGAGAGAATCATTGATAGGCTGCCTCCCGTATGCCCCACACTGGGGATTGAGCCCACAACCTGGGCATGTGCCCTGACCAGGAATTGAAGCATGAACTCCTGGTTCAACAATCGACACTCAACCACTGAGACACACCAGGCAAGCTGTTTATAAGATTTTAAAAAGCTTTGTATTAATGGCTGTCATCTCATTTTTTAAAACAGTCTATTATCTCTTTCCTACACAAAACTATGGCCTGGCAGATGTGGCTCAGTTGCTTGAGCATCGTCCCATGCATCAAGAGGTCACTGTTTTAATTCCTTGCCAGGGCACATGCCTGGATTTCTGGTTCTATCCCTAGTAGGGGGCATGCAGGAGGCAGCCAATCCATGTTTCTCTCTCATCCATGTTTCTATCTCTCTCTCCCTCTTCCTTCCTCTCTCTAAAAATCAATAAAAACATGCTTTTTAAAATCAAACAAACAACAACAAAAAAACATGGTGTACTCCTTAATGTCCGTAATTTTGTTTTACTTAGTCTGACCTCTTTGTCTTCCTATTGGTTAATATTTTTAGTTGATTCTAGATTCAAATTTTTCCCCTTTATCTTGCTGCCACTTATCCTCAGGATGGCTTTGGCAGATTATAGTCACAGAATGAGGGCTCCACATAATATTTTATTAAACATCTAACCTGAAACTCTTAGTTTTCCTGATTAAATGTTGACTCCTACTCCTAGAGAATGTTTTACTTGTTCACCTGATGATTGACAAGTAGACTGAATCAACTGTAAGTTTTCCCATGAGAATTATTTAACTTTCTATCAAGATTGTCCACTTCTCACCTTTATTCCTGCAAGTGCCCCTCTTGTTCACCATACCAGCTGCACTGATGTTCTCTTAGTCCCTGAGCTCAAAGCGTTCTTTCCTCTCCATGGCATTGGCAGGTGCTACCCTCTGCTTACAGGAGTCTTTCCATCTTCACGTGGCTGCCTCCCTCTCATCCTTGAGGTCTCATTCAATATCAACTTCTTCCAGGACCTTGGAAAGTCAAGTAGATTTCCTGCTAGTCTCCTTTACAGCTCCCTGATGTTTCTGTGTGTTCTTCTTTCTTTGCTCATGATTTGTATTTATTTATTTGCTTGCTTTTGTCTGTTTTTCACATTAGAAGTAAGTTCCATGAGGGCAGGGACTATATTTGTCTTATTGAGTGTTGTGTGACAGCACTTAATAATGGCATATTGAATGAATAAATAATGGAAAAATGAATATAATAAGCATGGATGGTTTATCAAATGTAACTTTTAGTAAACCAGGCTACTTCCGACCCTAGAGACTTTACAAGAAGACAGAGTCAAAGCCAGTCAACCTGTCAGGAAGCCTGTCCTCACTTGTCAGTCATTTGCCAAATGAACTCTGCTCAGTGCAGCGCTTAGTAGCTCAGTACGCCAGAGAGCCGTATAGACCAGGCCTTTCTGTTTCTTAGGTTAATGAACAAGACTCTGTGATTTGATCATTAGGCCTTCTCACCTCAGGCCACCATTTCTCTTGTTAACTCTAACCCAGCCATTGGTCTTCTTTCAATGTCTCTAAAATGCCATTCACCTACTACAAACATTTTCCCACTGTACTCATTAGAAACATACGCAAGATCGATTTAGTCAATACTCTCATGTATCCCTACTGTTGCTTGTCATTTTCTTAAGCTCATGTGAAATTTCCCAACCAATGTGTCCTTTGGCCTGTGCTGTGGATTGCCAGGCTGCTGTTGCAACAGACATCTGCCTTCCCACAGTCTTCCAGGATACTTATGACGTTCTAGAAACCAAACAAAACCACACTTTTACTCTAAGTGCCCTCATGTGGCTTGGAGGACTGGTCCATGGTTTTCAGTAGTTCTCAACAATAGAGTGGCTGAATTTGCTTCAGAGACCCTGGTGGACATTTGCAAAACTATGAAAGGCTCATTAACATGATGGAAAGAGGGCCTCAAGGTCACAGGAAAGGAGGAGAAAGTTGAAACTCCATAGCAATCAAGTTGGGTTTCATTTTCTCCTTTGAGAGTCTTCAG
Source organism: Myotis davidii (assembly GCF_000327345.1). Classification (NCBI taxonomy): domain Eukaryota; kingdom Metazoa; phylum Chordata; class Mammalia; order Chiroptera; family Vespertilionidae; genus Myotis; species Myotis davidii. The sequence continues at coordinate 266,302 of NW_006283769.1, read as the reverse complement.
GGTAAATGAATTCCCTAATATTAGAATGTCTTTTGTAACATAAATAACATATTTTTGCTAGTTGTACTTATCAAAAATATTTAAAGGAATTAATCTTAAGACAAAAGGCGGAATGTTACAGTTCCTCCTTCCTTGCCAAAGAACCTTCTTGTTCCTTGTGTTTTCATCGCCTCCACATCTATGTTGTTTGCATGCAGTTGGTAAAACGGCACTGAATACAGCATCCCTCCTAGTTCATCAGCATACCTTACCGCTCCCCAATATGAGCTGATAATTAATACAGCTTGTTATGTCTCTAGTATGACTTGATAAACACAACCCAGCTGTATTCATCTTCCAAAATTGAAAAATGAGAACTAGCTTTTCTCCACTTAACTTTTTCTAAAGTTTCTGCAGGATGATGCTTGTGTTACAGTTAAACATCAGCTGCGCAGCTTTCTCTCTCTGTGGCTATGAGTCCCTTAGGTATAACTCTGCAATCAAAGGGAGGTCAGCTGTATCCAAGTAAAAATATGCCAGAATGTCTCTGGCATCACTTTCTCCCTGAAGATTTCAGCAGTTTTACTTCAGGAGAGGGAGAAAAAGTACTATGTTTTATCTAAAAATCTGAGAACTTAATTCATTAAAAAAATATAAAGTACCGAGTTATCCTTATGGAGAGCTATGCAAGCATAGGGTCCCCATGTCGCTGATCAAGTTGTTTGTTTTTCCTCTTACTAGGTTTCAAAAGAACGTGAACAATCTCAGAAAAACACTGCTACATAGGAACTACATGGCTACTACTGATGAATACTTCCCATATTGCTATTACATACAGAGAGGGCTAGAAATTCAAATTCAAGTTGAGCCTCATAGTCCTTGCCCAGTGTCCAATTCATTTCAGAAGCAGCTGAGGGCCAGTTCTTGGCAGAATTATGAAACAGATGGAAAAACATCGTTCTCTCTCTCTGTTTAGATGTCAGTTATCTAAACCTCTGAATTTCTTCACAAATAATTCATTGTCCTATTCCCGATAATAGGCGTAAGGTGGGATGCCTCTTAAGGGTATCTGCATTTTACTTGCCCTACAAATAAACCCAGGCCATTTAATGAAACCTAGAAGCTTCCCATCATCCCGTGGGAAATGTGTCCCAATGGAGTGACACAGACACTTGATTCTCTGAGAGCATTCCTCTCTCTGGTTCATATAATGCCTAAACCGGGTGTCATTTGAAACAGTTCTACTAAGGGCAAGCTATTTCTTGAGTGTCTACTATTTGCAAGCGATCATAACAAGTATGAACACATTTCCCTCAGTTAATGCCATTAATTTCCAAATGTTCAATTTCTTTGTAATTATTTCTTCTTTCTTTCATTATTAACTAATTATTTTATTCAGGCTGGTGGTTTGATGCTTGTGGTCCATCCAATCTAAACGGAATGTTCTATACAGCGGGACAAAACCTGGGCAAACTGAATGGGATAAAGTGGCATTACTTCAAGGGGCCCAGTTACTCCTTACATTCCGCAACCATGATGATCCGACCCTTGGATTTTTGAAGACACGATCTCAGGAGCAGTTTATAAAAACAACCAAGAAATCTGGAGACACTACCAGATGAGAAACCGCTTGAAAACATCTGGAGCAAAACCCTGTGTCCCCCTCCCGGCAACAGGCAGCAGTTCTGTGAAATCAGCCAGGTTCTTGACTGTGGATGTGGAGCCTGTTGAGTTCACAAAGGTCTGTGCTCGGGGTGACCCTGCTCGTGTGGCTCGGCTATCGAGGATGCCACTCACTGTCATGTTTTCAAAAGGGAAGGAACCGCTCAGCTCCCCACGCTTCAAGCTACTACTGGATCTTACTTTGGAACTATGATAAATAGGGTTGATTTCAGGTAAAACTGAAGAAGAAGAACATGAACCACCAACAAAAAGAATGTACATGAAGAATAGAAGCAGGCCTTTCATAATCCGTGGAAAAGATGTGTCACACCAGTGAAATGGTGGTGTTTCTATGCACACCTACTAACAATCCGTTTATACTGTTGCACAATTTTAGTAAAAGTTCAGGAAGCACAGCATCGCTCTCTGAGTCGGTTAAATGATAATGAATTTCAGAAGCCTAATTCCTAAGTCATACTTACTCATTGATTTCAGTTAACCCATCTTCAAGTGTAAACTCCATGTTGTTGAATCATAATGAATTGTAGTGCATAAAGGCTAACAGTGTGATGTCGGGACAGACTCTGTTACTCTTTTATTCTTTTATACAGTCCTCGGGAAAAAAAAATGAACATTATCAAGTATGGACCTATATGGTAAAAAATTATCCCCCCCCCACTATAGTTTTCATTTACTTTAAAAACTGACTGACTGATATAAAAATATATTTATAGTCTGAGTAAAGTTTAACAAATGTGAAATCTATCATCAAGCTCTTAAAATAATATACGTGCATTTAATATTTCCCATGATATCCTACATGAAAGCAGTTTTTGTAGAGTGTATTAAACTGAAGTAAAACCAAGTAAACTGGAACAGTTTATTTTACAGTATTTTCTTGCATGTATACATGTGAGTGTAACTACATTATTTTTAAATAATGATCTTCAGTTCTTCACCCTGTTATTTCATGCTAATTTAATTTTTGCTCACTAACTGAAACATGCTTTCCAAATTTACCCTGTTCCAGTTTCCATAAATGATACACTTTGAAGTCTATGAAAAGTAAAAAAATTATATTGTATATAGCGTGTTTATATCCACAGTAAACCTAATAGCTGTTTAATCTGGAATATGCAACACTGTTCTTAATTGATGCCAATAAACACAAGTTTTCAAAGAAATATACTACACTACTTTATGAAATACATTATTTTTTCATGTTTTTCTCCCTCAGGCTCTGTTTTTCTTAAGCAGTTTCAGATTTTTAAAATTATTAGTGATAAAAATTGGCAAAACTCTGTATTATGCATAAGGGAAATACACACAAAAATTAATCATAGTCACCTATTGAATAAAAAATTTTTAACTGCTGGTTGCTATAAATTTCTTAATGAAGATATGCCTGTGGTATAATCTATTTTAAGTGAGTTTTAAGTTACTACTGTCTCTAAGTGTTCAAGTTTACAATAGTGAACAGGTGTTATCAAAACATGAGATAAGAAAATTGAAATACATATTGGGTGTTCTTTTAGAAAAATAAAAGTTTTCTTCAAAGCAACAATACCGATTTCAAACCTGATGACTTGATCTGGTATGCCTTTATGGCTCTCCTCTATTTGAGAGAATAGAGCTATTCACATTTTTAAGAAAGTATTTTTTAAAATTTACCATCAAGTCTTTATATGTATGCATCTGTATACAACCTTGTTTTGCCTTATACGTGCTATTTGCAGGTATTACAGTTTTTCTATTCTTGGTGACTCCTTCATAGTACTGATTAGTCTCTCCCTCTAAAAACCTTCTTGATTGCCTTCATTTAAAAGAATGAAAGTGAGTGTTTAATTCTTTTGTGTTTCTACAGATTTTTTAAACCAGTTTTTTGATAAGAAATACTATTCCTCGAGTCATATTACAAAAATAAAATGAAATAACAAAAAAAAAGCATGATATTTACTGTTTTGTTATCTGGGTTTGAGAAATGAAATATTTTTTCCAATTATTTATAATAAAGCAATATAAAATGTTTTGTGATTTCATTATGTGCATTGTGTAATGCCTACATGTTTTTGGCGATTTAACGTGTATATCCTTTTCATTTAATTATTTCAGGATAAGATAAGTAGGCATTAGGATTTTGTCTTTAAATTTTTATTTCAATAAAACTCGTGGTTTCTATGCAAATTTCTTCACAACAATCACAATTTTATTTGATTTAAATAAAATTGAAAATAACATATTTGTGCACCCTTATATCATTTAAAATAAATATTTTAAAATCAGAGACCTATGAAGTATGGAATCACTGGGAAAAAAAACAACAACCACATACTGAATGAACTCAAGCCTCAATCTTAGAAAATCTTTGAGTCTGGGATATGATAAGAAAGCTTAGCTTCATCAGGATGGTCGATCAAAGCAATGAGTCGGAGTCCCACATCTCCACTCTGCGATTATGTCCTGCCAATTATTAAATGCTGTGTTAGCATAGGTCAATTGACAACAAAATCTGGGAACTCTGCCCGTAGAACAATAGGATGAGCGTTGAATATGAGTTTGGTATAAAAGGCAGAGAACTCCCCACCTGTGCCTCCAGGCCTACCAGCTGTCTTACCATTTCAGTCCTTATGAGGAAGCTTCTTACCTTTCTCCTGATTCTGCCACCACATTGAACACTCTTTAACTTGCACCTACATGATTGGGAAAGAGACCCTTCCTCCTGCTACTCTCTGCTCCTGTTCACCCCGTATCCACACACGCTTACTGTTAAAGCCAGACTTTGAAGATGTTCCTTCCTTGCTCAAAACTCTTCAGTGTTTCCTCACGGCTGCCTACATTTGAAATAAACATATCAGGTTAACCTCAGCCTGCATCGCCTGGTAGCTCCATTTCACCTACTCACATTCCAATCAAAACGAAGAAGCCTTTCCCTAGCTGGTTTGGCTCAGTGGATAGAGCATTGGCCTGCAGATCAAAAGGTCCTGGGTTTGATTCCAGTCAAGGGCACATACCTCCATTGCAAGCTCCTCCCTGGCTTGGGCCCTGGTCAGGGCTCGTGCAGAAGGCAACCAATCAATGTGTTTCTCCCACATTGATATTTTTCTCTGTCTTTCCCTCTCTCTTCCACTCTCTCTAAAAACCAATGGAACAATATCCTGGGGTGGGGATTAAAAAAATAACAAAGAAAAATAAAACGATGAAGCCTTGGTGCTAGACTGATTACAGAAAGGACCCCACCCTTCCCTTTCTCTGTACATGTCCTTGCAATGTGACTTTGCCACCCATCCCATAAACAGGTGGAGTCTGTTTCCCCATCCCATGAGGGGCTATCTTGAGATTTGCTCTTGCTGAAAAGAATGCAGGTGTACCTGTGTGTCATTTCTGAGCCTAGCTCTCAAGACCCATTCAGCTCCAATCTAGGAAAAGTACCAGGAGAAAGAGCCCAGAGTAGCCTAACGGAGGATTAGAGACCACCCAGTTCATCCAGCCCCCAGCTGACCCACCAGATGACCCCAGAAACACGAGTGATCTCAAATGACATCAACTGAGCCTGGCTTAGGTTAATAGAACTGCCCAGCTAACATACATAATCAGGAGAAACACTAAGCGTTGGTTTTAAGCCCTAAATTTTTGGGGGTGTTTTGTTAAGCATTATTCTTGTAATAATAGCTAATTAATATAGATTATTACAGCCCCCCCATCCACCCACCCACACATGTGAGATTCTTATGCAATCTAAAGTTTCAGAAACACTCCCTAAAATAATGTTCATCTCCTTCAGAATGGCAGGTTTCAACAGTTTTCTATGTGCATCAAAATAGTAGCTGCTTCATGACACTTTTTCTGATGCCCTCTGCTAATTGTCACCCTCCCTCCACTCACATACTCTTTACAGCTCTTAATATATTTTTGGAGCTTTGTCTTATATTCCCTACTGTTTTTATCAGAGTCTGCTTCTTACTCATCTTTTAATGCCCCACAGTACTTAGTAGACCTTTCATATTTGTTAAACATAATTGAATTACTCTGAAAAATTAAGAAATCTCTTCTATTTATATGAAATCCAACACTCATAGATTTGACCAGTCTCTTAAACCATTTATTTTCACACTTTAAAATGAGCCCATTCTTCTCCAGAAAAACAAGATGGTGCCCAAATTTATAGCTTTAGTCACCTCAGAAATCCACTTCATTACCAACTTTGCTGGAACATATATATATATATTGTGAGGGTGAGGAAGATCTAACTCTCCTTTTAATTTTAAAATAATGTCAATATATGAAATATACTATTAAATAATACTCATTTTGTTACACAGTTATAATTGTTTTTATTTTAGATATATATTTGGGTAGCTTATTTTCTGTTTTAGTGTTCAAGGTTCTAATGAAGCCTTCTTTTTCAGTTGATTTGGCTCTTTTAATAAAAGTTGTTTCTTCCACTTCAAGGTCAATATTTTCTCATGTATTCCTCTGATCATTGCTTTGTTGATTACTTACTTTAAATTAGCCATTGAGGTTATGAGAGTGAACATACTAAAAGAATTCCTAGGAACTGCAGACATTGAACAAGTCATTACATCTCTTGCATTATTTCAAGAAAGAAAACAATAGACTCATCCCCAGTGACAGATAATGGTGAAGGTTACTAACTCCCAGGGCTTTGCCTTTTAAACCAAGAAAAACAATCTCAAGATGGACTATTAAGTCTCATCAAAATGTGAAAGGATTTTTTACTTTGTTTTGCTTTGTTTTGGTGGAGAGGAGAATGACTTCTGATGCCACCCTTTTCAGGCCAGCTCCTACTTCATCCAGTCATAAGACTAGTCTGTTTCCTGCCGTCCATCCCCTCCATCTTGGCCCTCAGAGGTAGTCTCTGTGCATGTTGTGATGGTGGGAACTAGAGGGTACCACTGTCAACTGCTAATGCCAACAGAACTGTGACTACTCTACCTAAGTTTCTCTTATATAAATAAAAAAATTTCAATGCATCTTTTGCCTAGATAGGCTGTAAGGAACCAGAATCAGCTAAAAAAAATGTACTAAAATATTATAGGCAGAAAATATTCATTTGTGTGCACTCTAAGGCAGTGTCTAAACAGCATAACAATGGTGTAAAAGGTTAGAGAGGAAACTCATTAAGGCTGCAGATTAATTTTAATATTTCCATTAGGAGAAAGGTTGAGCCATAACAGTCATAATGAGATGCAGAAATATAGTTACATAAGCCTTTCCTTTAGGAAATTATTTATAGTTTTAATGTAATTAAAAGAGTGTGCATTATATTTAACAAATATATTTATGGAACAGTTACTGGCATCTAGATGAAGCTTTAGGAAGGTTTTGGGGATACAGATGATTACGGCATAAGAAACTCAAAACTAGAGAGAAAAACAAGCAAGTAGACATTAATGAGCAGTCAAAATTTTTAAAATTACTAGAGTTGATATAAGTATATTTGAGTTGCAATGAGAATAGTGAGACAAGAGTGATTAGTCCGTGGAAGACTGTATTGTGTTTTGTTGTGTGTGATGATAATGTGTGTAAAAAAATGAGTAATACTACTCAGTAGTACATTTTATATATACATGTTTTTAAGTTTAAAGAAACATTTGGGCCTCCTTCATTTTTCTTCATCCATTTCATAGAATATTGCGGCCTCGCTTTGTTTTGATAATTTATTG
>NW_006283769.1:233888-257886 GCF_000327345.1 Myotis davidii | reverse complement strand
AGTGTAGTGAGAAGAGGCTTTGTTTGTACAGAAGAAATGTGTCTTCCTCTAAAACAAAACACAAAAAAGCCTGTGAGGGAATGAATTGCCATAGGAAGAACAGCCACCTAATGGCCTCTATTTTATAGAGGAAGTGGAAGGAAAGGAAACTTTATGAGACTATAGGCAGTTCAATTAAATAGTGTTTGAAAATAGGTTCAGAATAACCACTTAGGGGAATCAGACAACTAACTGGCCAGAGGAGTCCCAACTTTACTGAGTGCTATTAAACACTTCATGGAGATTGGAAATCTTGAATGTGAACAGAATAATCTGCTTTTCCCAGTGATTTTCAGGTGTGTCGAAATAATGGGTAGCATCACTTAGTTTAACAGCTCCGCTCTGCCACACCTAGGTCACTTTACAACATCTAAGTACCTGGTTCAGTCCCCAATATTTGTGCCGATGAATGTTCACAACAAGGAAAAATTGCCTCTTCTTTGAAGTCCACCCAAATTTCCCCAAACTCAATTACTCCCCCTTCTTTTATGCCCCCACAGCATTTTACTTCTACCTCTATTACAGGATTCTCACAGTGTGACTTGCACTCTAGTCAACTGTTAACATACTTGTTCCCTCTCCAGATAATGAGCATTTTGAGCAGGTATCCAATTTAATTAGCGTTGTGTTACTAGAACCTAATTGTGCCTATAACAGTCTTAAATCTCAATTAATGATGTGCTCTGTCTTTTTCTGTTCCAGACTATAAACTCCTTGATTTCTTATTCCGTGCCTTATTTTACTTTGTGTTTGCAGGACCTGGCATAATACTAAGATAGCTTACGTGGTAAGTCATATTTGGTTGGTTGGGTGGGTGGTTGGATGGATGGATCCATGACACATGAATGAAAGCAGGAGGAACTCAAAATGATCTCCCAAGTCAAATTATTTTTCCTGAGAGTTTATATTTTAAGAAAAATGCCTTCCTGCTTTCAACAAAAAGATTACAAAGCCACATTTTTTTTAAACATCAAAGAGCTCATGTAAAGAGAACATCACATGATATACTAATGAGAATCATGTGGATAACATTTCTTCAAAATTAAAGATTTTTGTTTAAAGTATAAGGGGGAAAAACAGAAACAAGCACTGGATCCTAGCATGACAAAACCGTTTGATAATATTTGAGCGGCCTACGCCCAAACTAGTGATTAGTCTAGTGAGTCAAGTGTTCAGAGAGCAGCAGTACTGGCCTGAGCTCACCTCGGAGGGGAGACCCAGAGGGCAGGATGACAGCATGTCTTGGGACAGTGAAGCGGGAAAGGGAGTCATGGGAATTTCCATTATTGTACAAAAAGACAAAAGCCTCCACTGTAGTCTCTCTTGGATTATTCGTTCCTATATTATTGCTTTTGTGAGACTGTACATTAAGAATTGGAATAAGCTGCCTGAAGAGGGTGCCTGCTATGTAGAAAGGGATCAGTGAAATTGTGTTGATTGGCTGTCTCTGATGTGCAAGATTCTGAGAAGTCCCACAGCAGACAGAAGTGGTGTCCCTTGGCGTTTACCTCTACACTAGAGGCCCGTGCACAAATTTGTGCACCTGTGGGATACCTCGGCCTGGCCTGCGGTATTGGGCCAAAACCAGCTCTCCAACATCCCCTGAGGCAGTGGTTCTCAACCTTGGCTGCACATTATAATCATCTGGGAATCTTTTTAAAATCCTGATTTCTGGGCCTCTTTCTAGAAGTTGAGGTGAGAACCACTGCCCTGTGGAATCCTGGATTGTGAGAGGGTGCAAGCCAGGCCAAGGGACCCCACTGGTGCTCGATCAGGGTTGGGAAAGGACTCAGGAGGTTGGACAGCTGGAGAGAGGCATTGGGAGGTCTCCAGGGCATGTCCAGCCCATCTCACTCAGTCCCAATCAGCCGGACCCCAGCAGCAAGCTAACCTGCCAGTTGGAGCGTCTGCCCCCCTGGTGGTCAGTGCATGTCATAGTGAGTGGTTGAGCAGCCTTAACATATCATTTGCATATTACACTTTGATTGGTTGACAGGTTGACCGGACACTTAGTATATTCGGCTTTTATTATATAGGAGAGCAAAGGCTGTTGACTGGGAAAACCTGCCATTCTCTAGCTAGAGGAGGTTTCTGTGTGCTTGTTTGTTTGTTTGTTTTTGACCAGGAGCGCATGCACAGCACTTAAATTTGATACAACCTATAGATCTAACTATCAGCTTATAGGATCCATTTTTTTTTGTATTTTTGACATTCAATATTATTTAATATTAGTTTTAGGTGTACATACAGTGGTAAGACATTTATATAATTTTTGAAGTGATCCACTGATAATTAAAATACCCAACTGCCATCATATATAGTTATTACAATATTTTTTCTATGCTGTACTTTACATCCTCATGGATATTTTGTAATTTCAATTTGTACTTCTTTTTTTAATCCTCTAGAGAGAGAGGAAGGAAGAGAGAGAGATCAATTGGTTGCCTCCTGTATGTGTCCTGACCAGGGATCAAACCATAGCCTAGGAATGTGCCCTGACTGGGAATCTGACCTGCAACCTTTTGGTATATGGGACAGTGCTCCAACTGAGCCACCCTGCCAAAGCTATAAGATTTTTGGCAAGTGAAAAAAAAAATTCCAAATTTTAAAAAATGTGTTGAGATTAATGTTTCAAAATAAACACACTCGTATCAATTTCAGAAACAAATAGTTTAACCTGGAAAAATCTTTTAACTTCCTTTTTCAAAATTATTTTTTCATAACAAATATTTCTTTGAATATCAACTTTGTTTAAAATGTGGGCAATTTTTAAAAATGTATTCCATTATTATATTAGTCATATCCATTTATCATTAACAAATTTGGGATATTCTTTTATGTAGAAGAATAAGTGTGTAGCTTAACTTTAAATCCACCAATGCTATTTTAAAAGTTTCTTTAAAGTATTTTCTCTCTCTAATGGTGACATGTTTATATGAAAGATTTTCATAACTACTCCTTATCTCAATACAAAGTATTTTTAAAATTTTACAATATCTTAGCAGCCTTGCTTTAATATAGAGGATATTCTTTAAGAGCTTATGCACTCTATGCATTTCTAGATTTATGCACTCTTTTACCTAAATAGCTTACCTATGAAGGACTCAGGAAATGATGTTCTCTGCTCAATATTTCCTTGGAATCTTTTTGAAACATTCCAGTAAAGAGCAGCTGCTTCATCAGTGGTTACACTTCCACAGTTATTCCCACAAAACATTGTTTTTATTAACAAAATTACTTTCTGCTGAGAATGCATCATCTCTGCTACATCTTTCCTTTGGTGGTTTATAAAATAAGGAGCTCTTTGTGTATTTTATTAGTGAAATAGCATTGAGAAAATGCCATCAGCTGAAACACGTTAATAACATTTGTGCCTTTTCCCAACTCCATTGCAGAGTCTCCAAGTCGGGGGGCTTCTTTCTGATAGCCATGGCTATTCATTTGTATCAATCTGTGCAGCTTGCAACGATTGTATGACAAAAGCAGGCATTTACATATGTAACCGTATTTTGATATCATTTTCTGTGTATTATCTTAGCCATTTTATTGTGGCAGGAAGAATAAGCATATCCCTAAAAGTACTTCCTTTTTTTCATCCTTAAGTAACAAGCCTCAAAAAGAGTCTTTTGAACATTAATTGTCTTATTTAGTAAAATGGTGTTAAGTCTGGCTCAGTGTCCTATGACTTTAAACATTACACTAAGGTATACATATTTGTTTTTTGTGCTCCGACCACTTCCTTCAAAATTTCTCAGGCTGAATGTGAGAGAGCCAAGGCTCCGAGATCATGTGGTTGATTAGCAAGTCTTACTTTCTTTGCATTGGACAACATTGGCTTTTTAAAAAAAAAGATTTTTATTGACTTTTAGAGAGAGAGAAAGATCAGTGTGAGAGCAGAACATTGACCGGCTGTCTCCTGCACACCCCTACCAGAATGGAGCCCACAGCTCTGGTATGGCCCTGACTGGGAATCAAACCAGCAACCTTTTGTTGCATGGGATGATGCCCAGCCACCAGTCAGGGCTGGCTTTTATATTTTATTGATTTCTTCTTTATTATTTTAAATTTTATCTTTTAGACAGACAGACACCGAAGTTTTAATATTTCTTCCTACAATCAAAGATTTGTTTTGCAGACCCCCTGGTATAGGGACCCCACTATGAAATCACTTCTCTCTTATATGTACTCTTAGATAGGGACTAGTTTTTATTCATATTTGTAAACCTAGATCCAGGTTTAGTATTTGGTACAAGCTAAGTAACTGTTTATGGAGTTAAGCAGAACTGAAATATTATATCTTGATTAAGGTATATATCTATCTATCTATCTATCTATCTATCTATCTATATATATACACACACACACACACACACACACACATATATATACACACACATACACACACACACTCGAGGCCCAATGCATAAAAATTGTGCAAGAGTAGGCCTTCCTTCCCCCTGGCTGCCATCACCAGCTTCCCTCTGACCTGGGACCCAGGCCCAATGCATAAAAATTGTGCAAGAGTAGGCCTTCCTTCCCCCTGGCTGCCATCACCAGCTTCCCTCTGACACCTGGGACCCAGGCTTCCCTCGCAACCCCGGCTTTGTCTGGAAGGTCATCCGGTCTAATTAGCATATTATGCTTTTATTATATACTAGAGGCCCAGTGCATGAAATTCATGCACTGGTAGAGTCCCTAGTGGCTGGCGGCCAGCCAGGTACTCCCTCCCTTCCCCCGGCTGGCCCTGTCCCCTGGTCAAACTCCCGGTCGAGGGGGCAATTTGCATAGTATGCTTTTATTATATAGGAGAATTTATATATATATAATTTTCTCAGAGGAGGAAATTTTTCTAGTTTACTATACTTAGTTTATTATCAAAGGTTCATTTCACTCACCTTTTAATGAATTGATTATAGATGTATCAGTGTTTAACAATACCAGTTTTTTTGTTTTTTTAAAAATATATTTTATTGGTTTTACAGAGAGGAAGGGAGAGAGATAGAGAGTTAGAAACATCAATGAGAGAGAAACATCGATCAGCTGCCTCCTGCACACCTCCCACTGGGGATGTGCCCACAACCAAGGTACATGCCCTTGACCAGAATTGAACCTGGGACCTTTCAGTCGCAGGCCGATGCTCTATCCACTGAGCCAAACCAGTTATGGCAACAATACCAGTTTCATTAAGGAAAGCTATATGTATGATCATTCTTAAAACAGTCTATCCCCAAGTATCTTAAACCTGATTTAGAATATTACAAATATCTGTTATTTAAAAGGTAGACCATAACCACAAAAAAAATTGTATTATTCTAAGTACCACTTCCTATATTGAAGGAAGCAAGATCAAACCACAAAACCATTGCTGGGGCATGATATGTGTGCTTCCCTTGGATATTCAATGACTATGACTAAAACAAATAATATTTCTTTGCCTCCACTTCATAACATTATTAGGTTTAGTCTCCAGAAACATGCCTGAAATTTAAGACTTATTCATTATTAACCACTATTTACTGGCCTTAAATAATAGACTTGGAACACTAAGAAAATGATACTTTTTACCTTGAGGGTTTGCTGTGTAACTTGGACCAGAAGCTGAATGGAAATGTTTCAAGGTAGAGATTCAATTTTAGCTACATATGTAGTTCACAGATGTATTTATACAGAGCCAATAACCCCCTAAGTTATGACACTTGAAATTCCAAACTCTAACCAGTCAATATTTATGGAGCACCCACTGTGTGGAAAATGCTGTAGAGTCACCATGGAGAGCTGAACACAAAGTCAGCATTTCATTTCAAGGAATGAACAATTCAGTTGGGACTCCACTGTGTCAAACCCTCAGTATCATGCTAGTCGGTCTGATATGAAATTGAATGGAACATTAAGAAGTGAACACACTCAAGTATTTTTATGTTTCTATAATTCTAAGGTCTTGTCCACGATTCTGTCACACCCGGAATGCAGATTATAACATAATGAACCTAGACAGAATTGATTCATCATTAACACCTCAGGTTGTTGGGAAAATAAGACAAATTTCCTGGGTCCTATTTGCATGAAGGCTCAGAGTCCTCCTTCATAAAACAGTAAATGGGAATTAGGGCTTGGTTCCCAAAGAGCAGACTGAAGTTCTCAAAAAAGGAAAGAGAAAGGAAAACTCTTCCAACATTTATTGAAGGGCATCTCACAAACCAAGAGAATAACCAGTGATAAGTGAAGGTGTCATCCCCAACTCGAGGTGAATATGCCCCCCTGAGCACATGACAAGTATGCCAGGAATAACGGAAGACTCAGTTTAGAAAGACAAGATTACCAGGGAGCAAGCACCGACTAAATGTACATCTAAAAACGGAATCAACAATTGCACTAGTGTTACAAGAAGGCATTGACTATGAATATATATCTGGGAACTTCCATCTGTGGCCTGGGGGAAGGAATTACTCATAGTTACATTTTAGTGGAGCTGAGGCAACTAGCAGACGATCCAAAATTATTTTGGGGAATCTGACCATACACAAGGCAGAACAACAGCAAAGCCATATGCAGGGTAGGGTGGAGGGTGAGTCTGTGGGAGCCCAGTAATAAGATAGAAAAATATGTCATGGATAATAAATAATGACTAATTGGAGATGGTGATGGTGTTTCTCCTGAAGCCAGAGGATGTTCTCATGTCAACAACCCTGGAGAGGAAGTCCTGATTTAGAGGGCAAACGTTCGGTTGATAAGAGGGCGAATCTTTCTTTCTCTTACGCTTCCCCTCTGAAACAGGGAGACACAGAGCCCTACTGGGAGTGTGGAGAGGGAGTTAGAAGTCACTTCCTAAGCATGTGTTTGTTTGTTTATTCATGAATACAGTGAGTAAATGTTAGACTGAGAACCAGACTGGTGTATTCTCTGCATCACTGAATCTGTATTTTTCTGTGAGAGGCTTAATGCATAAAGAATTTAATGATTATTTAATCATTTAATTTTGTTTCGGATCACTAAAGATGCTACTAAGAAAATAAAATAAAGCAGGGTCAGATGTGAGAATGAAAGGGCAGGGGATGGGGGGGCCGTTTTAGGGAAAGTGGCCAGACGGTGGTGAGAAGAGGACTTGAAGGGGACTTTAATCGGAAGAAGTGAGCTGGGCAATAGCTCTCCGTCCTAGAGGGGGAAGGAGGCACGCGCTTTCTGTGCCAGGGAGACAGCCAAGGTGGCAGGGGTCAGGTGCCAGAAGTGATCAAGGCTTTGGTAGAAGTTGGCAGCAACCATGGCCTGTGGGTCTTTGCAGTGTATGTTAAGGATGTAGGTTTTGTCCTAGGGCCTGTGGGAAGCAGTGGAGAGTTTTGAACAGTGAGCGATGTGATCTGATTTCATTCTTTAAAATTGTCGCAATTTCTTTTTCTTTGTGAAGAGAGCTGCAGCTGGATGTACGATACCACGCGCCTTCCTTATCACTGATACCACTCTGGCACAAGCGTCTGCCAAATATTATCCTGTTTTATTCCAGAAACGTCTACCAGTCAGGGGTTTACATTCTTTTGAGGCTATCTACACTGAGGAAAATTTTAAGACCGTAATGAATAAAAGCAATTTTAAAGATGAATTCCATGAGCAAAAAATTTCAAGGCATAAAATGTTTCCAAAGATAGTAAAGTTCTTCTGTTGGTGCAGAGCCTAGTAACAATGGGTACGCTTCTCTCTTTTTAAAAAATGGTGCCAAAAATTCCTACATGATGATCAGAATCCAGATAGTACATTGGAACCGTGTCCTGGCAAGAGATGGATGCGTCCTGACTTAGGCCTTGCCCCACCGTGTTCTCTCTCTACTGCGCCTCCATCTGGGCACATTTCCTCCTGTGGCAGCGACTCCTCTCATCTGCCATCAGGACAGGCACAATTATTCTTAAAACTCCCATTGTATACACTCTCTCATGTCTGTTCGGGGCAGTAGTTTCGCTGTGTCTCAATATTGTCAAAACTTCTAGTCAGTTCTCATCCCCAGTAAATGTAACTTTTTGATCATTTCTGTGCCTACACCAGTGATGGCGAACCTTTTGAGCTCGGCGTGTCAGCATTTTGAAAAACCCTAACTTAACTCTGGTGCCGTGTCACATATAGAAATTTTTTGATATTTGCAACCATAGTAAAACAAAGACTTATATTTTTGATATTTATTTTATATATTTAAGTGCCATTTAACAAAGAAAAAGCAACCAAAAAAATGAGTTCACATGTCACCTCTGACACGCGTGTCATAGGTTCGCCATCACTGGCCTACACTAAGAACTATATTCAGGATACATAGTTGAGCTTTGGGAGATAATTGTTTCACATGCAGAGAAAGGATTGAATCCCTTCCAGTTGAAGCTGTGTGACCTTGAGCAAATTACCTAACTTCTCTGGACTTCAGTTTCCTAATGGGACTAATTGCTACCTCATAAGACTATAATAACGGTTCAGGGGAAAATGTGTAAACTTATTTCACATTCCAGCTTTCCCTCTGAAACAGGGAGACACAGAGCCCTACTGCGAGTGTGGAGAGGGTGTTAGAAGTCACTTCCTAAGCATGTGTTTGTTTGTTTATTCATGAATACAGTGAGTAAATGTTAGACTGAGAACCAGACTGGTGTATTCTCTGCATCACTGAATCTGCAAAATATAAATGGTAGATAAAATAAATAGTAGCTTTTTTATTAATAAAAAGTCATTAAAATAACAATTACCGGTGCAACCTAAAAAGAACATAGTAAACTTATAACCATTTCTGGTCCTGAACCACCTAAGGAAATGCAGAGAACCACATGAGAGGGCTCAAAATAAAGGTCAATAAGTTATTTGAACACATGAATATTTTTAACTAAACATTACACACATTTACCACAAAATAACTCAACTTCCCAGTGCGTAGTTTAAGAGTTAAAGAAGGAAAGTAATTAATACAATAACATAATTAAACAGTTATGAAAGAGAGCAAGCTCTCAAAATGACTTCTCTATGATGATCACTTTTACTTATTTCCTCTCTGGGCACACTTAAGTAAAGCCCTAGGAAACTCAAAAGATTGTTTATCCAAGGGTTGGCATCTAGATTATTTTAAAATGACATTTCTTATTTTTAGAAAGACATCACTTATTTTATTCCAAAAAAGTAAAACAGTGTCTTGGCCTTTCCCTCTGAACTTTCACCTTCCCGAAAGCTATCTCCAGCAATCTGCAAAACCCCTCCATATGGAATGATTTAATTTGACAAAGGAAAAAATAGCAATTAACTTTATTTTAATTGACTCAAGTGTGTGATGTCTGGAAAAGCTGATGACGCAAAAGAATATTTGACAAGAATGTTTTTAGATCAGAGGGAAATTGCAAAACTTTTGGCTGTGAACCAAATAGGCTTACTTTGACAACATCCTGTAATAAACACCAGGAGAAAATTGTTAGGTATGCAGCAATTTATTCGGGACAATTTTTAGACGGTTTCCACTGGATAAAATGGCCTTTTCTTTTTTCATCCACTTCTGAGTGCCTGTCTGTGTTTAGTATTCTTCACAACGAACTACTAATTAGAACCAGATCTCGTACAAGCATCTCTAAAATTCTCCTAATGCTGACCTGTAACACCCATGTGATTTCTACTGTGGGCCACTCACCTCTTTAAAAAAATCCTGTATCAGATAGATTCGCATTGAATTGAAAACTTGACTTTTCTTTCGTATCGTGTTTAAAAACCAGTAGATATAATGCTCATGTGATGTGTGAAGGGTGAATACTGAAAATTTATTTGGGCTAATGGCTTTGAGCTTGGAGTCTAGCATTGATCTAGAGCTCCATTTTAATAACAACTGTTTCACTTATTAGCTGGGTGAACTTGGGACTGTTAGTTGACCTTTTCAAGCCTCTGTTTCTCATCTGCAAAATGGAGTTAGCAATATCAATTCCTCTAACTTACGGTTATATCAAGGAAAAAATAAAAAAATAAATTTTGTAAAGTGTTTAACAATAACTGACATAATTATATTAAATTTTACAACCTTATCAGTTTATAGAAGGAAAAAAAAAGATCAACAATTTCAATTACTTCACAAGATAGTTTACCTGAAAAAAATTGGTCCCTTCTGGCAACCATTGCTGACTTTTAATTTGTGGGAT
The DNA here is from genome assembly GCF_000327345.1 of Myotis davidii. Classification (NCBI taxonomy): domain Eukaryota; kingdom Metazoa; phylum Chordata; class Mammalia; order Chiroptera; family Vespertilionidae; genus Myotis; species Myotis davidii. The sequence continues at coordinate 247,711 of NW_006283769.1, read as the reverse complement.
GTGTGTGAATTTAGTTTCAACACCAAATCAGTGAAAATGGCCAGGCCAATTTTGTCTGTAAACAGTACCTCAGTTAGATTTGATTCTGAAATTACAAAATTTTGTCAGTTATTCATGGAGCCTAATTCAGTAGCAGTCAGGAAACCAAGATCCATCTATGAGAAAAATAGTACTATATTCATTTTTATTTAGGCCTTCTACTATTCCTGTCTATTCAGTTGGCTTACCCCACCTAAAAAGTGATTTTGATTTGTGAGGAGTTTCCATATCTTAAGAAAATTATATATATTTAAAAGCATGAAGCAAATAAAATCACACTTCTAAAAAATGCCAAATTCTCTGGACTTCCTAGGGACAAGTGACCTAAAATGATATGTTCATTGTCCCCTGAAGTCATCCAGGGGACTCCAAAGTCCAGTATCCTCACACCTGACTTTCCAAAATAGTTGAACCCAACTGGGATGAGCTAAATGATTCATCTTCATGTGGAATGTGGAGAAGGAGCAGAAGAGATCCCAAAGGTAACACGTTATAACAACACAAAGATGTGTAGCTTCAAACTGACATCTCACATAGAACCTAGGAATGGACTGAATCAAAACAATGGCTGGAAAGAATTGTCCAGTTTTGCTCCAGGAATTTAATAGAAAAGCTTAGAGGCATGAAGCTTCTTGATGGTCTTCCAGCGATCGTCAGTAGTGTCCCACAGGCTTGGAGAGTTTTGGAAAAGACATTACAGAGCTGAAAATGAACAGTAACTAAAGAAGCACATGTCACATTCTTAACTCTGTTAACTCACAAAAATATAAGGTGTTCCCAAACATGTACTAATATACACACACTTTGAATAATTATAAAAGCAGTGTGTATTAAAATACATTTCATTTTCAAAATTGAACTATGGTATGCATTTTGGGGGGATTTTGTATATTCAGAATCAGCATCACTCAAGGAAAAATACAATTTAATCACTACGGAAAACTCTTCTTTCTTAGCAAGCAGTTTCATTTCTCTCTCCAGATTTTGAAAAATTTAGTTCAGACTTCATCTTTAATTTGAACTCTTAACTTGATGACACATTGAAAAAGTATGACATGGACTCAAACCAAAGATTTTATGTGGCCTGTAGCTCCAATTCTTCTTAATCCAGGATGGTCTTCGCTCTTGGGCTTATATCTTGAAGTTTATGAGTATCAAGAAGGAAACGTAGGACAAGGACGCTTTTATAGTATGACATAATAAAATGAGGTGCTTAAAAGATTTGGAAAATGACCTAAATATGAATTTTACAATTCAATAATCCCAAGTAATCTTGATAGTACAGGAAAGATGATGGTACATTTTCTTATATATAAGGAATGAATGTGTCAATATTTTTATATTAAGTTTGTCTAAAAGAAATAAATATGCCTGGCCTTGAGCTATTTCGTGTGTGTGTGTGTGTGTGTGTGTGTGTGTGTGTGTGTGTGTGTGTATGAAAGAAAGAGAGATAGAGATTGAGATAGAAAGAAAGAGAAAGAAAGAAGAAAGAGGAAGGGAGAAAGAAAGGAAGGAAAAGAGAAGAAGAAAGAAAGAAAGAGGAAAGGAAGAAATATGGATTCAGATCATTTTCATTTGTGCCAGGGTTACCAGTTGATCAGACCTCCCTGGAAGGAGGTTTCGGAAAGGCATTCCAAACTTTTACCAGTGACTGATGATGTTATAGAATCCATGTTTAAGCAATTTTCAGACGACATGAAGTAGAGGAGGCTATCTAACCTATTGACCATCTGCCAGATGTATGCCTCCCACAACAACACAAAAAGATAAACGAGGTGAGGAGATGAATTTAATAGGCTGCTTTAAATATATTTTAATTATAGAAGGGAATGCTCATTATGAAAACCAATTTTGGAAAAATATCCATAAGAACTAAAGGCTATAAAGTAAAATTTATAAGATTCTTTCCCATCCTTTCAGACTCCTACTCATCCTCAAATATAATCATCCTCAAATATAATCATTCAAGGTTTCTTACTACCCTTCCAGACATTTTCTATGTCTGGAAGTATAGAAGTCAAACTTTTTATGACTACCAGTATACATATTAAATACATACATGTATATGTGTATGTATATATACACACTACACACATTTAATTCTTGTTAACAGTTGCATAGCAATCTATTATGTTAAGCAGTATTTATTTAATTAATTTTTGATAATTTGAAATTCAGGTTGTTTATATATAATGTTGAAATGAACATCCTTATACATTGATCTTTATGCACTGTATGAACTTTTAAAAGTAGAATTATTGGACCAAAGAATAAAAATATCTGTAAACTACTAGAAAATCCATAAAAATATGCATATTCAAACTCAGCTAAAAAGAAAAATCTTAATGTAACAAATATAGATCTGAGTAATTACTCAGAATACAATAAAATACAAACATAAAATAGAGGTAATGAGACACAGAGGATATAATAAAATAGTCTAACATGTCATATTGGAGAGGCAGACACAGGAAATTCAGAGAATATGGGAAAGGCAAAATGTGCAGAAAAATGGTTGAAAAAGCTCCAAAACCAATGAAAGATATAAATGCTTACCTTTAGGAAAGACAATAAAGCTACAGTTATGGATATCATAATAAAACTACAAAACACCAAAGATACATTTTAAAAACATGCAGAGAGAAAAGACAGGTACTAGGAAAGGAAGGAAAATTAGACTGATAGAAAACATCCAAAGAGCAACATTGAAGGTAATGTTGAGAACTGAAGGTATAAAAAAAAAAGTTTTGAGTTCAGGATAAACTCTGTTTCGGCCAAAATTAAGAAGTGACATCCAATATAAACTAACGTGAACTTAGACCTCACTTATAGAAATAGTAGCATAAGGGGAAATGGTTTAGAATTGATATACTATTTATAAAATTACAGTAGGAAAATGGGGCTTAGTTCTAGCTACCATCTTTATTTCAAGAGATGAAACTCCAAGTTCTGTTGGTGCAAGAACACATGAAGGAATTGGGGATATTTAACAAAAGTAACAGATAAAGGTCATGATACTTATTTTTAAATTGTTATCAATTTGAATGACTACCGCACAGTAGACAGATATGTCCTGTATGGGAAAGAATACGAATTAAATATGTTCTAGACCTAAGGAATTACATACACATTGTCAAATTTTGAGGGAAAAATGACCTGATTATCAGAACTAAGCAAATATGGAATGAGCTCTTTCAAAAAGTCGTGAGATTTCTATCATTGTAGGTATTAAAAAGAAAAGCTAGAAGACCCTTGACCAGTAGACTATAGAGAAAATTCAGAAATTATAGGAAAAAAATAAGTTTCAAGTTTAATGTTAGTTGGCCTGGAAGGACTTGAGCCTCCATGGGACCTATCTCTCTGGAGGAAATAATAAAATTAAGTGCAAACAAATTTTCACAAATGCCCACCTTACCCACTTTACCCCACAAAGACCTCAGCCTCCTGGCACCATCAAATAACAAAGACAATCAAACTCCAATTATTAAATATTGGTATATTTTCTAAACTTAAAATAAACAAATCTTCCTATTTATCTGGACTTTTAATTTCAAAATCTATTAGGTGCATTTGCTCAATTTCTTCAGCCCTATGAGGAGAATCAAAGAAAAAAAAAATCAATGTTCCACTGGCCAATGACAATATTGGAAGGGCAGGTTTCCCTATGTTCAGCTGGTATTTTGTGATCTGCAATATCTTATTTCTTTTGATAAAGTTAAGTCACTTAGTGGGACAGAAAGAAAGAGCAAATTGTCCTATTGAATCAAAATTCCATCTAACAGAGATGGCACTAAACTCCGATGTCCAGACTCTATGGGCTATGCATATAAATTCCCCAGGATTAATTTCACCACACCCCCGACCCCCCCTTTGAAAAAATCTTGAGATTAAAATTTGCCCTTAATTTTCCCACCACTTGATGACTTGAGTTACTATGCTAAAGCAATGATACTGTCTCAAAATTTGGGGGGGGAGGGGAGAGGAACTTTTTTTGTCCTTTTCAATACTACGTGTCAACAGAAGTTCTATGTTTTTAATCTTCCAAGACAATATACTCTATAGGACAACTTCTTGCAATAGGCCAAGACCCAAGAGCCCTAACATCTGACCAACAAAAGCTGTCTTTTAAGTGTGTATTTGTAGATGTCACTTAAACAAATCAACTTCCCATTTCAGCTTAAGAGTCGAGAACCACATTTTCAACAAAATCCATCTGGTTTGCATTTCATCTCAGAATTCAACACCAGGTGTCTTTCATGTGCATTCAATTTTGGGTGGGGAGTTGGGAGTACCACAAAACAAGGAATGATTTGAAGTGGTTTAATCACACAGATAAAGGGTATGCTGATACTCTATGTCCCCAATACATTATTTCTTCTTGTTGCTTTCTTTTATTGTTGTTGGTATGGGCTGATTTTAGTTTTCCTTTCAAACTGTAGGTTTGGGATGTTAAGGCAGCATGAGCTCAGATACGTTCATTGAAATTCAGAGACTGTATGCACTCAATGAAAATTTCAGAAACTAGACTAAAAAAAGAGAGAGAGAGAGAAAGGGGGCAGGAAGGAGGGAAAGCAGGGGAGAGAAAAAATCATTCACTAACATCTTTATCAAACAATTAGTCATCCTTGGGAAATGTGGTTCAGTTTCTTTGGTAGTGTGAAATTTAAACAAAAGAATAACTATTACACCAGTTACAGAAATCAAGCTGTCTTGGGGGAAAACTTTTTGATAAATGAAAGGCAATTTTATCTTCTTGCATAAAGAGTACTATAAAATTCTTTCCCTTGGGAGAATGAGTCCACTTTTAATTAAAATAAAGTCTATGATATGAGTCCAAACACAGTATTCCCTCACTTCCATTATCAGAAAATCACTAATAATATACAACTCTCCTGGTGTTAACACAATATATGATATTTTATTTGCTAAAACAAGTAAATAATATCAATATATAACCACCAAAGAAAGATTTCTTATTTTGCAGAATCACTAATACTCAGAAAGAAATTTAATTTTTTTGAGATGTTAGTCAATAATGACTTTTCTTGAACATCATAAAGTAGAAGTTGACATTACTGAACAAGCACCTATGTGAAATTAAGACAATAAACATTAGGCGTATTTTAACTCATTAACTAATAAATTTGCATGTCTACATAAAGTATTATTTATTATAGGGCAATCAGCTCTGAATCTAAAATATCTTTCAGAATTTCTTGGACATGATATGCCGTTAAGGGGCTATCTTTCAACAAACACAGCCCTTACTTTATCAAAAACCCTCTATGTATGCTTCTTAGTTGAAAAATAGCCCTTCCCAGAATGTAAATATACCAAGGTTAAATTTACTAGGTACAACAATTCACATTATGTCTCTTTTATTTTTTAATTTTTATTGTTGAAAGTATTACATATGTCCCCTTTGGTTTTCCCCATTGACCTCCCGCCCCAGGCCTTCACCACCCTATTGTCTGTGTCCATGTGTTATGCATATATGCATACAAGTTCTTTGGTTGATCTCTACCCACCCCACATTATGTCTTAAACAACACTTCTTTACAATTTTCTTACATACTTTGTAAATAATACAAAAACTCAAGAAAAATAGTTTGGTTTGAAAAGCTCAGATATCTTCTTGCATTGGGTGGTTTATGATTGGGGTGGTTGGGGGGTGCATGAGAACCCTTTGGAGCCACCTCTTGGCTGTATCCAGCAGCATATGCCCTCAGGTTAGAGTGGTACAGCATGATGTTTCTATGCATCAGCCAGATCCCGAGCAGCCTTTCAGGTAGCCTGGCTTGGTGTTCAGGCCATGCATGCAATGCCAGGTCCCCAGATTTGTAGGTATGTGGACTTCAGCCGTAGTATTAAATAAGATAATACATACCATGTACTTAGCTCACTGCCTGGTTCAAATCAGGCTATCAGTATAGCAGTAATACTAATACTATTATTTTTATTAATCCCCAAACTAAAGGGGAAATTGTTGCTTAATGGGGACCTAGCAGAGTACACAGGGTCAAGTATAAGGATTATCAACCAACAAACTCAGACATCTTCACTCAAGTTGAAATTACAGAATAAAGAAATACTCCTACAAGCTAATTAAGAGTAAGGAGCATGCTTTCCCTTAAGAAGAGCAGAAATAAATGGGACTTTTCTAACTATCCCAGTTTAAGGACGATAAGCCTTATTAAAGACACAGTAAATAATGGCTTTTCATTAATGTGATTTATTTAGATGTAAAGAAACTGGAGAGATGCACATCCTGAACTTATTATAAATCCCAAACTCCTGAGCTGCAGGGAGACTGGGGGAAGCACACGGTGGACACTCCAGAAGCAGAAATCGCTGTTATGCGACTTGAAACAATTCCACTTAAACTCGAACACATGGAAAGGATATTTTCCAGATACGCTGCAAAGATTTGAAAAGAAAGCTGAATAACAGAAATGCAACACTACCCCAAGGTGAAATTGGTAGTTAGGCTGAGATTCAAAAGGTCGGAGAGTTTTTGCCTCAAAACTTGATTCCTCACCTACCTAAGTCTCTTAGGGATGCAGCTGGGTCTGTTATCAAAGACATTCATTGGAGAAACATTTATGGAGTATCTAATATAGAGCCAGACGCTAGGTCAGACAGTAGGGACACAACAATGACTAAGTCATTCTGCTGTAGCCACCTTAGAATGTTGTCCCATCCAGTGACCTGGAAAACCTGCAGATGCAGAGTTTCTGTACAGCACGGTGACGAGTTGTCTGAGAGCTGCCAAAATGCAAGGTGCGAGGCTTGCCTGTGGGAAGGAGCACTCCGGTCTCCCCAAGGGACAGAAGAGAGGGCTGAGGTTGGACACCTGAACCTGTGGCTTTGGAATAACTGGCTAGGAGGGTCTTAGGGACAGAATCTGGTCGCAGGTGTCTGGCTTGAAGCTGCGTTTGTATAGCACTTTACATAATATTGATAGGATGTCAGTTCTTCACAAGAGAGAAAACGTGGGGGGGAAGCTGACATATTATGGGCGGGGGTACCAAAGTCCCTGCAGGTCTCTGTCCTCTCTCAGTGCCACAGTCAATTTTTACCAAGTACTTAAAGATGAGTTAAGCCGAAACCGGTTTGGCTCAGTGGACAGAGCGTCGGCCTGCGGACTGAAAGGTCCCGGGTTCGATTCTGGTCAAGGGCATGTACCTGGGTTGCAGGCACATCCCCAGGAGGAGATGTGCAGGAGGCAGCTGATCGATGTTTCTCTCTCATTGATGTTTCTAACTCTATCTCTCTCCCTTCCTCTCTGTAAAAAATCAATAAAATATATTTTAAAAAAAAAGATGAGTTAAGGTTTGTCAGACTGAAATGAGAAGCAAGGGCATCCCTGGCAGAAAGGCAGGAGAGAAAAAGAGAGTGGGGGAATTCAAATAGTTTAAGTTGGTGAGAAGAAGTGGGTCTCAATCTGGCAGCACATTGAAGGGCTTTTAAAAACATACTAATGTCCAGATTTCATCTGAACCCAATGAAATTGTAGGCTGTGGGCATGGGTCCTGGCTCTGGTCTTTCTTAAAAGCCCCCATGGTGATTCTAACCTATAGTCAGACTTCAAAACAATTGCTCTACGTTAGTGCATGCGGGGTAGGGGAAGGAGATGACGCTGGAGGTGGTCTCATCATATGCACTAACTAGAGAACCTTCAGGAATGTGAAATGGGAGGTGTTGTGGTAGGACGGAGATATTCTGTCTTTCTGGAGGTAATGTGAAGTTGGAATCTAGTGAGAACTAGGTAGGAGGCAGAGAAACCAGAGTTTATTGATCCCAGTCAAGGGCTGATACATGCTGCAGAGGGGGTGCAGAGAAAGGGTGGATTTGATGAATACTTAGGAGCCAGGACTGAGGTTTGGGCAATCTTGTAGATGTTTTCTTCCAATCACCAAGTCACCACATTCAGAAAAAAAAATGAGAAGTGGTCTGGAGGTGGGCATGAGGAAAGCATCAGACAGATTGGGTTCATGGTGGAGAAGGAACAACAGGGGGTGTTTTTAGACCATGTGTGGACATGGGGGGTGCTGCTCTGATGAAGGGTCTGGGCTGGACACAGGGAGATACGGAGATTTGGACTTCAGTGGAGAGCCGTGACAGACAAGTCGTAGATGAGGATGACTTTCCCAGAGTGAGTGGGCCATGAGGAGGAAAGGTGGCAGAGGACAAAGCCATGCAGATACATGGCTTTAGGTTTTTGGTTCAACCAAAGGAGGGCTCAGGGCCATTTATATTGATTTGAGCACCTGATCCTAAAACTTCACAGTAAATAAAATATTACTGGTTGAAGAAGGCTCACTGGAAACAGTGGATTAAACGCAGAGCCCCTGTCTTTAACCTCTGTGAGTAATTAGCCCACCTCTCCTTTTAAATCTGAACAGCAAATACTTTCTTTTCTGATAGCACATTTGGGAGGCGGAGTAAAACAGTTTGAGATAGAATGTTAAGAGTATGAATAAAGAATTGTAAAAAACATTATTTTACTAATTATTATCATTTCTGGTAATCTATCCTAAGGAACAATTATAAAAACATGCAAACATATTTAATAAAAGTATATTTAATTCATCATAACATTCACTGTATTCAAGATATTTGTACTAGTGAAAAAATTAGAAAAATAAATACCTGTTATTTGTGCATTAATTAATTAATTATAATGATTCACAAAATGGCATATTTTTTTTATATCATAGTAATTAAGAGAACAGTTTGTGGAATAAATCTTACCTGCCTTTTGACTGTGTGACTTTGAGAAGTTATTAACTTCCCTAATCCTTTTTTACATTATCTATAATAAGATGGATTGTAATATCTATTGCATAGCAGGTGAGCATTAACTAGGGGGAAAATGAAAAGTAGAATTTTTAATAATATTGAATGCTTACAGTAATCTAGGTACTCTTCCAAGTATTAATATTTTACCTATATTTTAATTTACTTAATCTCCATAAAACCATAGTAAGTCCTCATTTTAAAAATGAGGAATCTGATGTCAGAAGGTCGCACAAGGTCGCTCAGCAGATGAGCGTAGGAGTAGGAGTGCTTACCAGGCAGCCCCACTCCGAGAGCTTTGCCTTTAACTGCTGGGTGTCTGGCCCTGGGAGGACTAAATAAGTACAGATTATTATTTCTATTGTTTTTATTTTAAAAGATCAGAAAAAACTACATGAAAAAATAAAGTGCTTATCTTATGTGGTGGGCCTATTGATATTAATTTTTATTCTTTCATTCTGTACTATTTTAAAATATTTATATTTTTAACCCTTAACTTTATAGCACAATAATATAAAATAAACGTAAAATAAGATAAATCTGAGTTCTATATCTGATCCCATCACTATCAGAAGTAACTTTACTGCATTGTTCACTTGAGTGGTTCTTCAGTATTTCTAAAAATGGAGATGATATTTAATGGTAGATTTCAATCTTTTTAACAATGGAATTATTTAAGAAAATTTATTTTAGAAGTTCAATCTGGTAAACAAACCAACATATAGCTTCTCTGATTATCATAGGGGAGGGCTTTGAAAAGGGGAGCACAGAGTAGAGAGGCTTACCATCCCCCCACAATGCACAGGAGAGGCGTAGGCATGCTGCAGTAAGAGGCAGTCTCAAATTTTCAGTCATTTTAGTAAACGAGTTTCTTGCTCATGCTCTATGTCTGAGATAAGTAAGTGGGGTGATGGGATGTGGGAAGGTAGAACTCCACAAGGTCACTCAGGGATTCAACTCCACAAGGTCACTCAGGGATCCAAGTTGAAGGACATTCCTCCATCTCATTGCTTTACTTTCAGAAGCTTCTGGACTTCTTGGTGACAAGTGCAGGAAAGGAGAGACTGGGTGATTGCAGAGTCTTTAATTGCCTTAACCAGGAAGCGAAGTATGTCACTCTGCTCACACTTCACTGGCCAGTGCTCATCACATTGCCCAGCCAACAGTGAGACACACGGTATTTCATGTGTCTGGCGAAACAGGAGAAGCAATTATTGATGAAACCCAGCAATGTCCACCACGATTATCCAGGTGGCCTGAAGGGATCCTGAGAGTACTTTTAACACATCACTCATGTGTTTAATAATATCTTTCCCCCTCAAGTAGTCTGTGCGTCTTTGAGATCTATAAAGTTTTTTGAGAACTGCCCTTTCTTAATTCTAATATTAAATAGGGAACATGAATCTGTAGTATATTGCCTCAGTGACCCTTCCTGTCCTTACTCTTTTGGTGCAAACAGGTGTCTATTCTCTTTCTTTATATGAGCACAACCAATTATGGGGTTCTGCATTTTGCTTTTCATTCAATAGTATCAATATTTTCATTCCAAATGAAAAAAAAAAAAAGGATGTAATGAGAACAAAGGAAAGCCCACATTCAAATAAATTCCAGAAGTGCAGGATTAAAAAATTAAATAGGTATTTTTATTGCCGAACTACTTCCTTTTAATGTGGTCGTATAGTGGCCATTTCCCATGAGGTAATTATAATAAAGGGTGGGGCAAAAGTAGGTTTCTAGTTGTGAGTACAAAAAAATAGAGTTTATGCTTGTATTTTAATTAATTAATTATTGTATTATTATTCCATATGGACAACTGTAAGCCTAATTTTGCCAGAACTCTTTTCTCATTGAACTATTATCCAAAAGTCTCAAAAATCCTGCTCTTTAGAGCACATCCAAGAAAACAGCACACACTGTAGAATGTGGCATGCACAAATAATATTACAATGCTCATAAATGTGCTGGGAACCTGGTTGTGGCTTATCCTATTGCTTCTAATGCCTTCAATAGCCCCAGGAGATAAGCAAGGCCCCAAATCCCAAATCCCACATGATAGCGGGTGTGAAGTCGCTTAGCCTCTGTGCCCCCGACCTGACCGCCCTGGGGTTGCAGGAGAATCTGTGCACGGCGCTATGCAATGAGGGATCTAGTTTTCAACACTGACCCTGATAAAGAAGTGAGAAACCCTTCCCTTCTCAAGGAGGAGAATGTAACCCTCACCTGTGTCAATACAACACATCCAGGAAAGAACAGTCAAAATGAGCAGAGCATTCAGGCCCTGGGAGCTGCAGAACCACGCAAATAGGCAAATGCCATGTCTAGGATTAACCAGCACAATCCAACACTTTGCAGAACATTTTCAAGGTGGCAGTCTGAATAAAGAAATTGATGAAGTCTGGGGGGCCTTCTATAAATAGATAAGTGAGGCCTGAAAATAAAGGGTCCCAAAGACAGAAGAAGTTCCAATGTTAACCTAGACCAGTGATTGCGAACCTATGACACGTGAACTCATTTTTTTTGGTTGATTTTTCTTTGTTAAATGGCATTTAAATATATAAAATAAATATCAAAAATATAAGTCTTTGTTTTACTATGGTTGCAAATATCAAAAAATTTCTATATGTGACATGGCACCAGAGTTAAGTTAGGGTTTTTCAAAATGCTGACACGCCGAGCTCAAAAGGTTCGCTATCACTGACCTAGACGGTGATATTTTGTGAATTGAAACTGGCACATGTCACACAAAAAAAGTTTTAGCAGAATTCAAAAGATTAATACACTTTTAGCCAGCATGTATTTCCTTGGAAACACTGACCTAAGGCTTCTGCTAATTCATTTGGGAGAATAAGGAAACCATTTTATCAGAACCTTCTCTGAGACCAGGAAGGAAACAGCCAGAACCGGGTAAGACCCCATCCTTGACCACATGCCTTTTGCCAATCTGGTACCCAGAGGGAAGCTTACTTGATGCTCTGGGCAAAAACACTCTTTGTTACTTGATAGGCCTTAGGCCCGTCTTTGGTCTTCTGTGCAATCAAGTAGGGCCAGTGGTTCTCAACCTTCAGGACCTTTAAATACAGCTCCTCATGTTGTGACCCAACCATAAAATTATTTTCGTTGCTACTTCATAACTGTAATGTTGCTACTGTTATGAATTGTAATGTAAATATCTGATATGCAGGATGGTCTTAGGCGACCCCTGTGAAAGGGTCGTTCGACCGCCAAAAAGGTCATGACCCACAGGTTGAGAACCGCTGAACTAGGCTAATTACTGTGAGAGACAAATGGTTTCCTTTTGACACTCTCACCTAAAAGTCCTCTAAAGCACACTTGATAGCGCCCTTGTATCAGATCCAAACTCAGCCCCATCCCTGTAAATAAGAGACATGGAGAAATGAACCCAGAGAAAAATGAGCATATGTTTCTAAAACCTACAAGAAAGCTGTTCAAGTTTCCCTATGTGGCTTCTTTTGTGTCATGAGCATTATAAGTAACGTTCACTGTCTTGTAACACTCAGTGTAACATAAGATGACAATGCCACTGGCAGACTGCAGCGCCGATGGAATCCCTGAGGTCTGACTGTGTGACATCAGACAGTGGATGTATCATTGCATCATAGCCTGGGCTAGCATCTACCTCCTATGAGGTAAAAGGGAACCAATTACTTAATTACACCCACATCTTCCACTTCCCCTCCTCACTACTCCCACATCTCTCTTGATCTGTCAGTAAGAGAACAGAGTATAATACTTCCATCCAAATTCCAGGATGGCCTGACCTGGTGGTCAATGCCCGATAAAGGAATGGTGGCCTTTAATGGGGAACCTCAACATTACACAGGTTTCCTCTCCACTCATAGGCTATGTTGGGCAACCTCCGAACTCCCCCACAAGAAGGGCCATCCCATTGCTGCTGGCAGTCAACCTGAACCCCTCTTCTCAACAGCCAGGAGATTCCCAGAGAGAAAGGGAGAGAGAAAGTTATAACAGAAAACCAATCCTACTTGAAAATTCTACCAATAAGCCACCAAACACGACAAGGGGAATAGTGAGTCACAGAGCAGAGAGAGGATGGGATGCGGCACAAATGGAAACAGAAAGCAGGGGGAGAGGAGGTACCTTCCTCCAACAACACACAGAGTTAGGCTTAGTGATCCTGCTTCCCTTTGAGGCTAATCAACCAGAAGAGCTCAATCTCCTCCCCCACAGTCCTATCTGTGATACTTCCTGTTGGCCAGTCACCCTCCCATTGCCATTGTAATTGCAATCGCCTCCATCTGGAGTCCAATTCTACTGCTTTCTTACCTCTTATGAACCTTTCTATTCTTCTGGCTTCGTTCATCTCTTGTCACTTCTCTCATGACTCCCAAGTGTGACGAATGGCAGAATGACATTTACTGACAGCACCAGCGGACTGAAAGCTACTTTCTGCATCGTAACCTGACTAATGAGGCACCTCAGGTGGTTTTTTGTTTGTTTGTTCTTTTGTTTTTTGCTTTGTTTTGTTTTATTTTTGCCACTTAAGGCATCTATTTTACAAGCAAAGAAAGGCGTATTTTTTTCAAAGACCACTTAAAGCTGGAACTTGTTACAGAATCTTGAGGTTTCTAGGAAGACAATTCTTGGATAAATGAGTTCCACCCCAGATCCAGGGTTAATAATGACTCTAATTTATAGTCAGTTACACATTTTATCAAGAATCTTCAGAGCGAGCTCAACAAGGGCTCTCCAAAAAGTGTAAGTATGGCTTACTCATGATAATATATGGTCAACCTGAGTATGTATTTGACCAATGTATTCATCTGTGAATCAAGAAATATACCTATATCCCTGGCTGGTGTGGCTCAGTTAGTTGGGTGTCATCCAATGTACCGAAAGGGTGCAAGCTCAATCCCTAGTAGGGGTTGTGCAGGAGGCAGCCAATCAATGTTTCTCTCTCTCTCTATCTCTCTCCCTTGCTCTTTCTAAAAATCAATAGAAAAATC
>NW_006283769.1:229349-229840 GCF_000327345.1 Myotis davidii | reverse complement strand
ATTAACCATTAGGTAGTCAGAATCTTCATAGAGATCTAATGTTAAAGAAAGAAAATAAAAATCCGATATAATAAAAGGATAATATGCAAATTGATCCTAACAGCTGAATGACAGAGAACGACCAGTCACTATGATGCATACTGACCACCAGGGGCAGATGCTCAATGCAGGAGTTGCCCCCTGGTGGTTAGTACACTTCCACGGGGGGAGTGCCACTCAGCCACAAGCCGGCTCATGGCTGGCCAGCCCAGCAATGGTGGTGGGATCTCTCCCACCTCTGCGATAGCACTAAGGATGTCCAACTAATGGTAGGGAGCAGGCCTAAGCTGTTAGTCGGACATCCCCCAAGGGCTCCCAGGCTGCCAGAGGGATGTCTTACTGCCAGCTTAGGCCTGATCCCTCCAGGGAGTGGGCCTAAGCTGTCAGTCAGACATCCCCTGAAGGTTTCCAGACTGCGAGAGGCGCAGGCTGGGCTGAGAGAACCCCTCTCC
>NW_006283769.1:223735-229319 GCF_000327345.1 Myotis davidii | reverse complement strand
CTGTGCTACTTCCTGCTGGCCAGTCACCCTCCCATTGCCATTGTAATTGCAATCGCCTCCATCTGGAGTCCAATTCTACTGCTTTCTTACCTCTTATGAACCTTTCTATTCTTCTGGCTTCGTTCATCTCTTGTCACTTCTCTCATGAGCCTCCCAAGTGACGAATGGCAGAATGACATTTACTGACAGCACCAGCGGACTGAAAGCTACTTTCTGCATCGTAACCTGACTAATGAGGCACCTCAGGTGGTTTTTTGTTTGTTTGTTCTTTTGTTTTTTGCTTTGTTTTGTTTTATTTTTGCCACTTAAGGCATGTATTTTACAAGCAAAGAAAGGCGTATTTTTTTCAAAGACCACTTAAAGCTGGAACTTGTTACAGAATCTTGAGGTTTCTAGGAAGACAATTCTTGGATAAATGAGTTCCACCCCAGATCCAGGGTTAATAATGACTCTAATTTATAGTCAGTTACACATTTTATCAAGAATCTTCAGAGCGAGCTCAACAAGGGCTCTCCAAAAAGTGTAAGTATGGCTTACTCATGATAATATATGGTCAACCTGAGTATGTATTTGACCAATGTATTCATCTGTGAATCAAGAAATATACCTATATCCCTGGCTGGTGTGGCTCAGTTAGTTGGGTGTCATCCAATGTACCGAAAGGGTGCAAGCTCAATCCCTAGTAGGGGTTGTGCAGGAGGCAGCCAATCAATGTTTCTCTCTCTCTCTATCTCTCTCCCTTGCTCTTTCTAAAAATCAATAGAAAAATCTTTAAAAAAAGAAATGTACCTATATAATTTTCTTCCCAAATAATATATTTTATCATTTTCATGACATGTGATTACACTTGTAAAAACAGAAATGCTATTTTAAATATTTGGAGAACTACAAAATTTTTACTATATTGTCATTTCACACATTTCATCTAAATGTCTATGCTTTTCTTCAAATCATCTCCAATATATTTATGTTTTGAATGAATTGAAATACAATTACCTAGAGAGATAGAGAAGGAGAGAGCTAGCTATAAACGTAGCCTCAAACAGGAGCACAGTTCTCATTTCACACGTGCAGGTGAAGAACAATAGATGCCGGCTCCATCTGGGCAGGAACCATATTTGTCCTGCTTGTCAAGAAGAGACCCTATAGTAAGTACTTAATAAACATTTGGGAAGTGTTCCAGGAATTGCCTGGAAAAATAGAGAGCTGGGGAAATTTTTTCTTATTACATCTCTATAAAACACAGCCATCAAAGATAAGCTATGGTTAAGTGCTTGGAGTGAGTCAAACTGCTTTGATTCAATTTCTAACTTCACCGTTTAAGTAACTGTAACCTCAAGCCTTCATTTACAATTCTCTCTGCTTCCGTTTTTCTTGCCTTTAAAAATGGGAAAAACAGTAACACTAATTCTGTTAGTGTTACTGTTTCATAATTTTATAGTGAGGATTCAGTAATTTACATGTTGATGCATTTACAGATAAACACTGGGTAAATGTTCACTAGTACTACTCCTGTGAGGAGGAGGAGTGACTGCTACTGCTGCTATTTAGTCTGGATTGCAATTTCCTCATTAAAGAAACAAAGTGAATGGATGATGAGCAGCTTTCTAACACTTTTAGTGTACCTGCTTTGATTCCATTAAGTAGGCATGGCCTCTTTAAATGGTTTGAAATAATGAACTTATTTTTTATATTATACCATATACAAAGGTGTGAGCTCTGAAGATGTCTATGGAAGGTTGTTGCATCGATGTCTGGTAGTGGGCAAAAGTTATTATCAGCAGAATCAACATCTGGAAAGACATCCTGAACATGAAGCAGGGAGAGCATGGACAAACAAATTCCCAAGGACAACAGAAATCCAAGCTAGAATTTGCCTCTGCTCCTCACCACCTCCAACCTAGATGGTTATGGGTGAGCTGCAGAGCCCTTCATCGCAGTGGTGTTGCATTGGGACTTGCTCAGGACATGGAGAAGCTGAAGGAGCTGTGGAACCAGTTGCTGTCTCATGCAAACAAGGTGATCTGGCAGATGAGTGACAATGTGCATGAGCTGGCCCCTCCCTACACTGAAGTTCAGAGTATAATGCTACCTCTCCAGGTGCCTATCAAATCTAATGCAACCTTCCCTTGTGGCCAGCCCTAATTTGGAATCCCATAGGGAAGGGTTTTCTGGAAATTGCAGTTCTGATTGAGGTTTTGTTGACACAGTGTAAAACCATCGCATTTAGCAACAGTAGAGCCTTTAAAGAACCTTATGTAAGACTTGCAATATTAGAAAACAAAAGCAAAACTTCTCTTGCTGAAAGGGACAAAGGTCAAGGAGCCTAAGCCCTCTGGCTTCTTCCTTCTATCTATCTCCCCCACAAGCTTTCACCTTCCCGGAATCTGCAGTTTGAAAGCTATTTTCATTTGAGCTCTTTTCCTCTGGAAGATACAGACCAGTGTGTAAAATGTTAGATATGTCATATCATAGAGATAAGATGTCAGTTAGGCATAATACTGCTAAGTGATATATAATTGAATTTCCAGTCAAGATAATACAAGTTATTAAAATTAAGTTAACTCTAGATTCTATCACTTTTCAGTAATAAGCCAATATACCACTCTGAATAATAGTATCAACCATGAAGACAACAAATGTCCTAATAATGACTATATCAATGTTTCAGCCCAATTGTGGGAAATAAGGAACAAGAGTATGGATGCTTCAAATATCAGTCTAATATATTTGTGATCATAGGATTTAAGTACATCTAACCCATGGGATTTATATTTACACAATATGTTGTCTTTAGTTTGTTTGTTTTTTAACTATCCTGATATTGGTGCTTAAGATAGGAATCTGTTTTCCTAATAATTTTAAAACTTGAAAAGAATATTCAAAATATAAATGATAGTTCCCATAAATCAAAGTGCTTGGAATGAAAACATTTTCACAGGACACATACTTAGAATGCATTGTGTGTGTGTGTGCAGCGGGGGCGGGGGGGAGAACAGGGCATCTGTGATTTAGCGGTAACTATCTCAAAGGCCAATGAACTTTTTCTGTAAATGGTCAGGTAGTAAATGTTTTCAGCTTGGTTGGCCATATGGGCTCTGTCCCGACTGCTCAGTACTATTATTACAGTAAAATAGCATGCTATGTTCCAACAAAACTTTACTTATGTACACTAATATTTGAATTTCAGATAGTTGTCATGTGTTATGAAATATTCTTTAAAAATTTCTCAACCATTTAAAAATGTAAATGTCTTTATTAGCTCACAACATGCACAAATACATCATTGGGCTAGATTTGGCTGAAGGACATAGTTTACAAACCCTTGATCTATAATAATAAAAATCATTACCCAATCAATAAAACTAAAGAAACAGATCCAGAGACATAGAAGCATAGAACAGACTGAGAAGCTCAGAGGGAAGTGGGGAGGGGCAATGGGAAGAGTTTAACCAAAGAATTTATATGCATAACCCATGGGCAAGACAATAGTGCTGTGAAGGCCTGAGGGGGAGGGTTGTGGGGTAGAGGGATCCCTGGGGGGAAGGGGGACATCTGTAATAATTTCAATAATAAAGGTAAATCAAAATATAAATAAAATTAAATATAGGAGGAAAAAGAGAGTATGGTTAAAAAGCTGCAGTTATTCAAGAAAATTTTCTCATGAAGAAATGGATTTTTAAAACATGAGATTTTTAAAAATCCAGTTTTATATCATGGAAGCACAATGACTGAAAACTAAACTCCATTTGGATACTCAAAATTGCAATGTTTCATTTTCATAGTTGTACCAAAAAGTACTGTGTGCTGTTATGCTGAAAACTCTATTATTTCATTAAAATAAGAAAAATATATTTTTCTATTTTAAGTTTGTTTTTAAATCAATGCAGGACTTTAACAAATTAAGATCACTTCTTGGCTACATGGGAGTATGTCAAGAATAATTAAATAATCTCTTGTCACATCATCACAGCGAGTCATTGAGTATCTTGCTTTTTCTATCTTACGGAAACCTAAGTATTCTGCCAATGTGTTTGTTTCTCTAGTGTTTTAAAAGTTTACAAAGCCATCAGTTGCCATGCGAGTAAAAGAACATAAGTTGTAATACATAAAATATGTCCAAACATGGTATGGATTATCAGATCAATCTAGTGTGTAAGAAAGACCTTCCCAACCCTGACAGTTGATTATAGATTTTGTGTCCCATGAGGGATAAACTTGGTATTCCATGAGGAAATATCACATTACTCTGTTGATTCCATTGTGTTTATCTTTAGCAAGTGTTCTGGGCAATGTTATCAGAGACAACAATTTCAAAATGGGAGTTTTAATCTTTAGCAAAAATCAAACTAAAAATAAATCTAGATTTAAATTTCCTCAACAGTGAACCTGGAATACAATTTAATATGTATTTCCAAGGAGGAGTGATATTGTCTACTAAGCTCATGTTAAATTTCCTTGTCTGTAGCCATACATTCTAAAATTATGTTATTTATGCCCTAACCGGTTTGGCTCAGTGGATAGAGCATGGGCCTGTGGTCTTAAGGTTCCCGGTTCGATTCCAGCCAAGGGGATGTACCCTGGTTGTAGGCACATACCTAGTAGGGAGTGTGCAGGAGGCAGCTGATCGATGTTTCTCTCTCATCGATGTTTCTAACTCTCTATCCCTCTCCCTTCCTCTCTGTAAAAAATCAATAAAATATATTAAAAAAATAAATAAATAAAATAATGTTATTTATGTAATTAAATAATGATAATAGTAATAATAGTGCGCAATGTGAAGAAAATATTTTTTTCAAACAATTCAATTATTAGCATAGAACCATAAACCAAAAATATTCACATTATTTCATTTATTTTCCCCAAGCTAAGGTTTGTTTAAGTTACTTTCAAATGTTTTTTTTTCTTGATTTTTAAAAATTTTGGGTCTTTAGTATTTTACTATTGAAATTTTCCTATTTTATGAAATTGAATACTATAATTATTTACTGTCATCTGCATCTTGTTGTAACTGGAAACAAGCCACATAAATATTGGTCTTCATCAAATAATAAAGTGATGAAAGGCCCAAGAACTTAAAAAAATTAACCATTAGGTAGTCAGAATCTTCATAGAGATCTAATGTTAAAGAAAGAAAATAAAAATCCGATATAATAAAAGGATAATATGCAAATTGATCCTAACAGCTGAATGACAGAGAACGACCAGTCACTATGATGCATACTGACCACCAGGGGCAGATGCTCAATGCAGGAGTTGCCCCCTGGTGGTTAGTACACTTCCACGGGGGTGCCACTCATCAGCCACAAGCCGGCTCATGGCTGGCCAGCCCAGCAATGGTGGTGGGATCTCTCCCACCTCTGCGATAGCACTAAGGATGTCCAACTAATGGTAGGGAGCAGGCCTAAGCTGTTAGTCGGACATCCCCCAAGGGCTCCCAGGCTGCCAGAGGGATGTCTTACTGCCAGCTTAGGCCTGATCCCTCCAGGGAGTGGGCCTAAGCTGTCAGTCGGACATCCCCTGAAGGTTTCCAGACTGCGAGAGGCGCAGGCTGGGCTGAGAGACCCCCTCTCCCCCGCGGGCA
>NW_006283769.1:214640-215313 GCF_000327345.1 Myotis davidii | reverse complement strand
TTGGCTACATGGGAGTATGTCAAGAATAATTAAATAATCTCTTGTCACATCATCACAGCGAGTCATTGAGTATCTTGCTTTTTCTATCTTACGGAAACCTAAGTATTCTGCCAATGTGTTTGTTTCTCTAGTGTTTTAAAAGTTTACAAAGCCATCAGTTGCCATGCGAGTAAAAGAACATAAGTTGTAATACATAAAATATGTCCAAACATGGTATGGATTATCAGATCAATCTAGTGTGTAAGAAAGACCTTCCCAACCCTGACAGTTGATTATAGATTTTGTGTCCCATGAGGGATAAACTTGGTATTCCATGAGGAAATATCACATTACTCTGTTGATTCCATTGTGTTTATCTTTAGCAAGTGTTCTGGGCAATGTTATCAGAGACAACAATTTCAAAATGGGAGTTTTAATCTTTAGCAAAAATCAAACTAAAAATAAATCTAGATTTAAATTTCCTCAACAGTGAACCTGGAATACAATTTAATATGTATTTCCAAGGAGGAGTGATATTGTCTACTAAGCTCATGTTAAATTTCCTTGTCTGTAGCCATACATTCTAAAATTATGTTATTTATGCCCTAACCGGTTTGGCTCAGTGGATAGAGCATGGGCCTGTGGTCTTAAGGTTCCCGGTTCGATTCCAGCCAAGGGGATGTACCCTGGTTGT
>NW_006283769.1:179874-214123 GCF_000327345.1 Myotis davidii | reverse complement strand
GGAATTTTCAACTGCATCTTAGGCCCACTCCCCTCAGCGGGCCTAAGCTGGCAGCTGGACTTCCCCCAAGGGCTCCCAGGCTGCCAGAGGGATGTCTTACTGCCAGCTTAGGCCTGATCCCTCCAGGGAGTGGGCCTAAGCTGTCAGTCAGACATCCCCTGAAGGTTTCCAGACTGCGAGAGGCGCAGGCTGGGCTGAGAGACCCCCTCTCCCCCGAGTGCATGAATTTTCATGCACTGGTCCTCTAGTATATTGAGAAAATATAACATTTCAACCATTCATTCAGCTTTTCACCTCATTCATTAAAAGTGAACTAAAAGTGAAGAAATCGTCAATAAAATACAACTCTTCTATACCATCCCAAATTCCTGTTGTTATTCAC
This sequence comes from Myotis davidii, assembly GCF_000327345.1. Taxonomy (NCBI): domain Eukaryota; kingdom Metazoa; phylum Chordata; class Mammalia; order Chiroptera; family Vespertilionidae; genus Myotis; species Myotis davidii. The sequence continues at coordinate 213,741 of NW_006283769.1, read as the reverse complement.
CAGGTCCTTTTTGTGTGAATGAATATATGTTAAGTGAAAGTATATGTTTTCACTATGAAATCTGATAAGTATTCATTAGAAATTCTAAAGGAACAACAAGAAAAGGAGGATGAAAATTCTTTTCAGAAAGGTATCTGACACCAGAGGTGAGAAGTAATTGTACAAGTACAATTGCAAGTATAGTCTCCAAATAAATTTTGTTCATCAACCCCAAGTATAAACAAATGACGCCTATTCCTATCTATTGCATACTTTCTTTCTACAAGGGATTGTGAGATAATCACTTTTTTTCTCTCCATAGAAAACTTGGTCACCCACATGAATATTTTCATTCTAATACTTTTGGTGTATCATTGATCCTCCTGAAATTCATTCTTTTCAATTGTGAAATGAAGATAAGTCCATCTACATCATCATGCTTGGGGGGAATCAAGTGAGATTATGGACATGAAAATATTTTTCACCGGAAAACACACAAGGTAAATTACCTGTTATCTTTATAGTCTCCTGTAAATATACCATTCCTACAGTTTGCTTCACTACTCACCCACGCCCCACCACCAATATAATGGCATGATTAAAATAAGTGAATGAGGGGAAATTCAAGCCCCCTTAAAGTATTGTATCATCAAATCTCTTGTTTATATGTTTGTGTCCAATTTAGTAAAACCAATCAGGGGGCCTGGGACAGCATCTAGACCACATCAGTGATGAAAAGGCAGGGCAGGACAGTAGAACCTTCCTGAGCACATATCATGCCAGGCATTTTGCTAGAAAAGTTCACATTTTTTTTTAATCTTTAGGAAAACACATAAGTAGCAATATGATGCCCATTTTAAAGATGGGGGAAACGATGCTCAAGGTTCAGGTTCAATGTATAGTGTACAATGTTATGATATTGGTTCCACCATTCCAACAACTCAGATAAAGAGACATTTTTCAATCTCTTAACCAACACCTATAAGAAAGGTTCCTTTGGTTCTGGCTAGAGTGGCCTGGTCGGTTGGGCATCATTCTGTGCCCTGAAGGGTTGCCCGTTGGATTCCTGGTTGGGATGCATGCCCAGGTTGCAGGCTCCATCCCCACTAGAGGGCATGCAGGGGAGGCAGCCTACTGATGTTGTGCTATTGAATCCATGATTCTCTCTCGCTCCCTTCCTCTTTCTCTAGAAATCAATAAAACATCTTTTTAAAAGAAAGAAAGATTCCTTTGTTGATAATTCCCTAAGTGGAGAAATCAAACACAATGCCAAGTGTGGTTGTGAACAACATCTGAGTGTTGACTAACAGGACTTTTGGGGAGCACAGTAGCTCTTAGTGAATGACTACATAGGTGATTCAGCTCAGAAAGAAAGAAAGAAAGAAAGAAAGAAAGAAAGAAAGAAAGAAAGAAAGAAAGAAAGAAAGAAAGAAAGAAAGAAAGAAAGGGAAAGAAAGGGAGGGAGGGAGGGAGGGAGGGAGGGAGGAAGAAAGGAAGAAAGAGGTGAAATATCATTTCTAAATAGCATACACTACCACCCAGAAGTTAATTCCTTCCCAAATCCTTTTCTTCAGCCACACTAACCCAACCTTAGCCTTGCTCATACATACAACAAAAGCTCCCCTTTTTGCTCCACATACTGCAGCCACTTATCTTTCATCTCCAGTGGAATGAGTTATTTTTCAAAACAACATAGTCACTGTAATAAAATGGCCATGGGGTTAGGTTAGCACAGAACATTTCTGTGAAGAATAGACCTACTTTGTTCTTGTCTATTATGTAACCAACATTCATTTCCGAAGCTTTAAGTTTACATTTTAAATATCTAAGCAAAAAATTCAAAAAAGGGTATCTTTATCTATTTTGTTCTTATTTTTAAATCACCCTTATCCCTTTCTAATTGAAAATGAACAGATCTCAGGGGTAGACGGCATTTTCTTTTTCTGAACCCTTTCAGTATAGGAAGAGTTTGGTTCTTAGAAGAGCTATGAACTCAGATCTTCAACTGCTACTCAGTATCTGTATGATCTTAGGTAGGAATCTTACATTTCAAAGCCCCAATTTCCTCCTGGGAGTAATAATGACAACCTTGACTAACATCGTTTGCTGGGACAGGCAAATGGAATGCATGTGTGAGGAAGTTCTCTTTAAATGGTAAAGCTCTTATTTTGATCCTTCTGCTATGACTTGTTCTCATCCAGCTTTTCTTCATGGAACAAGAAATATTTCTAGAGTACCTACTATGTGTCAGGTGTTATGCTTACTGTGGTAAATAAGAGCATCTATTAATATTTGTACAGAATTAGAAAAAGAGAAAGTGATTGCTGTCTTTCAGTTCTAGCACATTTTATACAGAGAGACAACTGTGAGCTGGAAAATTAGCAAAGGATACAAAAAGGAGTACTTGTATGAAAGAAATGAAGAATGTAAATATGTTATAATATAAAAGGAGATGAAAGTTTTGACAGAGTGAACAGCATAAAATATATTCAAGGAACACCAGACTTGCTCCATCTTGATTCTGGTAATACCATATGGAGCCAAATTATATAGGGCATTGAAAATCAAGTTTAAAAATATAGATTTTTATTTTAGCAGGAAGTTGAGACTTTGACATTTTGGGGCATAATAATGATATGATCAGAAGTAGGTTTCCCCAGTGAAATAAACATTTAATTTATGAAAAGTATAAATAATAATTTTCAAAAATACCCACTTGTGCCTGGAAATTTTAAGCTGAAAAATATTTATTTAAAGAAATCTACTAACTCTTAGCAAGAACAGCGAGAGCCTGTAGCATCTGAGTTATAATCTTCTCCCTCCCTTTCCCTTGATCAATGTAATGGAAGCTCTGTTCCAGGCAGCCTTGGCCAAGAAGATGGGGCTCCCTCTCCCCCGACTCTTAGTCTAGGTCTACAAATTCACCTCAGGAAACTCATTCCCCCAGCCTGTGTTGTGAAACTCTTCCAGGCCAACACAGCTCAGAGGGCTGGGACTTGCTTCCCCTACCCTGCCCTCACTCATAGGGCAGAAACTCTACCCTAGATGTGGTAGGCCAAGAAGACCAGGTCCCAATGCCCCACCCCAGCTCACTCAAGCTAAAAGAACTCAGGGCTGCCTCCCATCCAGTACTCTCCACTGGGAGAATAGGTGTCTTTGTGGAAGGACAGGCCTGTCCCAGCTCCAGTGCGTGGAATGAAAGTTCTACCCAACAGGTGTCGGGTAGGTAGCCATAAGATCAGAGGGCTCTGAAGTTCTCTGTTTCTCTAAGGAAACAGACTTCACTTAGAACAAATTATGGGGAAGTTCATGCCCTGAAGGTGTTATCACAAACATTAGTGACTTTGGTGCAAGCAGTTGAAAGAAAAATTGGTGGCTCCATGATACTAATAGCAATAAGCAAAATGGTAGAACAGCTGAAAATTAAACATAAAGAGAAAAAGAGTTAGCTAAGAGGAGCCCTGATGGGGTATACCAAGCCGCAAGGGTTGGCAATCTCTAGGAAGGGGCCAGACATTAATTGGATAAAACAGTGGAGCAATTTATGCCCAAGGGCATTGTCAAAAACTGTACAGCAATCAGTTTGCAACTATTAGTGGAAACCAGCAGTTGAAGGTTATGGTGGGGATCCTCACAACTACCCTCAGTTTCCGAGTTCACTAGGATAACTCTGAGGATTCAGCATACAGTTGTGCTCAGGGCTATGATTTATTGCAACGAAAGGCAACAAAGTAAAACCAGTGAAGACAAAAGGTGAATGAGATGAGGCCCAGAGGAAACCAGGTGCAAGCTTCCAAGAGGCCCTTCCCAGTGGAGTCACACGGGATGCATAAATCCTCCAGCCACATGTTCACATAACACGTGAGAAGTTGTCTAGCAGGAAAGCTCATTAGAGACTCTGGTTTTTATTGGAGACTGGTCACCCAGACTCTCTGCTCAGGATGTACAAAAATTCTAGAATCCCACAGGAGAGCAGGAGTTCAGCATCAACCACAGTCTTTGTGCAAGCAGATTAGGCACAGTGAGCCATTCTGATCAGTTCTACAAATGGTGGGAGTTCCTGGATGTGAATTACATCACAACAAAGCTGTTACAAATAATGGTCATCAAAGCCTACAGATTCACAGAGTCATGCTGATGTAGTAGACATCAAGGTAATGTCAAAGCACTTGACTAGAAACAGAAGTTTCATGGAGGTTACTATTAAAGTTTGAAAAGTTTTTGCATGGCGGTGATCCAGTGTTGGTAAACAGAATAAAATGATTAAATTGTGTTAATCTCTCTATCTGAGAAGGAGCCAAAGAAAACCCTCTATTCTTCTCACCCAAATAGATGGACTATGATGCCCAAATCTCTCTCCTCTCAGAGAATGGGGAAGTGGAACTGTAGTCCTCCCAGAGGGGTTTCCTCAGGGTGCAGACGGAAGGAGGAGTCCCTGGACATTGAATCCCAGGAGTCAACCCAGCTAAGGGCTGAGAGATCCCGAAGTCCAACTAGCCAAAGAGCTATGGGGTGGGAACAGAGAGGAATCTACAGACTCCAGAGCCAAACACTGTGAACCAAAGAATAACAAACCCAGGTTAATAGAAGAGGTCTGGGTCAACTGCCTATAACTTTATTGTCGTCTAAAATTTTTTACATGCAAACCACAGCTATTGAAGTAGGAGGCAGAATTGGTCCTTTGCTCATTCAACAAGCAGACATATCTTGCACCCTGCTCTGAACACCGCACTGTACGTGAAACGAGATGTGGAGCCCTCAGACACACCAGTGTATTGTTAAAAAGGAAAGTAACCTTTGAGACTTAGGAGGGACCCCCGGGATCTCTAACATGATTGCTGTTGTTTTTAAAAGGAAGTGAAAAAGGATACCGAATATTTCTTGCATGATGTCCCAGCAAAAAAATTTGTACACCTAGTTTGTAAAAAAAAAGAAAAAAAAAGAAAAAAAAAGGGAAGATTAAATGAACTGTGGGAAGAAAGCTCTTTTGACCTGGTGGCTTATCTAAGCAGAAAGTCGCTTCCCTTGATGGTAGTTGAGATGGCTTGTTTGTACTCATTTGATCCCTGGACTCTTTACCCTGCCCCCAACTCCCATTTGCCTGAAAATAGTTAAAAGGCAAAGCAGTAAATCAGGAAGTCTGCAAACACAGCAGGGTTCAGTTTACAGTACAGCAGGGTGGGGGTTGAAAACTGAAGTCGTCTAATTTCATTTTCAAAGCTGAACATCTAATGCTGGATTATCATTAATGACAGACAGCACGGTGTCAAAGGGTTGTGTCGGGTTCCAGACCTTTCCATGCTTTAAATTCCTATGTTTAATCAAAGGTTAACCAAATCATTGCTGGTAGCAAACTGCTGCTGCAGGGTACCGTGGGTGGCCGGCCTCGGCCACTGACTCAGCCATCGCTGATAAGGAAAAGAATATTCTTAGGGTGCACATGTATACGTTCCTAGGTGTTTACCACTTTACGAAAACTGTAACAGCCAGCCCCTGAGAAACTGGGGCTGGTGAGGCCGAGCCAGTGGTTCTCAACCTTGGCTGCACATTAGAATCACCTGGGAATCTTGTTAAAATTCTGATTTCTGGGCCTCATCCTCTGGAAATTCTGTTTCTTTGGTACTAATGATGAGACCCAGGAATCAGGATTTTAACAAGATTCCCAGGTGGTCCTAATGTGCAGCCAAGGTTGAGCACCACTGGGCTAAGCCATTGATCTTTAATTGGGGGCTAATTTAACTATTAGAATACAGGCTTATTGATTTGTTAATTTCTTTGTTTGGTCAAACAAACAAAAATGTGTTCAACGCTTTCTTTTTTTTTCTCTTCCTTCGCAGGCCTTACTTCAGCTCTTTCTCCAAGTTACCGATAACTTTAAGGAGCTTCCACGTAAGCTCTTTGCTGGGCCTTCACAGACTTGAGAGAAGGCGGACCTGTCTGCAGGTGCATCTGAGCTGAAGGCAGGGAGGAAACCTGGGCTGGTTTATGCATATGTAGGCCAGGGATTTAGGAGTTTGAATTAACTTGAAGTGGCAAGAACAAAAGAAGATGAAATATTTCTAAATAAATACATAGCAGGAGGCTTTTAAACTTTTTTTTATAGGTAGAGAGGCCATCAGCAGTGGTTGTCAGACCTCAGAATTCATAAATCGCCTGGGGGCTAGTTGGAAATGTAGATCCCACTGTTAATCCACCCCCTCATTTACATATGCAGACGTGGGGTGGGGGAGGCGGAGCCACGTGCCCCAGGGCACCTTCAGGTCAGCAGCAGTGGGAGTGGAATCCTGGTGGCTGGCTGTCCGTGTGGGTAAGTACTCAGAGCTGAGAGCAACAAGACTCCTGTTCTTAATCCTCACAGACACATAAACTGATTTTTCAGTTCATTGTGATAACTGTTACATCAGCAGGATAAACAAAGGGCTTCGGGACGGTAGGCCAGAGGAACTGCTTGCCGCACCCTCGGGATGTTGAGGGTGGACTTGAAAAGAAAACTAGGGGTTTACCGAAGGGAGCCAAGTGCAGTCTAGACAAGATTGTGGGAACGATAACACAAACCCAGGGATGTTTTAAAGAGTTTGGTGTGGTCTGGGGACGCAGCAAACTGTGCACGTGTCTACAGCCCGTGTGTGTGCTCAGGGCTGGGGTTGGGTTGCAGGCCAGGGCTGAAATGGGCTGGGGAAGTAAGTTAGAAATAGACCTTGAAGAACCTTGGGTGCTGTTCTAAGGCAGTAGTTCTCAACCTTGGCTGCACATTAGAATCACCTGGGAATCTTTTTAAAATCCTAATTTCTGGGCCTCCTCCTCGGGAAATTCTGTTTCTTTGTTATGGGGTGGGGCTACAACATTAATAACAAAGAAACAGAATTTCCAGAGGATAAGGCCCAGAAATCAGGATTTTAAAAAGATTCCCAGGTGATTCTAATGTGCAGCCAAGGTTGAGAACCACTGTTCTAAGGCGTTACCACTTCATCCTGCAGGTGAGTAGTTCTCTACCTTAGCACGCATGAGCATCACCTGGATGGCACTTTAAACACAGACTGTGGGGGCCGCACCTGCAGTGTTTTTTATTGAGCTGACTGGGGTGGGATGCAAGAAAGGGCATTTCTAGCAAGCTCCCCTGTGATGGTGATGCTGCTGGTCAGGGGACCAACTTTGCAAACCACTGCTGTCCTAATAGAGAGCCAGAAGCAGTTTTAAAAAATAAAGAACCTCATGATAGCATTTAAATTGTTTTTTAAAAAATATATAATTTAAATTAAAATCCAAGGTGGGAGGGAGAAATTAGGGTATGCTGGGAAATGAGAGGCCACACCATCGATTGATTGCCATTGACCATGAGCAGCATTCTGTGCTAAGAGCTCAGTGTTTAGCTTTCATTTAACAATACAGAGACCAAGTCTTAACAATAAGGCTTTCACATTACTGGACTGGACGTTAGAACTGCAGCTACTAGCCTCTGGAGAAGAAGAAGAGAGGCAAATGGTGCTCCTTCCTGCAGGGTCCCTGTTGGCTGCTGGGGAAATGAAGGAGTTTCTGCACAGCTGGCTCTTGGTCAGCTCTGGCGTGGGAAAGGAACACGGGACCTCCTCCAGTGCTTCTAGGCTCCCTTGCTTTTCTAAATCAGCAACATCAGCAGCCTCAATCAGACCTCACCTTCCAAAGGTAACGGCCAGTCGCTTAGCTTAAAACTGGGAATGCCTCACATCAGCTTTCCAAGTCCTCCATCCAGATAACTTCAGTTCCCACAACCTCTACACAGCCACCATTTATTCTTAAGAGCCTGGTTATTTTACCAGACCTCCAATAAGCCACTTTTACTCCATCTGCATGTCATTTCTCATACCAGCAATGCCTTTCTCCTTCCCTGTCAAGACAAGTCTTACCCATCCTGCAAAGCTCGGCTCCGAATCCTCTTCCTTAACCCTCCCAATATTTTTCTAGCCTGCACAGATCCTGCAAATGGTGAAATTCTGTAACTGCAATTGACTTCTAACTCACAATTTACTCCTCAACTGCATATTTCCGACTCTGCTCAATGTTTCTTCATAGGTGGTAGTTTCTCAGCCAGACACCCACACCTCAAAGCCATCATCTGTGCTACCCAGGAAATTAGCAAAGTGCTCTGCACAGAATAAGGGAATTAGATTCTCAAGTGCCGATTCATATTATCAATCCACAATGTCAGTGAAAGCAAGTGAAATTCCACCCTGAAGCAAACCTGTGTTATCTAGCAGCACAGAAAGATATTGTAACAAATTACCTAAAATTAAAAAGCAGAGTAACCTGAACATAAGAAATATTCATATGCTTGCCCATTTGCCCATCCTCACTGTGCGTGGTCTATGGTAACATCTCTATTTTGTTTGCTTGTCCCAATTTTTGTAAGCATAGTTTTAAGCTTCTAAGTTGAGAACCCCTGGCCATAGGAAGAGGCAGGATTAGTATAGATACAGAATCTTGAAACTCCAGACTCCAGCAGGGTACCCTCCACACTCCCACCTCAGCCTTCCACGCTCTGTGTCTGGGACCAGCTCCAACTCGGCTTGACTCCTGGATTACGTGGTGCCCAGACCTTGCTCTCCCTGGCAGACCCCACACTCTCCCAGCTACAGCAGCATCGTTTGGCCGATGCAGATCATTCCCAGATCTACCTTGCTAAGCCAACCGTACAACTCCTCCTGTCCAGACCTACATTTGCAGCTTTCAGATGTTTTTGCCCACATGTTTCACAGCCTGCGAATCTGTCATCATATAGACTGACAAAATGCTTGCTATTTTCCCCAAGCCCACGCTCCTATCTTGCTTGTCTTCATTGGTAGTACAAGCTTCACACCTCTGCAGTTCTTATAGGCAGCCGACGTGGGGCACCTTGTAAGAATTCCTCTTGGTTCGGTCTTTGTCCATAATGATTAAAACATAGTCACATTTACCATAAAAGGTGAAACCTGTGTCCTGCTCTTCACATGGAGGAGTTATGGTAACACAGGCCTCCCTTTTCTTTTGTCCATTTAATTTGGATTGTTTTTTATGTCCACACTAAATGTGGTTGTCAGAGATTCTAACATGATTGACTCACACACACCATTTCTCTACAGAATATTATAAATGCTTAAACATGCCTGGCTTTGAAGTTGGCCACATGTGTAGCCTTATTTATATGCTTTGTCTTCTTCCTTCTCACTCCTGGAATCAAGGGAGACATGGCTTACCCTCAGTTCTTTCATTCTCTTTAATTAGCTCTATGCTTTCTCTTATGACATCCTGAAATATGGTACAATCGCTTTCTTGAGTTAGAAATTATTTTAGGACTCCTTGTCCTTCAAATACTAAGGATTGACTAAAGTAGCCCCCTTATAACATCAATATTAAAAGGACCAGGAGGCATATTAATTTCTAACTTTCCATTAACAATCAACCTAGGTAAACAATGCATTAATTTATTTAGATTCTGCAGGGCATTAAAAAAAAGAATCATGGTCCAAACTTTGAAGGAATACCGTGAAATAACTGGAGAATGGATAGTGGCAAAGTTGGTTTTCCTTCCTACTTCTTTTTGTCTCCTAGCATCTATCATGGTCTTTGATGCACGATAAGTACTAAATAGATATTTGTAGAATGGATGAATTAACATGAAAATAATGCATAAAAAACAGTAGCTTATGGAAGTGTTCCTACTGGTTCCAAAGTAGGCACTGTTCTCAGTTTACTGGTAGTATGCTATAGTTTAAATTCTATGTTTTGAAAACAATATTGAGGATGTAGCTGAAATACAACATGTAAACTCCATTTTGGAAATCTTGTTAATTTATGTTTCATTTAAGTGGAATGGAATTTCTAATTAATTTCCCAGAGTCTTGTCAAAAGGGTGGTATTGATTACATGGTTTTATTTATACTTTGGAATCTCTCTAATGTTTCAATTCAGCTTGAAAGCAGGGTCATGAATCTGTCCTTGAGTAAGTATAACACAAAATTGCTATCATAAGATAACTTAAGTATTCACATTAAAAATAAAAATAACATCGAAGTCATTTTAGGTAGACAGTTTGCAATGGCTCCCTTGAGTCCCCTTAAGTGATTTTACATCCTGATATATCTGAAACTTTGATTGATGCATGGTAAATGCTTTCTTCTGTTTTAGATAGTGAAGAAACCATTGACGAAAACTAGGGCCAAGTTTTGCCTTTAAAATGTCTTCCAGTGAATATCAGTCTATAGCAAAGCCTAATCCATACTTGAAGGCACATCACAAATATTGCACTGACCATAAATCCTGACTTCATGTCCAGATCTTACAATGACAACTCTGCTCTCAAACAGTTATATTATTGGCGAGATCTCTCTGAAGACTGACTGCAGTGAATTCCATTAACCTGTGAATAAGAAGCCCCACCTCTTTTTTTCCCAGGGCTGCAAGTGTCATGATAAGGGATGGAATATGTCCATAACCCGCTCTGTAGGTTCCCTGTCTTAGGTGTCTGGATCTGATCACATCTCAGGTAATAATTTTGTCTTATAATTACTTAAGGTGAATCATTTGGAAACATGGATAGCCACCGTGACTCTGAAACAGGGGTGGGCAAACTTTTTGACTCGAGGGCCACAATGGGTTCTTAAACTGGACCGGAGGGCCGGAACACAAGCATGGATGGAGTGTTTGTGTGAACTAATATAAATTCAAAGTAAACATCATTACATAAAAGGGTACAGTCTTTTATTTCAATAGTTTTATTCATTTCAAATGGGCCGGATCCGGCCCACGGGCCGTAGTTTGCCCATGGCTGCTCTGAAATAATATTTATAAAGTTACTTGGAACTCAAACAAATGCATTAATTTCCATCTTTTTTAACTAATGCCAATCCCAGGAAAACCAACCGAAGTTAGTTGATTTTGAGCACTTCCTTGATTGTTCATGTTATTATTCTTTGCCTCAAAGGATTTTTTTCCTAAGTGAACATGGAGCCTAATCCAGATTTCAGTAATGAAATACACAAAATCTTTCTCTGCATCAGTTCTCTTATTAAGAAATTAGAGTTTCTCCTCCACCACAAATGCCATTATTCATGAGAAGAGCTGGTCCCATTGCCACTCACATGCTGTCCTACTCTCGGCATGAGCCGCTGACTCAGCTGTACCTTTGTGGTCCATATACTTGGTTCCAAGAGTCCTCGCCTCTGCCTTCAATGCCTTTCCTTTCACTTTCCTCAAAGTAAAAAAAAGATCTTTTCTGACAGTCTCAACTCCAGGGTGCCACTCACTTTATTTGAATTTCCTGACCCCTTTAGCTATTTGTATTGCTCTTTATTTCATGTGTCACTGGCCTGTCTCTCATTCTCAGAAAGGCAGAAACAAGTGGCTTTTTCCTTGATATTTCACCCAGAGACAGCTGTAGTGCTCAGTATACAGTAGATGCTTCACACATGCTTGATGTATAAAGGGGCATCAAAGCAATTCGGGAAACCTCTCAATAGTTTTCCTGCCCCCTCACAAATTCTTTCTTTGTTAACCCTCCAAACCAACTGTTTGTTAAAAAAAAACACACAGAAACATGAATCATTATTAGATTCTCCACTCTCCTTTCTGATCAGCATTTGCAATAGGAATGCAGACATTTGGGAAGGGGGGAAGGAGGGGTGCAGGGGAGAGAAATTGAGGAAAATGACTCATCCTCAGGCTGTTGATTCAGAATGAGTCTGATTGGTTAACAATCATAATTTATTATGTAGTTCTGATATAATACAAAAAGAGAATTTTTAGTTTAGCTATAGCTTGAAATAAATTACTCTCTTTGTAAAATTGTAAAAGCAAACAGTGCCTGCTTGGTGCTATGTGATAGATTTTTTTCTAGCCAAGTCATTTCTGAAATATCTAAATCTGGGGACGTCAAGTTACTCTTCAGGAAGCCTGGTAGCAAAGCAGAAGCAGGCTGTTGAATTAAATGGAGCTGAAACTAGAGCTTCCTGCCGGACACCTGTTAATCACTGAAATAAAAGGCCAATTCAAAGAAGTAACACAACACTGTTGGTTGTCAAAAACTGCTTGAGTTACCACAAATTCACTTATGACTCTCTTGGGAACATCAGTGCTGTGAAAGCTATAGAATTAGAAACTGCCCCAAATTCTGCCCAGTAGAGAATGCAAACATTTCACTCAAATGGCACTTGTTTGTCAAATGAGCAAAGGCAGGGAAATTGATGAGGGTACTAATTATTTTTGAAAGAGCCAGAGAGGAGTGGAGACTATTCAAAGACTCCATAATGAAGTGAGAAGCTAGGGAGTGGATTTCCCCCAACTTGAAAAGGCTGCAGATCCACAGACAGCAGAGCTGGTGAGCAGGGCGGGGCTTTCTCAATGAGAAACAGGTCTCTTCTATTGCAATCCTGGTATTTCCCTTGGGATTACAGCAGTTGGAAAACAATATTTTTTGAATTTGAAAGTTTTCATTTTCTTTCCAACACTGAATATCTATGCATCATAGGAGGATATAGACCATAACCACTTTGACTAATCTTTTGTCTCCCTGGGTTTTATGAAAATTAGTGTGCGGGTTTTTTTTTTTTCTCTCCTAAATGCCAAAAAGGAACATTATGATAGTTCAACTAGTGAAGCCTTTCAGGGAAGGTTCAACTACTCACTACTTAAGCTAGCTATGCAAATGAGCAATCCTGGGCCAAAAAGTTATTATTCAGTGTTTTTTCTGGATGTAAACAAGGCCACTTGAAATTTGGTTTTAAGCAGCAAATACATGCCTGTATCAAAGTTATAGTCAAAAAGTTCAAGAAGAGGGTAAAAGGGCTACGTGGTGATGGATGGAGACTTGACTTGGGGTGGTGAGCACACAATACAATATACAGATGATATATTATAGAATTGTACACCCGACTCCTATATAATTGTATTAACCAATATCACCCCAATAAATTCAATTTAAAAAGTTCAGAAGGAGTTAGAATAAATTCTCAATAAAATTCTTGGGAAATCAAGTGACATGACTAGTGTTTAGGATGGAAACTATTTAAATGTGTGCTGGAGTAGGATGAGCTATTTGATACTACACTTGATCTTAGCCAAAAGGCCAAGAAGTGATAGGATGAGCTATTTGATATCCATAAAATCATACCAATGAGATAGCAAAAATTTTTCGATTAAAGTTTACTGTCTGTAGAGCACTGTTGTAGTTCTATGACAACTTTTACTTGCTCTAAAATTGCTTATAATAATTCAGTAGTATCATAAAAAATGTTTAATTTAAGACACAGAGATGCCATGTGAAATATCGTCATTCCAATTCTTCATGCTGAGATGGTGAAGAAAATTGATGGTAATTAAACATGCACAGTTGCTTGTGTTTCCTAAGTGTAGAAACATTCCTAATGGTTGAGTTGTGCTTTACTGTTTGTGAATTGACTCAAAAGTATTTCATTATTGACATAATGGGGAACATAAGAAATCCTGAACAATTCTCTTTTTCCATTACTTACCTACTATGTCACCTCTTGACTTTCATCACCCTCTCACAAAGGGTGATTACAGCACAGTGGCCATAAATATTTTTTATTTTAGCCACTCTAAAATGTTTAAACTGCTTCAGAAACTCAGACAGAGCTGGGCATACCCAGGTAAAAGGCAAGGTTTGGTTAATGAAATAAACTACCCTACGAAGTTGTGGTTGGATGACCCCAATTTGAACCAAGGAAATATCTTGGAAACATACTCAACAGGACCAGAAAAGACATTCTTCCTAGAGGCTTGCCAAAGCTTGTTCTAGGCCAATACATTTGATCGGTCCCACAACTAGGACTGTGACTTAATAAGTTGGAGTTATACTGTCCCTCATTTCTGAAAATAAGTATAAAGTGTAGGTGCCACCTAGACATGCAGATGGAACTGAAAGTCTTATCTACGCCGTGCCCACCCTGAGTGTCAGGGCAGCACATTCTGTCCAAGGATGTCCTGATCTAGGCTTCAGAGATGTAGCCAAAGGCAGGAAACTATTTCCCAGGCAGAATGTGTTATTCAAGGGACTTGTAAATGTTCTGTGGTTATTCCATTTCACAACCACTAGGTCTGGATTACAGGAAATTATCTCTAAACTAGGACAGAAAATCTATAATAGAAGCAATCCAGCTAGATTCCTGGGTAAGAATAGTCACTCAAATCTGTAAAGAGGATTTTGCTCTGTTTGTTTGTTTGCTTATTAAAGAGCTGCTAGACTGGCCAAGACTAGGTCCATGGAACAACAGGGTGCACCACTATCTCAGGCAGATTATCAACATTTCTGTTATGTTACATAATGTCTTGACTCTGTTGACATGTGTACTCAAGAGTTAGTTACATATATTGTGCTTCTTTTGTTTTTCTTCCAGCTAGGTCTAAAGTAGGAAATATTAAGATGTTCTCTGGCTATTTCCTTGCATGTCAGAAAAGAGATATTAAGCAACTTATTGGCTTAAAATTTTCTGCCCAGTTTTGTGGGCCCAGAGGACTTTATCTAAAGACTCAAACTGAGAGCACTGCCCTTAGGAACTTCCTATGTGAATTATTGATGTTATTTTATCTCTCTTCTGCCATTGAAATCCTCCCCTCTCTTGGGTTTTCTTTCCCCTTCATTGAACTTTGGGCAAAACTCAAGACTTCAGGCTTTTCTGCCAATTAGAGGTTCCCAGGGATATTGGAGAAGCTGTGGGTATAGGCTGTCTACATGCCACCTCACACATTTGCCATATTAGCCCTCTCTTATCAAAACTGCCATGTTCTCAAGTCTTCCTGGAAGAAGGGCACTTCCCTTGGTTAGAGGAAGATTTTTCTCACCAGAATTCTAGTGAGTCCAAAAGAATTTCCAAAAAGAGTGTAAACCACTTCAGAATGACCCAGGTTCTTCACAGCTTGTATGTGATTACAAATTTCATCTCCTCTCAGAAGCCAATAATAGCTCCAAGCCTACAAAACAAGTTGACTTCCATTCAAAGAAAGAGGAGTGCACACTCTATGCTTTCTCTTTTCAGAAAATAGCTTAGCACCTTTGCAGTAATGAAATCCTCAGAGGATTCTGATGAGCCAAGGAGTGAGAGCATGTGGCTGGTCTCCATCAAACAAACCATGAACTTGCTAAGTGTAGCTCTATTGGAGTGCTCAAAAGGCTTGCATAGTTTCTCTCCCAAATGAGATTGGAATAGATGGATGTATAAGTTCTAAGTAAACCGTTAGCCCATCTCCCTTTTTATTGTAATGGGTTGTGTTAATCATTGTCTTTGTCTTCAGGGATCTCATTTTGAGCTCAATAAAGCTGTGAAAATATCGACCGACACTTCTACAGTTTCTACTCCAACTTCCTTTATCAGCCTTGATGTATAATGTTTGGCTTGGTGCCTTGTCAGTTATAACATCTAACATTTGCAGAGTCCCAGCCAAAGCTGTTAGCACAGTCCTACTCTCCACTTAATATTCAGAGCAACTTAATCCCCACTTTTAGGCAAATCTCACTCCTCCCTGTCTACCATGGATTTTGGGTGGGGGAAGAATTATTGTTCTGCAATTGTCCTACTTTGTTGGGTGCTATTGCTCTCATTTCAAAATCATGCTTTTTTCCCTCTTCTGAAGACAGACTTTGCTATCACTATTTATCTATTGTGCAGCCTGCTGCACTGAACATTTTTTTTATTGCCCACACATTTTATTCCATAATTATAATCATGGCCTCCCTCTCCATCATTGTCATTGCCCATGGTTTTAATAATAATCCTATATAATGAAAGCATAATATGCAAATTGTCCCCTTGACGGGAATTTGACCGGGGCGGAGTCAGCCAGCCAACTTAGGAACTGTAGATTTGAGGAAATGCAAATTAAAGCAATAATTATATATAATTTGGGCTTATCAACTTGACAGAGTAAAAAGGAGAAAAAGTTATTAATGAAACTATAATTGACATAATTTTTAAGAAAAAGCAAACAATATATATCAGAAATTTTTAAATGTACTTATATTTTAAGCAACTTTGCCTTAAATTTTTTATCCTGCCACTAGAGGCCCGGTGCATGAAATTCATGCACAGATAGGGACCCTACTGGCTGCTAGCTACCAGCCAGGGCCTCCCTTCCCCCGGCTGCCTGCTGCAGCCTTTGGGGGCAGGGCTGGCTGTGGGGAGGGGCCATGGGCCATTGGCCAGCTGGCTCTGCCCCTGGTCAAACTCCCGGTCAAGGGGACAATTTGCACATTATGCTTTCATTATATAGGATTATTATTTTTTTTAATATATTTTTATTGATTTTTTACAGAGAGGAAAGGAGAGAGATAGCAAGTCAGAAACATCGATGAGAGAGAAACATCGATCAGCTGCCTCCTGCACATCTCCCATGGGAGATGTGCCCGCAACCCAGGTACATGCCCCTGACCAGAATCGAACCTGGGACCCTTCAGTCCGCAGGCCGACGCTCTATCCACTGAGCCAAACCAGTTTCGGCATATAGGATTATTATTAAAATCATGGGCAATGACAATGATGGAGAGGGAGGCTATAATCATAATTATGGAATAAAATGTGTGGGCATTAAAAGAAATGTTTTGATATAAAATTCTTATACTTTTAAATAAAAATTGAGCAGAATATAAAACTTCATTCATGGAATGAAGATCCATCTATTTATCTATCTACATATCATACATACATGTATACTTAAGTGAAAAATTCTATCTCTGAAAGGGAAGTTATTTTGTTTTTCAAGTGTCAAGTATTTGCATTTTGCATTCTTTTTATTACAGTAGATCAGAATTATAACATAATTTCTCTATCTTAAAATATACAGAGAAATATATAATCATTTATAAACATAGATTGTAAGTGTAAAGACCAATCATTTGTAGGTTATAACTTTTGAAAACAAGTCCATCAACTCAGACTTCAAAAGCAAGGCTAAATAATATATGTCATATAATGTGTCATATGCTTATTCTAAAAACATTACTAATTTTGTCCTAAAAATAGAAAATTAAAATAAATTATTCAAAAACATATTCTCTAATATTGTATCATTGGGTATAAAGTATTTTTTTCCTTTCAAAATACTTGGCTGTGGAAATTTACAGGGTGACTATATGGTAGTTATATTTCCACAACTAGTGATGAGCAAAATTATCAGCCAGGTCTTGGTGTTAAGATGTTGTAAAGGTCCACAGACAGTGCTCTAAGTTAATGCTGTTGCTCTGTTGAAAGCATATGTAGGAAGACAAGTTTCCAGCTCCCTTCCAACCAAATAAGCATGTTAACATATAAACAGTGGACCTTCAATAAATATCTCTTCATTTCCATAGTTACTTAGTGAGCCTCTACTACATTCCTAATTCCACATTAATCCTTATATAGATAAAAAGAGGTATAAGAACTGTAGCATTCTAAATTCAAAAAAACAAAATCTTAACAAAGAGTAAAGAGCAGCACAAATAAGAACATTAGTAATGGGACAAACATGCTTGAGGAGATGGGAAAGTCATGGAAACCAGAGAAAGTCATGGAAAATATCAGAGAAATGGTCAAAATGGGGATCAAATAAGGGTTATTGAAAAAGCTATTGTAGGTTGGATTTGAGGAGCTGGGAGAATGCAAACTCAAACACCCACAGGAGCAGGCCAGCAAGGCAAATATACAAAACAGGCCACTATCAAGATGTCATAGACGGAGATGGAGACAGTAGCAAATGGACAGAGGCAGTCATTGCTCTGCCCCAGCAGGTTGTTGTCAGAAGGTCGGTGAAGACCTGGTGTTGTCAGATTGGAAGTTTTTTAGTTCTGGTTGTGTGCCTGTAGACACAGGGGTGTCATGGCCAAGAAGTCAATTGTTTCACATTCCTAGCCCTCTGTATGTGTCAGAGTCTCGATCAGAAAGGAATAGGCCATAGGAAATATAGATACCTGAGTTTTTGTAGGGATTTGACCTTATGCGGTTCTCAGAGCTGGTTCCATAGACTATTTGAAGCTGTTGGTTACTGTTTCTGTGTCTATGTCTGATGTAAGAATCTGAAGTTTGGAAGAGACACAGTTAAGAAAGGAGAATGGACATAAGGGGAAAGAAGGAAAAATTAATTGAAACAGAACCCACAGGGGAGATCTAGAACCTGCAAGGGTCACTCCTGCTTCCCAAGCTGCCAACTTCAATGTGGCTGAGTTGCTAACCCTGCGCAGCGGAGCCAGTATACAAGTGATAATGAGTGTGAGCTGCAGCAGTACCTTGGGCTCTCTCACCCCCCAACACAAAAAGTAAGGTTGCTGCAAATGCGGCCACTGCCTGATCCTCATTCAGTTTCTCTACTCTTGGGACTCGTGTGTTGGCTTCTTGACAAAGTGTGCCAGTGTCTCCTGAGAAACATTCCCCTTGTCCAAGGTGGAGGCTTGGAAGAATGGAAAGAACTTAGATAAAAAAGTTAAACAGTTTCAGTTTTGGATTGAATGACTGTAGGCCAGTCACTTAATGTCCAGTGGTTCTCAACCTTCCTAATGCCGCGACCCTTTAATACAGTTCCTCATGTTGTGGTGACCCCCAATCATAAAATTATTTTCATTGCTACTTCATAACTGTAATGTTGCCACTGTTATGAATCGTAATGTAAATATCTGATATGCAGGATGTATTTTCATTGTTACAAATTGAACATAATGAAAGCATAGTGATTAATCACAAAAACAATATGTAATTATATATGTGTTTTCCGATGGTCTTAGGCGACCGCTGTGAAAGGATCATTCGACCCCCAAAGGGATCGCAACCCACAGGTTGAGAACAGCTGCTTAATGTCTCTGGTGCTCAATTTTCTCATTAATAAGATGAAAGAATTTGGGTCACCTCAAACCTGGAAAGCCTAAGAAAGCCATGTCTGTAAAAAAGTATGTAATATGCAAATATTGCGCTGGAAGAGGCCGCTCAAGCTTTGTTATGCGGCGTGTATAGATACTGAATGGAAGACCTGAAATTAAGACCAGAGGCAGGCCCCTTTAGAAGCAGCACTGTGAACCAAGGAGAGACTGAAAGACAGGGGTGCAGTGGAAAGAATAGGATGGCAAGATGGGAAACCAGGACTCTTGTCCTGGCTTCATCACCAATCCCTTGAGCTAAACTCAATCATTTCGCTTAGGGGAGGTCTCATTTTTCTCCTTTTGACATGAAGCATTGGTGCTCATTGTTCATTAGCTCACAATGGAATCCCCTCCAGAGCTTTAAAAAAATATTGATGTGCAGCTCCCTTCCCCAGAGATCCTGATTTAATTGGTCTGTGGTGTGGCCTGGACATGAGGATTTTTTTAAAGCCCTCTGATTCTCATGTGTAGCTAAGCTTGAGAATTCATTATTAGAATTTGCTTAGGAAAATGGCAGTATGATTTAAGCGTTGTGGGAAGGCTCCCTCCACCACACACATAAATGTCCATCACAAACGATTCATCCCATTGTGTATTGAAGTCACTCCATTACTTATTAAAATTCTTATACTCCTGGTACACGTGACACCTTGAACTTGCAATAAGTATATCTTACGTAGAGTCATGAAAACTAATTTGGAAAGAATCTCAGAGGTCACAAGTTCAAACTAGCAAGTATTTTTATTGTGATTTTTATAGATAAGGAAACTGAAACTCAGGGATGTCTTTCTCCAGTGTTGGGCTTTTCTGTCGCATTTATTTCGGTGTAGTGGGGGGATTTTAATTAATGTTATATTTTTTACATAATATTTTTAAATATTAGAGGTTTTAGACTGTAGCTGTGTGTCATACATTTTTTTTTAAAGCTACCTGTGTTTTTATCTCAATCTATTTTTTAGTTAAAAAATCCCTTTTTGGATGGGGATCCCCATGAATGATGGTTTTAGCCTTTAATATACCTCATTTATCTAAATAAGCATTTCCTGCTCTGTTTTATCATCACTCTGTGATTGTTTCCTGTGATCTACCTTTTGCTCTTTTTACCTCTCATCTTAATCCACAATATCTCTGCTCTGCTGGCCAAAGAGAATATGTCATTGCCAGAATCAAAGCAAAAAGTTCTCCCCCCTTATATTAAAAGATGTAAATAGCTGTCATGTAATGTGCATGTCTGTTCTCAAAGCCATGTTGGGCATTTTGCCGGTCGGAGAATCTTTTGGGGTTCTACTGGGGTGAGTGGATGTGACTCTGTAAATTTGTAACATGTTAAATTAATCAATCCCTAAAAGAAATGTTCTTGTCTAAATTTCAGCTACTCTAATTGGAGCACACCCTTTTTCTCCCCTCTAATCAGCATAGTCCTGTCCGATCCAACCTATCTGAATCAAACTGAAAAGATCATATATCAGATGCTGGTGAAATGATGTTTGTAAAGGTATGACCTCATCAGGATTCCATAGGAAGGAATCTTGAGGGGCTCACACAGGCAGGAGATTATGACCAATACATTTATTACTCTTTGCAATCTAAATTCTTATTGGAATCACAAATCTTATCAAAATTATTTTGCTTGGTTACTTCTCCATTGGGGGAAAACAATCATTTTCCTTTAATGTAAATAATGTTTTTGCAATTTTACCTTTTGTGTAGAATAACTGCAAACAGTTCAATAATTTTTTAAAAATCTCCTCAGCCTGATGTTTTTCTTCTTTTAATATATAATCTAAAGCATAAGGGCAAGTGCAGCATTAGGTTTTATTGAGGAATAATTGCTATACATCACTATATAAGTTTAAACCTCCTAATTCTTAAGGTCTCTTCATATTTTGCTGCCTGATTGCATTCAGTTTGTCATTATAAAAAGCTTTATATTTTCTCTGTTTATTGAATAGTCTCATGGAATTATATTTAACATTAGCAGAACTTTATAAAATAGTCTATGTCTACAGAGAAAGAGGTATTATATCTTGCACATTTCATTATATATTTTATTTACTAATTTATTTAAGTATAACATCTTTATTACATATAACTCACCATACAGATCACCATACATTTACAATGTATAATTCAATAGGGTTTTTTTTGTATATTCGTAGGGCTATGAACCAATTACCACAATACATTTTGTATCATTTTTATTACCTTAAAAGGAAACCCAATATGCATTAACAGTCACTATCCATTTTGACCCAACTTTACCACCCTAGGTGACCATTTATCTACTTTCTGACCCAATTAGATTTGCCTATTCTGGACATTTCATATAAATGGAATCATATTAGATACATATATACACATGCATGCACACACATACTCATAGATAGACAATTCTCATTCTGTTTATTGTTTATTGGACATGAATTTGATCTGTTTTGACTTTGGGACTATTATGGATATTTGTGTAGAAGATTTTGTGAGGAATAATGTTTCATTTCTCTTAGGTGTATTCCTAGGAATGGAATTGCTGGGCAATATGGTAACTCTGTTTATTCTTTTGAGAAACTACCAGATTATTTTCCATCATTTTACATTCCCATTAGAAATGGAGGAGTGTTCTAATTTCTGCAAATACATGCCATCATTTATTATTATCTGACTTTTTTATTAAATCCATCCTGGTAGATATTAAATGGTATCTCATTGTGGTTTTGACTGTATCCTGTATTTTTCTGATGGCTAGTGATGTTGAGCATTTTTTATGAGCTTATTGGCTATTTGTGTATTTTCTTTGGAGAAATGTCATTTCACTTCCTTTGCCCACTTTTAACTGGATTATCTTTTATTATTTAGTTGTAATAATTCCTTATACCTTCTAAATACAAGTTATTATCAATGCAATATTTTCTGGCATTATATTTGTTATCTTTTTATATACTAACTGGTACTTTTTAAAAAACAAAAGGTTTTAATTTTGATGAAGTCCAATTTATCTTTTTTTTTTTTGTTATTGCCCATACTTTAGTTGTCATATCTAAGAAGGTTTTGCCTTACCCAAATAACAAAAAATTACTCATTTAATTTTTTAAATGTTATTTTTACTCTTTAAGTTATTTCTCAGTGGTTGTTTTATCATATTTATCTAAACTTGTCAGGATCAAATTCAGGTTTATACTAACTTTATTTAAATTGGATATAGAATTATTACTCCTCTATAACTCTTTTCCCTATTCCTTTTCTGCAATTGTTGTCATATATCTCACATTTACATATATTACATTCTTATAGTTACTACTTTATGTTATTTTATGTATTAAAAAAACTAAGAGAAGAAAGAAGAGTTAATATATATTTTTATGGCTTGTTATGTTAATTTCCTTACTATTTCTTTTTTAAATAATTATTTTTCAATTATAGTTGACATCAATATTATATTACTTTCAGTTTCATCCTATATAAGAAAAGCATAATATACAAATTGACCAAATGGCGGAATGACCTGTCGACAGGGGGGTCAGGGGGTCAGGGCAGGCAGCGCCAGGCCACCAAGGCGCATGCCAGTGGGCAGAGGGAGGGGATGGCGATTAGGGAAGGGGGGGGCAGTGACCAGTGGCAGCGATTGGGGAGGCAGGGCCGGCACTGTCCCCAGATCGGCCTGCTGGTCGCCTCCTGCAAAAGGAGGCCAGACTGTGGCTTAAACCCATTCCCAGAGGGAGTGGGCCTAAGCCATCAGTTGGACATCCCCTGAGGGCTCCTGGACTGTGAGAGGGTACAGGTTGGGCTGAGAGACACCCCTGAGTGCATGAATTTTCATGCACTGGGCCTCTAGCATTTATATAATTTCTGATATATATGCACCACTTCTTCTTTATCTGTTCATCTGCTGATGGATGCTTAGGTTGCTTACTTATCTTGACTATTGTGAATAATACTGCAATGAACATATGTCTTCTCAAATTAGTGTTTTGGGATTCTCAGATAAATACCCAGAAGGGGAATATCTGGCTCTTTGTTTGTCTCTTGTTATCGTCTTTGTTTGAAAATCTATCTTGTGTGGTATAAGTATTGCTATCCCAGTTGTTTTTTAATTTCCATTTGCATGAAATATCTTTTTCCATCCCTTTATTTTCAGTCTGTGTTTGCCTTTCAATCTGAAGTAGATCTAGTGTAGATAGCATATGTAAGGGTCTTGTTATCTTATCCGTTCAGCCACCCTATGTCTTTTAATTGTTGCATTTAATCCATACACATTTAAAGTAATTGTTGATAGATATGTAATTATTTCCATTATATTATTTAAACTTTTTATCTTTCTTCATCTTCTTAAAGAAATCCCTTTAACACTTTTTTTTGTAATACTGGTTTGGTGGTGATGAAACCTTTAGCTTTTTCTTGTCCAAGAAGCTCTTTATCTGTTCTTTGATTTTAAATGATAGCTTTGCTGGGTAGACTAATCATGATTGCTTTTCATCACTTCCAATATTTCCTGCCAGACCCTTCTGACCTGCAAAGTTT
Organism: Myotis davidii; assembly: GCF_000327345.1. NCBI lineage: Eukaryota > Metazoa > Chordata > Mammalia > Chiroptera > Vespertilionidae > Myotis > Myotis davidii. The sequence continues at coordinate 190,400 of NW_006283769.1, read as the reverse complement.
CTGTTGAGAAATTAGCTGACAGTCTCATGGTTGCTCCTTGTAGGTAACTAACTGTTTTCTCTTATTGATTTCTTATCTTCCAAATTGCTGATTTGATCCTCTGCTTCGTTTACTATACTGTTGATTCTCCATTATGTGCTCCTCATTTCAGTTAATGTATTTCTGATTTTTTTTCTATCTCTGACTTTAAAAAAAATATTTGCTATCTCTATTTTTATATTTCCTATCTCTTTGTTGAAGTTCTCACTGATATCATTGAGCATCCTTACAACCAATGTTTTAAACTCTATCTGGTAGATTGGTGTCTCCATTTTGGCTAGTTCTCCTGGAGTTCTGTTCTTTCATTTGGGACATTTATTTGAAAGCAGCCCTGTGTTTGTTTCTATGTATTAGGTAGAATGGCATTACGTGGGACCCACTGGCACAGTCTCCCTGGTCACCTGAGCTGGGTGCTCCAGGTGTGGGTGAGGTGTGCCCTCCTATTGTAATTGATCTTGATTGCTCTTCTCTGTTTATTGAATAGTCTCTCTCATGGAATTATATTTAAAATTAGCAGAAATTTATGAAATAGTCTAGCTCCACCTCACTCACCTAGAATATAGTTTCTGCAGCAGAAAGCTGAGGGGGATGAGAAGTGCTGGTGTTGTACCCACTTGGGGAGATACCATAGTCCTCTACTGAGAGCTGGTATGTGGGAAAGGGGGGAGCAGGAATCTTGTTTTCTTGGACTCACTGACCTGCAGACACACACCCTGCAAACTACCTACTTTTTATTGGAGCTTGCATCACACTGAGCTGGGTGCAGAGGGAGGAGGGAGTATGCCATGTTCAAGTACCACAGACTGTCACTGTTCTTACTGAGATTTAATAGTTTTTTTCTTAAATTTATGTTTTGTTAAGTATAGTTGACAACATTACATTTTGTACAACATAGTGATTCAACATTTATATGCCTTAAAAAGTGGTCGCCACAATAAGTCTAGTAACCATCTGTCATCATACAAAGTTATTATGATATTATTGACAAAGTTCCCAGTGCTATACATTACAACTCCATGACTTACTTATTTTATAACTGGAAGTATCTCTCTGATTTCCCTTTACTATTTTCACTAACCCCCCAAAACCCTCATTTCTGGAAACCATCAGTTTGTTCTCGGTATCTGTAAGTCTGTTTCTCTTTTGTTTATTTGTTCTGTTTTCTTAGATTTCACATATAAGTGAAATCATATGGCATTTGTGTTTCCTCTCAGTAATTTCACTTAGCATGATGCCCTCTATCCGTCTATGTTGTCACAAATGACAAAATTGTATTCCCTTTTATGGATGAGTAATAATTCATTGTATATTTATGGCACTTTATCCATTCATCTATTGAGAAACACCTAGGTTGCTGCATATCTTGACTATTGTAAATTATGCTGCAATGAACATAGGGGTGTATATGTCTTTTAGAGTTAGTGTTTTGGATTTCTTTGGATAAATACGCAGAAGTGGAACTGCTGGGTCACATAGTAGCTCTATTTTCAATTTTTTGAGGACCCTTTATACTGTTTTCCATAGTGCCTGCTCTAGTTACAATCCCACAATCAGTGTATGAAGGTTCCCTTTTACCTACATCCTCGTCAACTCTTATTTATTAATTTATTGATGATAGCCATTCTTGCAGTTGTGAGGTAATATCTCATTGTGGTTTGAATTTGCATTCCCCTGATTAGTGATGTTGAGCATCTTTTCATATGTCTATTGGCTATCTTATGTTCTCTTTGGAGAAATGTCTCTTCAGGTCCTGTGCCCATTTTTTAAATTAGATTGTGTTTTCGGTGATAAGATGTATGAGTTCTTTATATATTTTGGATATTAGCCCCTTATTGGATATATCATTGGTGATTATCTTCTCCAATTCAGTAGGTTGTCTTTTCGTGTTGTTGATGGCTTCCTTTGCTGTGCAAAAACTCTTTAATTTGATGTGGTCCCATTTGTTTATGTTTTCTTTTGTTTCCCTCATCCAAGGAGACATATCCAAACAAACATTAAATCCTTATCCATGGTTTTGCTTTCCAAAGTTTCAGTTGCACATGGCCAACTATGGTTCGAAAATATTAAATGGAAAGTTCCAGAAAAAACCCCACACAATTCGTAAGTTTTGAATTGCGCACCATTCTGAGTAGTGAGATTAAATCTCACACCATCCCACTGTACTTCCTGAGATGTGAATTGTTCCTTTGTCCAGTGTACCCATGCTGTATACACTACCCACCTGTTAGTCACTTACCCATCTTGGTTATCAGATCAACTGCTGCAATATCAAATTCCTTGTGTTCAAGTAACCTTTATAAGAGCTTAACACTACATCACAATGCCTATGTCACTCACCTCACTTCATCTCATCACATAGGCATTGTATCATCTCACATCATCACACACAAAAAAGGGTGAGAACAGTGCAGTAAGGTATTTTGAGAGAGAAAGAGAGAGAGAGAGAGAGAGAGAGAGAGAGAGAGAGAGAGAGACCATATAGCTTATATTGTTATAATTGTTCTGTTTTGTTATAGGTTATTATTGTTAATCTATTGTTATTAATCTCTTACTGTGCCTAATTTATAAATTAAATTGTATTATAGGTATGTATGTAAAGGAAAAACACAGTATTTATAGGGTTTGGTATTTTCTACATTCAGGCGTCTTAAAATGAATCCCCCACAGATAAGGCAGAACCACTGTAATCATTTTTCTATGCTTCAATTAATGGACCTATGCTCAAGATTCTAATTCCAGTGAGTGTGGGCAGTAGACCAGTTCTCTCTGCACTTTTTAAAAAACCCAAACACATAAGGGCTATGATATTCTATATTATAGGCTTCAATTTTCCTTCATTTAGGAAGCACATCTTCCACTTGATGGGTTAGCTGGAAGAAGCTAGCCACATAATGTAAGCAAAAGCCCATTTTTCAATTCTAACTCTTTCTCTCATTTACCTGGTTAAATTAGAGCACTCAATTTATCTTGAGTAAGTTTATGGTTACTAATCTCCTGAATATTTCTTAGTAGGAGGGCACCTGCATGTGCCCTCTAAAACACATCCTTCACCATTAATTTAGGATCTTAGTTCTTAAGTCTTCCTTAGCATCCTCACCTATTCAGAGGCCTCCCCTACATATCTCCATTTCTTTCTTTCAGGAGGGCAGCCATATATAAACTGTCTTTAGTGGTCATCGATCTATAGCCAGTGGTCGGCAAACTGTGGTTCGCGAGCCACATGCGGCTCTGTGGCCCCTTGAGTGTGGCCATTCCACAAAATACCACACGTGGGCGCACATATACAGTGCGATTGAAACTTCATGGCCCATGCGCAGAAGTTGGAATTTTGTGGAAGAGCCACACTCAAGGGGCCAAAGAGCCGCATGTGGCTCACGAGCCTCAGTTTGCCGACCACTGCTCTATACAGCTGAACCTCAAATGTTCTAGTGACTGTGCTTCTAGGTCAGCTGTGTGGACAGATAACCACTGGTGGACCCCCCCTCCCCTCCATTTCCAACTAATGCAGACACACACCCTGCAAACTACCTACTTTTTATTATTAATTTGAAGTAGGATTCGTACAAATGTGAGTTTATTCTTTTCTTAAAATATCTGTCTGGTAGAGGTATTAATCGAAAATATTGATCAAAATAGTTAACAATCCAGTTCATTTGGGAGATGAATCAACTTCTATGAAAGAATAATTTTACTCTTGTGGTATGAAATAATATATAATCATATTAATTTAGTCCAGAAATAAGTTGAAATTATGTGTTATACCCCATTATCCTTAAATACACATCACGGGCTATAATAACTTGCAGTTTTCTTCTGCCATGAAAGCAAAACTTTCTCACTGAAAACTTTAGAATCATATAACCTATATTTTATTGGCGGGGGTAGGGGTGTCTTAAGTATGAAAATTCCAAACTGGCATTTTCTCCAGAATGCAGAGAGGGCTCACTTTTCAGATGTGACCTTTTCCTGAACTTCTCAGAAATAGCACAATCAACGGAATGTATTTGACCATATCAGCTTACTGAGATTTGAAGGTATCTCTTTATATCTGTATCTATCTCTAGACATAGACATAGATAATAGATACACTTAGACATAGACATAGAGAGATGCTGATATAGATGTAGACATAGGTATAGATATAGATGATGAGATAGAGATGGAGATAGAAATATAGTATCATGAAAATGATAATCTAAAACTTCAGGTATTCAAAACCTCTGCACATGAAAACATGTTGTCACTAATTTAAAATGTTCTGTTATTATCAGTTCCTGTGTGAGTCTTCCCTTCATAAGCAAAAATATTAGAAGATTAAAATATTTAAAAAAACTAAAAACTAATGTTAAGTTCCTCAGAGTGTAATGTTAGTCTATATCTGCTTTGAGTAGGGAGCAGGAAATCAATTATCAATTTTGTTTCAGGTAATTGCTATGGCTACAGCTACCAAAAGAAAAATAAATTCTTCAAAAGAAAACTCACAATACAGACAATGTTGTTGTTTTTCCTTCAGTGAATTTCATAGAACAGGTATTTGACAAAGTTCTCACCTAGTACAACCACAGTACACCGTGCGATACCAACACGTTCTTACCAGAGCTACTCTCAATGGTTCTGAGAAAAAAATAATGGAAATTCCTCAGAGCAAGAATATGAACTAACAGGTCCTAACCTGGCAGAGAATGCTTAATGATGTTAACCTTGAAAAGGTTTAATGTTTTTATGAAAGTGGTTTCATAAACGTTAACATACAGACTCACACATATCAGTAGTGATATTTTAAAATAAATGTTCCACAGCTTTAGTTTATAAATCTAAGTTTCGACAAGACTGAGGGGGGTGGGGGGGTGAGGAACCTCCAAAAGGAAAACATGTCCATCATTGTTGTGACTATAAAACAAGAATTCATATAAAAAATGTATGTAAGGAAGACACATTTCTTTTTTTAAAAGCTCATTCATCCATGATGAAGCTATTAAAAGAAGGTTCAAGGTAACAATAAAGAACAAGGGATAATTATGTGATGTCTGTGGTGGGAATGTTGACAAATGTTGGTGAGGTTAGAATGATGGAGATCCAGCAATCAGACTGGCCACAAGGACATCTTTTGAGGGCTTATTTGAGTGGAAATGAAGAAGAGGACATCAACACAGATGTGCCAAAGATTCACGGTGAAGTGTTGGCAGACGTTTCAGTTAGTGAGAAAGCATGATCCCGGGCACTCTAGTGATGTAAGAGGCCAGCAGAGTACAGGGATGGAGGGGAAAGAAATGAGCAGAGAGCAGCTCACAGAAGGAGGAGAAGATCAGCTATGGCCTGTACCAGGGGAGGTGTGTTCAGGATAAATCTGATATCCCTGGTTTTAGAGAAACTGGGATAATGGGAGGCTCAGGAAGCAGGGAGTAAAGCACAAGTGACCCTGCTTCTGAAATCAAGGGGCCCGAATAGGATTGATTCTCAAAAATGGTATGGGGGACCTTCTCCCAAGGCAAACCGTACCCAACTTGTTCGCAGTAAGGATGAGCCATTTTACATTGCACAATTGTTCTACCGCCATCCAGCCTCCTCTCTGTCATAATAAGCCCCTGTTACTGACGGGAAAGCTTCTTGTTTTACAGATATGTTGGGACAGATAAAACAAAGGTGAACCACTGAAATAGGGGCTTGGTCAGTATGGTTCCTGAGCTCTGTGTCAGAGAGAGAATTGCATTTAGGTCGGTCCCAATGCTGAACTATAGCACCAAGCAGCTGCATATACTAGTAACAGGGAAGCTCATGAACCTTGGATTCCAAGTTGACCAGGGTTTGATTCCCAATCTGCCACATTCCATGGGCATGTGTGGGTTGGTTGGTTTTTTAACACACTGACTCATTTTTCTACAGCTACTTTACATCCTCATGACCATGTGTCTAGAAAAAAGTGTGCATCCAGTGGTCCAACATGGGATTCCAGAAGCTTTCTATACTGTAGTTCTTCAGTGGTTTATGATATCCTTCCCACTACGCCTCCATAATCTGTCCCTTCCCAACCAGCGGGAAATATCCCCCAAGACTAATTCTCTGGGATGAGGCTCAGGCAGAGGACGATGCAGTGGAAGCAAAAGAAATGGAAGGATAAATGAGAGATTAGAAAGGAGAGTAATGATCATGAATATGGGCTCTCCACAAGTCAGGGGAGGAGGGTGCTGGAGCCACTAGGGCCCATGTGGTGTAGACCCCAAGAAACAAATGCTCTGAAATGGCCAGAGGTGGATGGCACCTTTGTATTCCTCTCAGGCTCCTAGCCACCACCTGCCGTCTGTAACCATGGTTTCTTTATCCCTTCCCTCCTGGGCTCTCTATGAACTATTGTTTCAACCACTAATAAATAATAAATGACACAAATAAACATATAATTACAAATCAAGATCAGTGCTAAGTAAGAAAAGAGGCCAGCACCGGTTTGGCTCAGTGGATAGAGCGTCGGCCTGCGGACTGAAGGGTCCCGGGTTCGATTCCGGTCAAGGGCACGTACCTTGGTTGCGGGCACATCCCCAGTGGTGGGTGTGCAGGAGGCAGCTGATCGATGTTTCTCTCTCATTGATGTTTCTAACTCTCTATTCCTCTCCCTTCCTCTCTGTAAAAAACCAATAAAATATATTTAAAAAAAAAAAAAAGAAAGAAAAGAGGAGAATGCAGCGAGAGAGTATAATGGAGATCTGATTTAAGTGTGGGGTGCTTTGAGAAATGGGGAAGTGATATAAGCAGAAAGGTAAGTGTGTAAAGAATAGGAAGGAAGAGGTTTCCAGGCAGAGGGGACATTTGGGTGTTGTAAAGAGAAAGAACAAGGTAGTACCTGGCCTCTGAGATCAAAATAGACTGTTGTTATGAGAGTAGCATTTTCAGGTTCCACAGAGCCTTTGCTTACGAAAAGGATGTTCAGGGGATTCGCTGTGGCATACAGGGCATGCTCCACCTGGATCAAGTGACTATAAAGAGAAGGTAGAATTTGGGGGAAATAGAAAAAAAATGCCCAACCCTTTTCAGGCCTCGGAAATTCGTGCAAAGGAGAAGAGAAGAGAAAAATGAGAGTGTCGGTCAGATAGGTATCTTCTGATGTCCTCTCTGTGGTGAAAAGGAGAGAAGATTCCAGGGAGGTGAGGGAAACACTGAGGGCAGAGAAGGATCCTGCTCTCGCCCTGTTAAGGCCCCTAGAAGGTCACCTTTGAAACACCCTGCAGTCACCCAGCTGGGAAGTGCCCACAGCAACCTGGCGACATTAGCTGGTCAGGCAGAGGAAGATCTCAAGGTTAATGTTCTGGAGTCACCCCGGGCTTCAAAGCCGCTGGGACTCTGGCTGGGGAGCTTGCACACTGTTTGACAACATGACCTTGTCCCGAGGGTTACTGAGTAGCCGGCAAGACCCAACCCTGACCGCGGTAGACCCTGTGCGGTCTGCACACAGGCAGGGGCCAGTGTGGTGCTTGTTTGCCAGGGAGGCGACTCGGCCCTGACCACGCTGAGAAAGACCAGCCTGTGAATCTTGCCAGCTGCACAGTTCAGCTGGAAACGGCAAGCAGCGCCAGCTGGATGAGGGGCTTGTCCTAGAACCCAGTGTGGCAGACAGCACTGAGCCTGGGGATCCGACTCCTCCCATTAACTTGAGGTGATGTGCTCAGCAGCCCTTTCTCCTTCTGCTCAGGCATCAACTTAGGGAAACAAAGGGTGACAAGAGTTGGTATTTGAATGACTATGTTATGACACTTAAATGGACTATTCAAATCAGACTACTATTGTTTCCAGATGGTTTATTTATTTCTATTATTGTTTGATTGGGGGGAGGGGGTGATGATGGTGAATAGTGTGAGCCCCTTAATGTCAAGAATTAGGTTTTTTTCCTCTTTGCATCTCTTCCAGTTCCTGACTCAAGAATATACATGTAAAGGGAGCTTAAAATAAAATAAAATAAAACCCCTGTAAATAAGCAGTGAGTAAATGGATATCTTTACATTTCAATGTTTCACAGAATCCTAGAGAGCAGTTCACAGTATCATAAAGCTATCCATTCATTTCCACACATCCCTACCCCAGTGCTCCGGAGATATAAATCACCTCGAGTGAGAAGAAACCATGTCTGGATTTGCAAGCTTTGAGAATTTTCCCCTCTTTCCCAGTTATTTTTGTGTTGGACGGAGGCAATCACATCTACTTTGTGAAACCATGGCTATAAGAGATTTTCAGGCAACACACAACGGTTCACAGAGGTTTTCCCTTCCAAGAATAATCTCCCGGGGCTCCATTCAATAATAAATATTGCCCAACTTCCCTGTGCAGAAGTCAGTGTGAGGCTGCAAATGCTAAGGAAATTGCCTCTGCATCAGCCGGCTGGTTTGGTAGGCCACCAGCCAATGCACAACCAGGGGCCAGTCTATTTGTTCTCCTCATAGTTTTCCTCCTCTCTGAGCTGAGCTGTAAGCCATGGAGAGTCAGGGAAAAGCCTGGGAAGAAGGTCTTAGAGACTCTCTTCCCGCAGACCCACTAATTATGAAGAACCGAAGTTTTTTTTTAAACTGACTGGGCAGTTGTGATTCTGACTGCCGGACATCCTGCAAACACAGGCTTCAGCAAACCCCACTCTGAAAAGAGTCCGGGGAGAGAGGCCTCAGTCTTCACTCGAGTTCGTTTTAGGGCTCTTTCTCCCAACAAAACTAAAATAAAAAAAGAGCCATTTCCCACATGATGCCCTTGTTACCCAGTAGAATCATAGGGGACATCCTACTGCTATAGAGAAAGCACCAATAACAGGCAGTTATCATAAAAGGACAAAAGATGAGGATTCATGAGACTTAGCCTGCGATTCTGGCATGAATAAGCCACTGGACTCCTGAGTGACCTGAGCCTGAATTTCCATCCTGAAAAAAAAAGAAGCCCTTGCAATGGTGCTTGAAATTCTGTTCTACAGGATAGTTTTTTAATTATTTACTGGATATAAATCTTGACACTCTGGCCTGAGTTACATGTTTTCAAGGAGATTTGTAGGTGACTTTCTAAAGCCCATTTCTTGAGTTGGCTATCTTGTTTTATTCTATAAATAAAAGCGTTTATTTGGTCTGGACAGGTTTGAGCATCATCCTGTACACCAAAAGTTTGTGGATTCAATCCACAGTTGGGGTGCATTTGGGTGGTAACCAATAGATGTTTCTCACATCTATGTTTCTCTCTCTCTCTCTCTCTTTCTCTCTTCCTCTCTTTCTAAAAAATCGAATAAAAATATATCTACCTGGGTAAAGATTAAAAACAAACAAAAAAGAAAACTTTTCTTCATATCTATTTGGATACCTCAAGATAAAATTCATACAGGAAATGTAGGATAAATAGTTGGATTCTTCCCATCATCATACATTGTACTATCAAAGCCAGGAGAGCTGTGATGTATGCATAGAGAAGTTCATTTGTGATCTATTCTTTGGAGTTCTGATTAGCTGTCTCTTCTATGTACATGTGTCTTTATGCTACTGAAGGAAGCAGAATGTACTTTGTAGGTGGTATCTGGCTGGAACAAGGTATTTGCTGAAACCAGCCGTGGTCCATTTCCTGATATCTGAATTTCTTTAAAATGCTAATAGTTTGTTAATGAAAGGCTCTAGTGCTGCATAATCTTCATTCTGGGACACACAAACATATTCAAATAACTTAGGTAGTTACTACAGGAGAAATGATGTATTTATTAATGAGGAAATAGCATTATCAATGAGATACTGAGATGCCAGCTGAAAATAGTGACTTGGTGTTACGAAGTGCCATGAAAAGGAGGCCTGCCACACATAGTCAGAAATATATGCACAAGTGATACATACATATAGTCTGCACTAAGTGGGCAAAATGTATGTCAATTTGTTTAAAAATTGTGTAGGTAATAGAGAGGGGACATGTTCTTAGATATTTTAACAAAAGCATGCTATTTATATTTTTGGAAATATTAGCTTCTATAAACTCTGAAAATACTGCTCTCTTAGCAATTACCACTTGGTTTTATTAAATTCTTGAGAATATCTAGGTTAGCAACATTCTACACTCACACATGGGTCAAACAAATGCAAATATCTAACAGAACATGACCTGTGGAATCATTACGTTTCCAGTTACAGGTGATTATGTTCAGAAAAGAATGCAATAATGTCTTTAATGTTAACTTTACTTAAATGTCCATTTTCCACCTTTGTCTCTTGCCAGAAGCACAATAATTATTCCAGACCTGGACTATTGTAATAAGCATCTGGGAATAGTTTACTTGCTTGAGCTGTTTCTCATACTAAGACATACAACATGTGTTGTTCCACCATCTGGGTGCTTTGTATGTAACTTTCCTAGTTCTCTCTACCGGAGAACTAGGAAAGTAAGTCACATGCTCCGAAATACAATAATGAAAATAATAAGACATTATTTTACCTTTGGCTCAACCTGTTATTCAAAGAGCCTAAGGAAGTCAATTAAATTGTTCATTTGAA
>NW_006283769.1:169768-179556 GCF_000327345.1 Myotis davidii | reverse complement strand
TGAATTTCTCCCCTGATGCTTACCCCATGTCCAATCTGAACATGTCTATACATAATGTACCAAGTAGATGATTTCCTTGGAACTATCACCTGGTTTTGCTAGTCAATCACCATAGCACTCACAAAGTTACTCCTCACAAACAGTTTAACATTGGTCTTCAAGAGTTAGCTGTGAGCTGCAGGGCTCTTGTGTACTCTGGCCCCAGCCCTGCTCACCTGGCTCCATAGGGGACATTCTGAGTTATCCTCTAGTAACTCAGGATTTCTGTCCATGTCTAAAATACAACAAGCTTTTTCCTGCTCCATGAGTTCTCCTCTGCGTGACATGTCTTTCCCCAGGTTCTTTGCATGTGCAAGTTGGTTTCATTCTTCAGATTCCAGCATAAATACTACTCTTCAGAGATGGTTCTGAACATTAGGTAGAGAGAGTGTCTACTTCAAGGAGAAAGAAACCAGTGTCTATCTCTATATATAAAAGCCTAAGTGACTATTATGACTGGTCGACCGGTCGCTATGATGTTCACTAACCACCAGAGGGCAGATGCTCAATGCAAGAGTTGCCTCCTGGTGGTCAGTGTGATCCCACAGCCAACCTCCCACGGGCTGGCCAACCTCCTGCAATCCCTCCCCTGTCTGGCTGGACAACCTCCCGTGGTCCCTCCTTTTGGCCAGCCAGCCCTCATTGGGTCGATCAAGACTGGGCAAGAGGGCCCCAATCAGCCCTATCACTGGCCAGGCCGAGGGACCCCACCCATGCACGAATTTGTGCACCAGGCCTCTAGTTAGTATTTATAACAGCAACCCTTATTCTGATTATGACTTTATTTGTTTATTGTTGGTTTTCCTCACTGGAATGTAAACTGGGCAGGGAAAAGTTCTGTCTTGTTCATTATTACATCTCTAGTGCTTAGAACAGCTTCTGAAACGTGGTAGACCTACCTCAGCATAACGCTGTTAAATAAGTGAATGAAGAGAACAATGAAAAGGTTTTATAAGTGAAATGGAAAGATGAGAGGAGAGAAATACATGTGCAGAGTGAAGGAGAGGAGAGAGAATTAGGACAAGGGGTTATTTTCTGTGAGTCATTTACAAACCCTTTATTTGCCTCCGCAAAACCTAAGTGAACAACATGAAAGTGTGTGTTAGCATGTCCCCTGATCCTCTGTGGATATAACTTTGGAATTTGATCTTAGGAAGGAAAGCAAAATCAGAAGAAAATATCCCAAATAGTACAAAAACAAATCTTCAGACACTCTGTAGGAACCAACTGAGCGTCTTGACTCACTCATAGATTACCTTAGTTACCCCATTATTTTAGTTTATAACTTAGGAATTCAGCTAAAATATTAAAGCTTAAACATCTTATGTGTGTCAACTCAAATGATTAATGACAATGGAAGACAAAAATTGGAATGAGATTAGTTAGAAGAAAGAAAATGATAGTGAAAAGACTGCTTATAGCCACATTATTAAAGCTTTGGGAATGGGCTAAGTTTAGAGATGTACATATGAGAAGGTGAATAAGAGTTAGAGACAGAGCCAGAATGTGGCTGAGAATAAGCCTGTGGTAATACGGAATCAACTCCCCTCACTTACAGAGCACCCACCATCACCCTGTTGGCTGGTTCAGGAGTTCAATGACCTTCATTTAAGCTGGGTGGATGCAATGTACCAGTGAGAATGGATGTTTCCACTGCTACTGAGGATGGAGCAGCTTTTTCCTGACGTCTGTTAAGTGGAACTTGGGCTATAAAACAACAGCAACAAAAGGAGAACAGACAACTTAAGTATTTTCCCATAAGCATAGAGCTCTCATTCGTCCCTGCCAAGGGCTCTAAGTCAGTCTGCATTGAGCCTCAAGCAGAAACCCGCTGAGCTGACAGCTGCTGCTGGCCTGACGCCCACTGTGGACCTGAGGAGAATAATGTTCCCCACTTCATTCCAGGCTTAAAATAAAACTGAGTCATCACTTTGAAGACACATAATGTGTCAGCCTGGGGAGAACTGAGGTCTTTGCTTGTGGCCGTCTTGGGTCAGACAGGAATAAAGGCCTTCAGAAGATGTGTTTGCCAAGCCATAAACTGTATTAGTTTGGTTTATCAGTTTGAATTATCTTTCATGTTTACTAGGCAGAAGATGGATAGATGAATTCTCCAAAATGACTTTTGCTTCTCCGCTGATTTCAGAAAGTTAAGGATGCATTTCCAGACCTTGAAAAATATTTCAAAAATAGTGCTTACTGAAGAGATCATAGAGATCTCCTAGACCGCATCTGTGTGGTCCTAAGCATCTGGGGCACACAGGGTGCAGGGACCATCATCATCAGGAGCCCCTCCATTCGCTTCCCCCTGTTCCCCAAGGTGGTGGTAGAACGTCAAGAAAGAGATTCCACCCTATTTTCACAAGTGAAATTTATCAACCACGGCTTCTTAGAATACCCAAATATTGCAATTACAAACGCTTTCTGGAAATCTATCTTCCTTTTTGACAAAGGATTCTTAAACACATGTAATAGTTCACCAGGTACAAAGACATTGTGTCCTCAGAAACAATGTATGAGGCAGTAAGAGGCAGTTTAGGGCAGCGTATTAAACAATTCTCAAAGACATAAACAGCTGGGGGAGGGAGGTTCACATGCAAGAAATTTAAGTTTCTGTTAGTCATCTCATGAACTTTGGATGAAAATGGATACCATATTAATGACATGGGAACACTGAAAGACATTGAAATACATTATGAATACATCTAAGAGACTGGATAACATTTTAATGAGGTGTATATTGTTATAGAGTGGTTCACTGAAAATTGGCAAACTACTTCTATTGTTCACAGAGTGATACAGATGGACCAAAATGTTTCAGCTTTTTTAAAATTTTTTAGTCATTTATTAAATATTTGTTGACATTTACTATGTGCCAGGCATAGGGACTAGATTTGTAAGGGTAAGGACTAGCTATGTAAAAGTAAGAAAAAGATAGTCAAGATCCATGCCCTCAGAGGAAGGAAATTAATTTGCATATTTAATAATGTAATTCTGTCCATGAAAAGTGCCCCCAATAAGCAATAAGTGGCACTAAAGTACTTGTAACAGGATAAAGTGACACTGATCTGAGTTAAAAGAATGAATTAGAAGAAAAGGAGGAGTATTCCAGGCAAAGGAACAGCATGTGCAGAACTCTTGGGATGGGAAGATGCAAATTTAATAGCCCAAAGAGAGCCAAAGGGCCTGGAACATCAAAGCCAGAAGGAGAGGGATGAAAGATGAAGATATTAGTGTAAGCAGCATCTTGCTGATTTTTTTAGGTTAAAAATTTGGGATTTTATCTTAAAAGTCAATGGGAAGCTTTTGAAGTATTTGATACACTGGAATGCTGTGATTAGAAATGCATTTTTAAAAATCCTTTTTTGGTGTGTGCTATTAAGTGAATTGAAGAAGGAAGCAAGAATATTATGTGAAGATATGCATTCAGCAACTATTGCAAAAGTCCAGAAGAGAGACAATAATAGTATGAACTTGGATGGCATTGAAAATGGGAAAAAGTAGGTGGCTCTGCACTAGAATGAAAAATATAAGTATTTGTTGTAGGAATGACTGATTAGTTCTGCATTTAGAAAGAAAGAAGAGTCAAGGATACCTCTTACCTTGGTTTAATAGAGAACTTAATGTACATAAAGTTGTCTATTCAAAGTATTGTTCTCAGAACTATCAGCAACAGCAGCAGCATCTCCTGAGAACTTGTTAGAAATGCAGAATCTCTGGCCACGACCCAGGTCTACCAAGAATGGGGCTATTGATAAAGTTATGCCCTCAGAGGAAGGCAATTAATTTGCATATTTAATAATGTAATTCTGTCCATGAAAAGTGCCCCCAATAAGCAATAAGTGGCACTAAAGTACTTGTAACAGGATAAAGTGACACTGATCTGAGTTAAAAGAATGAATTAGAAGAAAAGGAGGAGTATTCCAGGCAAAGGAACAGCATGTGCAGAACTCTTGGGATGGGAAGATGCAAATTTAATAGCCCAAAGAGAGCCAAAGGGCCTGGAACATCAAAGCCAGAAGGAGAGGGATGAAAGATGAAGATATTAGTGTAAGCAGCATCTTGCTGATTTTTTTAGGTTAAAAATTTGGGATTTTATCTTAAAAGTCAATGGGAAGCTTTTGAAGTATTTGATACACTGGAATGCTGTGATTAGAAATGCATTTTTAAAAATCCTTTTTTGGTGTGTGCTATTAAGTGAATTGAAGAAGGAAGCAAGAATATTATGTGAAGATATGCATTCAGCAACTATTGCAAAAGTCCAGAAGAGAGACAATAATAGTATGAACTTGGATGGCATTGAAAATGGGAAAAAGTAGGTGGCTCTGCACTAGAATGAAAAATATAAGTATTTGTTGTAGGAATGACTGATTAGTTCTGCATTTAGAAAGAAAGAAGAGTCAAGGATACCTCTTACCTTGGTTTAATAGAGAACTTAATGTACATAAAGTTGTCTATTCAAAGTATTGTTCTCAGAACTATCAGCAACAGCAGCAGCATCTCCTGAGAACTTGTTAGAAATGCAGAATCTCTGGCCACGACCCAGGTCTACCAAGAATGGGGCTATTGATAAAGTTTCTGGGTGATTTGTATGCACACTGAAGTTTGAGAAATGTTCTAAAGTAGGGCAGCATGGCAGCGAGGCACACACAATGGTAAGAGAGCAGATTAGAATCAAAACCAAACGAAGGAAATGCAGAGATGTATTTAAATTATACTGGGATCAAGGATAAGAACCTATTCAAGATGGACTTGAGTATTAGGTGAAGCTTCTTATGGAAACTCATCACCAGAATAAGCTAATTAAATGCTCAAATTCCAAAAAGTAATAAGACAGTGGTGGTGATGATGGTTTCTCTGCCTAATAATGAAAAATAATAACTATAATCATAGTAGTTATGACAATAACTAAGACTTGTATTGTGTTTTACAGTTGCTCAGTACTTGCTTTTCTATATCATTTCTGTTGGAGAAATTCAAACTAAAGGAAAAACCCATAAGCACATGGTGGGAAATGGCATTGCATTTTTTGATATGTGCAAGAAAATGTTGAAATTCTTCTTTACTCCTGTGTATTTTAACAGAGGCTAATTAAAAACTAAGATAAATACTAAAGCTCTATATAATAACCTCATAAAATCTGTATGCCTTGAGTACAGGGAAAATCATGTTAGGTCATTTCTATAGAGCAAGCACAGCAATGTTGGAATATAGAAAAGATGTGTGTCCAGGATTGCTATATCATTATAAATTTTGAAAGGAAGAAAAATGCCAAAAATAGTTCTGAACTACACACTAACTCAAAGTACCATGCAACCAAGATTGCTAGGCTGCATACCATCATGCTCTAGATCAGTTCCATATACCCCAAAGCTAGAGGCAGGGAAGGGAAGCCACACTATTACATGTCTCCTTAATATGTTGCCCAAAATAGACAAGGTTCAATTGTGCTCAATGGCTCCTGAGGTTACAGAACATTGTTCTTTTCTAAAGCTCCAGCTGGCAGCAACTTTCCCTTACTCTCATCTGCTCCCTTGTGTTTATTTTATATTCATGCTCATGATAGCAGAGTTACCGAGTCAGCCTGTGCAATCTTGCAATTATTGTTTCCAGAAAAACGCACATGACAATTATTACATCAACAACTGAATAATTCAAAGAGTCACGTAATATTAATATCATGTGTGCATAACTCGAAGAGGACACATAGAGGAGCAGCAAGAACGTTGCAAGGCCTAAAAAATGTGATCTTCTGGAAAGAATGAAAAAGGTGGCGTGTTTGACCTGGGAAACAGGAGGCTGGGGGAGAAATTAGATGCCTGAGAATATGTAAGATAGGCTTTAGAGGGAGAGGCTCTAGACAGGGGTGGGAAAACTTTTTGACTCGAGGGCCACAATGGGTTCTTAAACTGGACTGGAGGGCCAGAACAAAAGCATGGATGGAGTGTTTGTGTGAACTAATATAAATTCAAAGTAAACATCATTACATAAAAGGGTATGGTCTTTTTTTTTTTTTTTTTTTTTTTTTATTTTTATTCATTTCCAACAGGCCGGATCCAGCCCGCGGGCCGTAGTTTGCCCATGGCTGCTCTAGGACTTGGTCAGCGGGGCAACAGGGGAACATATTGGAAATGAGTTCTAATGACCACAACAGATGGGGATAAAGTGTGAAGGAACTAGGGAGCCCTAGCGTAATGGTTGATAACACATGGCTTTGGACTTTCATATGCTTGGATTTAAATGCTGATTCTGACAGATTAGAATACAACTGACCTGAACCCAGCCAGTGTGGCTCGGTGGTCATGGTTTGATTCCTGGTCAGGGCACATGCCCGGGTTGCGGGCTTAGTCCCCAGTGGGGGGTATGCAGGAGACAGCTGATATATGATTCTCTCTCATCATTGATGTTTCTATCCCTCTCTCCCTCTCCATTCCTCTTTCTGAAATCAATAAAAAGATATTTTTACAGGACTGACCAGAAAACCAAGGATAGAGGGAACTTTAGAGCAGGGGTCCTCAAACTTTTTAAACAGGGGGCCAGTTCACTGTCCCTCAGACCGTTGGAGGGCCGGATTATAGTTTAAAAAAAAACCTATGAACAAATTCTTATGCACACTGCACATATCTTATTTTGAAATAAAAAAAACAAAACAGGAACAAATACAATATTTGTATTTGCATGTGGCCCGCGGGCCGTAGTTTGAGGACCCCTGCTTTAGAGCATGAAAAGTGGAGATTATTTGAATGAGCTTGTAGTAGATGGTGGAGAAACATAATCTTAACCTCTGCTTTGTATTGATTCCATTCATTACTTGGTAAGTTCATTTTTCCTGATTTAGTGCTGTTGTTGTTGTAAAAGCATGGAAGTCATACTGCCTGGGTTTGAGTCCAGGTTACTAGTTATTCATTCTCTTGGAGTCTTGGATCTCATCCTTGTAAAATAGAAATAATAATAGTGCCTACCTTGTATGATGTTTGAAGGATGAGGTGACTGACACCTCTCAGGCTGATTGGCAGATAGCAAACTTTCAATAACTGTAACCTCTCTTTATATTGCTGGCGACCTGTGGAGAGTACTCCCTAAGCCCCGAGAAGAATTCAAAGATGAATCAGATAATAAAGCTGAACTGTGAGAGCTTTTAGAATCAGGTAGGGGAAATATGATGGGGATTCAAATGTGAGGAGTAAATATGCCGGAAGAAAGATATAGGTAATAACATGGGAATTTAAAGAAGAGAACTGACTTTAAAGGAGCCAGGAGGACATGGGGGGAATTTATAGAGAAGGTGGTATTGAACTGCATTTAGGAATACAAAAAGAGTTTGACCATCTGGAGACGGGGGCGGCATGGAGGGGTGGGAGAATAGTTGGATAATGCGTTCCTAGCTACGGAACAGGACAGGCATTCATTTTACAACATTTTTAGACTCGAGTGCTGACTTGAAGATTTATTTTAACAAATTTTCCCTCGTAGGCTATTCTAACAGTTTGCTAAATTTTAAGCAGTGGGTCAGCCTCCCAGGCAGCAGCCTCCAATGCGGGGACACGTTCTTTGTTAAGAAGCATCAACCATTTCAATGAAATACCAGGGCCTAGCATTGGCACACCCTCATACGTTTTCATTGTTATTCCATTATTGAATTTACTTCCAAGTTTTATCATTTAATCAATGAATCATCCATGTTGTGCAATAGTAGTTTATTCATGATAGTTAAAAAAGGAAGAAAACCTCAAATATTTAAAACAACCTATTTGGATTCTAACCAAGTACAAAACGCAGTGTGCATCTTGTGGGAACTGATTTTGCTTTAATCACACTTTGCTTCAAATTAATATGGAGAAAATCATGAGCATTAACAAATTAACAGTGCTTGAAAAGAATGTATTCATTTTCTGAGACACATCGAATTTATTGGGATTAAAATACTAGCGGGTAACATTCTTGGCAAAATATATTCCTTCAGGCCATTAGTTTGGAAACTTTTACATAATTATAAGGCAGTGACTCCCAGACATAGTTGGGGGTTTTTTCCCTCCTCTTCTGCTAATACATATAGTTTATAAAATTATACATTTATATAAATCTGTTACATTTGTGCATTCCAATAAAAAACCCCCAATGGTGCAACACGAAAATTAAAATTTTTAATTCCACGAAGGGGGCTTTCTTTTCTGAAACTTTGCTGATTTTTTAGCCAGGGAGAATGAGGTATGGGGGAGGGAAGATGGCATTCCTACACCAGCTTGGCCCAAGCCATTCAGACGGGCTCAGAGAGAAACAGGAGCCCGCACAGATGGAACTAGCCCGCCCCAGGGAACACTCACCCCCTGGGCTGTGGTGTCCAAAATTATGAGAGATGCCTCCCAGGCCCACGTATTCTCAGCAGACAATTGAACTCCGGTTCTCAGTGAAACTGCTAACTTTGGCCGTAAGCAATCTTCCCTCCTCTTTTTCT
Source organism: Myotis davidii (assembly GCF_000327345.1). NCBI lineage: Eukaryota > Metazoa > Chordata > Mammalia > Chiroptera > Vespertilionidae > Myotis > Myotis davidii. The sequence continues at coordinate 171,062 of NW_006283769.1, read as the reverse complement.
TCTGAATTATGGAGTCATCAGAACTGATATGAAGGTGATGTAATTCAATACAGAATCCCCTGATTGAGTTATATTTCTGTTGGTCATATTATAACACCCTCTCTCCTGTCCACTGGATTTTCTTTATCTTTTTTTTTTTTAAAATAAAGGAGGTTCCTAGAATTTCTTAAGTAGGATAATGTCCAGATTTACGAAGAGCATAATGTCTTGGGAAACACATTTTGTTGTAAACATGAAAGACAATACCTGTAAGAGGCCGGGCTGTGTACTGTGGGAAATGTCTTGCTCTCATCTGTGTGCCATATGAGCTGATGGTGAACAGCTGGGGTATATACACACATTTACTCACACATCAAAAGTGATAGCTACACCTGAACTCACATTTTCTAAAGAAAACCACATTGAGAATCACCAGATTCTAGCAGCATACTGAGGTTTATCTAACTTGGGTGAGAATACTTCTCTTTAGTGGGGACTTCATTTTATGAAATTATGAGTGAATTCCAATTTCTAGATCATGAGAAATGCCAAGTACTAAGAAAGGAATGTTTTTCCTGTCTGTGTCAAAGAGAAGATACAGCAGTGTGTGTGGGTTTGTTTTTTGTTTTTTCATCATTACAGAAAGACAGTATACACAGTGGAAAGAAAGTAAATGTTTGAGTCAGAAATAGCTGTGACTGAGTCCCCACCAGAACCCTGGTCCTGAGTAAGCTATTTATTTCTCTGAGTTCCAGTTGCTCAAACACCTGAGAGATAATCATGCATATTCTGAAAGCTACTTGTGGATAATAGAGAAGATCATCTGTGTACCTACTAGTAAAGTGGTTCTAGGGGGCACAAAAGCAATAGGCATTTTGTAGTCTCATTACTCATAACCATGCAGGTTTGGGTGTCTCCTGACGGGTCGGGTCTCTTGTAATGGAGGACTGACAGTTTATCTAAGTCTCCCCCGGTTGCTTTTGGACATCCCCAGAGAGATCATCCCAACCACATAAACACCCCCATGCTTTCCTCATCAGTCCCCTCCCAGCTGAAGCCTTCCCCGTGTGGATGCGGCTCGGGCACCTCCTGAGAGGCCCATAGACATGCTAAGATCGTGGGCTTCCTGTGCTGCGTCTCTGAGCCGCTGCCTCCCCAGTTCTCCCTGCCCTGGAGCCAGGATGGGTCATGACGTGAGAAGGGGGTCTCTCTCTCTCTTACTCTGAGGCATACTAAGTTCCCTGAACCCACAGGCTGGCTGCCACCCTGGTTATCAGTCACTGACAATACCAGTGACCAGTGTGTCCTTGAGCAA
>NW_006283769.1:164656-169751 GCF_000327345.1 Myotis davidii | reverse complement strand
ACCTCACTATCCTGCTGTATTAAATAGGTATTATAATAATATCTACTCACAGGGTTGTTGTCACAACCAAATGCATTCATGTAATGCAAAACACACATTGTAAGCCTTATATAAGTGTCAGCAGTTATTAGAACTTTTGTTATTCTCAGAATTGTTCTAGAATGTAGACCCTGGGAACAAGAAGAGGTTAAATGATGCCCAAACTATTTAATTGAAATATTAAAAGGAGATTTTATTTATATGGTGCCCCAAACTGATACAGGTATCACCAACTAAAAGTTACAGTTTCAGGAAAGAAAAAAATAACACTGAAGGCTTGGGAAAAGTAGAGTGCCTTTGAAAGAAGAGAAGATGAAGTAGTAAAACTGGACAGGCAACAAGTCGCAAGTATAGAAAGAGGCATGAAAACCAAGCATATCTGAAAAGGTGAGTGGTGCATAAGGTAATGGAAGTGAGAATAATGAGGGCTCTAGCTGGGAAGGAAGCTGGCATTGCCAATGTTATTGAATGGCATGCATAGTAGTTTAGATTTACTTTTAAGGTGAAGAAACCGTTTTATGCAAGTAGAGTCCTTGACCATTTTAATATTTTCAAACAATGCACACTTTTAGACATGTTTGAAAACCCTACAATTGCCTTTTATGTTCTAAATTTGCATGTTTGTACCCATATACTAAGTTACCTTTTTGCCTTTTTTTAAAAAAAATAGATTTCTATTGATTTCAGAGAGGAAGAGAGGGAAAAGGTAGAAACATCAGTGATGAGAGAGAATCATCAGTCAGCTGCCTTCTGCATGCCTCCCACTGGGGGTCAAGCCCGCAACCCGGGCATTTGCTCTTGACCGTAATTGAACCCAGGACCCTTCAGTCTACAGGCCAGTGCTCTAGCCACTGAACCAAACCGGTCAGGGTATAAGTTACCTTTATGATGGTAGTGCTTACTGTATAACTTATGTTAGCAACTTAGCATAGAAATTTAAAAAAATTATGTTATGTTTTATTGCATTTTTCTTTTATTACTTAACAGAATATTTCCCCAAAAAATGTACTGACATTAGTAATAACAAACAAAGATATCATGAACTGAATAAACTTGAGATAAAATTTAACATTAGACTAAACATAGAGACTCATCAAACTTAAGCCTGTTGACTACATGAGTAACTAGGAGAAGAACATAGGAAAAGAACATCTATGACATGTTATAAATTTTTAAAGACTGTATAAAAGATGAATTATAACTGAGAATTCATGATTAATTTTTTAACTTTTGATCAATTTTTTAGACTTTATAAGAAAATTTTCCTTTAATACATTATTCCGTTGGTGGTTTGCACATATTTGCCTTTGATAAGTTTTCAGAAATATTATTATGTATGATATTTAGAATGTTGGATAGCTATATTTAGAATGTTGGATAGCTATATGGGTAAGGAAGGAAGCCTTTGTTATAGCCCAAATTAAAGATGATGGAGATCTAAGGCAAAGGCAGAGAGAATGAAAAGATAATCAATAGCAGCTACTTAAGGAGGAGAAAAGGCCAGGAAGGAAAGGAATAGGGATGACAGATATAGTCTAATTTTTTCCAAGATGTTTCATGACTGATACCAGATAAAGACAAACAAAAAGGGGCAATTGTAACCCAAACTTGTGTGTATTGTATATACACACAAAAATCCTCAGAAAATATTGGCAAACCAAAGATAGCAGTGCATAAAAAATCATAACCACATTGAACTAACTCCAGGAGTGAAAGGGTGGTTTCATATTCTTAAAGTAATTAACATCCATCACCTCATCATTAACATTTTAAAAAGAGATGTCATCTCCATTTGTTCAGAAAAGGCCTTTGATTAAATTGAGTGCCCATTCATAATAACAAATTTTAGCCAAACCAGGCGTATAATAAAACTTACTTAACATGGCATATCAGTCAGGGCCCAGCTAGGAAACAGAAACCACACAGAGTCTGGGGATCAGATGAGCCTCCTAAGCCCCAGTGCATGCAGTGGGTGGAATGTGGTCTAGGCCAGGCCAATGAGATGCTGTCTCCCTGGACCTGAGTAAAGGATGCAAGGATATGAGTCTTGGTCCCAGGTTATTCTTTACCACTATAGTGGTGACAAGCTACCCAAGCTTCTGCTGTCCGCCATTCCATTCGTGAGCTCCAGATATGAACCAAGTAAACCCCTTTTCCTTAAAAGAGAGAGAAAGAGAGAGAGTAGATTTTTTTGTTGCTTACCATCAAAGACTGAACTTTACAATTGTTCACTGAAAGAGCTCTTGGAAGTTCTTAGGAAAAAATATATACAAGTCACCTGGTCACCTGGAAAACTAACCTGTTGACATACATACACTCTCAGTCTCTCAGAGAGATTGAGAATGGATCTGGAACGCACGTTGGTTTTATCTACAGCAAGGCCTTCAGACATTAGCTAGTGTGGATTGGGCTCGCTTCTGTGGGGATGGGCAGTCACACCAAACAGGGTGGAAAAGTCAGTTCCTAATGAAGCTGAACCACACAGTGGTGAAGCCATAACCCAAGTGGGAGAGCTAAATAAGAGTCCGATCTGACAGCTGGTTTTGACTCATTTTTCCCCGTCCCCTGAATGACTTATTGAATGATTTGATGAACAAATTAGCTACTAAGAGCCTGATCGTCTCTATGTGGGCTGAGAATGCACAGGGCTGAATATAAAGAGCAAGGGTTGACCATGAATCCATGACTCAGCTCAGATATTGGCTCTAAGAGCTCCAGCCAGTGGCTGCAGGAGCTCCTCTCTTACTCACTACTACTGCACTACACATGTATGGGAGCGTTGTTAATTTGCAGCGGTGGATTATGAGTGGCTTATAAAATATTATACATCTATTCACTATTGTTACATAACTTAGGTCAGTTGAAAAGATACCAATTAGTTCACTCATGGGGAAAGATTGCAAAGGCTCTCAATGAAGAAAGACTCAAAGGCATATTTTTGCCATTTTTTTGTAAAGCAGCCATGACATTTCATAAAGTTTGTTCAACCATTTTATAGTGACTGCTATTGAATTTTTGTAGCATACTTCCAATCCTTCTCCTCTATTTTCTTTAATAAATTTACCATCTTTACGGTCTGACTACTAGTCATCTGGAAATAAGATGAATTATAATAGAAAGGATGTTCCTCATTTAATCTTCAAAGCCATTTTTATGTTAACCGGCATTAAAAAGCTGTGGGGATATTCATTTCTTTCCATTGAGAACATTAGTCTTCCCTTGTTACAGACCAATTTTTTTTTTTTGTCCTTCTTTGGGTAAAACTTAATTCTACTGAAACAAGTTGCAGCTGTTGTACAAATTCATATTTTTTATACTGATAGGAAGCAGTCAGACATTTCAACTATTCAGTTTTGTTTAAAAGTAAGTTAACAGTTCAGTTCACTCTTAAGAAGACACCGATGAAGGAATTGCACAGGAATGTGTTTGTGGCCAACGGCATGTTTGTGATTAAATGTACTTGGGAAGGCACCACTGCTGGACTTGAGAAGAGTGTCAAGGTCCTACAGTCTGGGAGACATTCATCGAGGGCGAGTCCACTAATGCTTGAAGGGGTAGCTTTTGACCTCTGGCACTGGGTAAATACCAGCCAAATGATGCATAGACTTTACTTCTAAATGACTAACCCTCACATAATTTCCTTTCCTTAAAAACCCCAAGTATCTGCTTTTTAGAATTACAGAATCTGTCATAACAAGATACTTTTTGATACCAGACTCCCCTAAACACCAACCACTCCCTCCTCATATCTCCATTCCTGACTCAGAACCATACTGGTTTCCTTTTCTGGAAAATTGGTAATTATTAAGAAAATCAGCATTTTGTATACTTCCTCTATCTCAGATTTCCCACTGGCAAGGCATATCTTACCTAATCTTATGAGATGGTTAAAAGCTTTGGCCTGAGGTTAAACTGATTAGAGTTGGAATCCAATTAATGGAAGTCTATTAGAAAATAGACTCGCTACTTTAGAGTTGTCAAACTTGGGCTGCCTTAGAAAAAGTTTCTAAACCAGTTTCTTCATCTGTGCATAGGGGAGAATAGTGCCTATTTCACAGAATTTAGGGGAATTAAAGAAGATAATCTACGTTTAATGGTCAGTGTCTAATAATTATCAGACAAAAAATATTAAAAGCTTAACTGATAATCAAACCCATATTTGGCTCTAGCTCCACAACCTGATAAGAATCATAACTAATTCAAATTAACTTAAGAAAAAAGTTCATTGATGATGATTCAAAAGAATCCAGGGTTGTCTCACAGAACCCCAGGACTGGAATGCCACTGGGTCTCAGGAAGAACTGGAAGATGTATTGCACAACTAGCAAGGCTCTCTGTGTTTCTCATCTATTCACATTGCTGAAGAGGCACTTGATCCTTCTCTCTTCCTCTCTAGTGCCTTCCCTTTGTCTGTGCCATATGGTGGAAGTCGTGACCATTAATTTCACCCAAGGGTTAAAAGGTCAGCCATTCAGAGGGAAAAATTACTTATCTCTGTACATGCCCTGTCCAAATCTCTGAGCAAAAGCTTCACTAGTCCACTTTGCTCCCGAGCCCACCGCTGGCCCAGTAACTGAGGCCAGCTTGCTCCTTGCTGCAGTCATGTTGATGGAAGGGGCCAGTGGGAGGAAGGAACAATTTAGTTTCCAGGAAAGGAGTTTCATAGGTGGCCATGAAAATTGCCAGCTTTCTACAACTGCCCGTCCAGCTCTCTGATGTTGGGACATGTGCAATTGGGAGGGATGCTCCTTTCACTGAGTCATTCCTCGGGATTCTGGCTGCCATTGTTGTTGATGCCCTTCAGATCCAAGGCATGGAACCTTCTGTAGTATTTATTTTAGCAACACAGCAACATCCATGGGTGCAAGTTCTACAAGTTTTCAAAAGTGTTTATGTGATCCATGTGCTTTCATCTCTCCTCACCCCCATAGATTATAGGATCTTGGCACACACAAGGAATATAGAAGACAGAAAACTCTCTCTCTCTCTCTCTCTCTCTCTCTCTCTCTCTCTCTCTCTCTCTCTCTCTCTCTCTCTCTCTCTTTCTCCTCATGTC
>NW_006283769.1:153903-164629 GCF_000327345.1 Myotis davidii | reverse complement strand
GGAGTCCTCCCGAGCCCGCTTTCCTGTCTTTCTTTCTTTTCTCAATTCCCACCTCCCTGCCTCAGCCGGGCTCAACCTTGTCAGGCTGGCCCTCCCTCTCTCTCTTTCTCTTTCTCTTTCTCTTTCTCTTTCTCTTTCTCTTTCTCTTTCTCTTTCTCTTTCTCTCTCTCCCTTGATGAGAAAATGAATGGATGCCCAGATAGTTGAAGTTCTTGGCTAATATCACACAACAAATTAGTAAGTCAGGACCAGAAGCCAGGTCTCTGGACTTTCAGGCTTGTCTTCTTCTTCTTAAACTAAGCTGGATATTTCTTGGTTGCCAGTCACCACTCACGCTCTAATTTTTTTCTTCATGTGATGCAGTTGTTTCTGGGTCTGGAGCGCTGTTCTTCAAGCCTGGCCTATCCTGATTATAACTTGGCTGATTATACCCAACCTCAGAAAAAGCAGCTGCTGTGCACAATTGTGAAATTCACTTGCTTTTATCTTGGGGGCAACAAGGAATTTAAATTATAAATTATAATCATTATCTTTGCTACCCAATTTTCTTTCATAAGTTCCTTGCTGTTAGACAAATCCTATATGCTGTTAGACAAATACTATATGATCTCACTTATTTGTGGACTCTAAAAGAAAAAGAAAACCAAAAAAATTGTGGCAGATTAAAATTCTCAGGTATGTGTTCAATGCAAAGTATATTACATGGCCATTGATCTCTTCTTATAAGATACTACACAGTGATTGTAGTTAACAACACTGCACTGTATGCTTGAAATTTTCTAAGAGGGTAGATCTTGTTCTCACCACAAAAAAGAGAGAGAGAAGACTGGAAAAATGGCAACTATATGAGCTGTACACCTTAAATAGATACCATTTTTATTTGTCAGTTATGCTTCAACAAACAACAAAAAAGGAGATCCCGTGTTTCTAAACAACTAGATTCATGATTATTAATCTCAGGGGAAAATCCTTCTTAAAATTTTAACATTAATGACAGTTGAATACTTTGATGATTAATAGTTTTGACATGCTGGCATCCGTTTAAAATATTTGTACATTAATGCATCAGCTGAGAATAATCTAATTAACTAGACATATTAATGTTAATATTCTTACTTACATAGAGTGCAAGAATCTATTATTTGAAACAAAGATAGCATAAACATGGTTTAATATTTAATATTCCAGTAATTATTAAGAATATGGGCCATTATTCATTTACATGTATAGCTTAAATTAATACATCTTGATAAATTCTCAAAATAATTTCATTATACCTCCAGAATATTATGCATGGGATTTTGTATGATTCAGGGATGATTGCAAAAGTTATATTAAAAAAGTAATTCTAATACACTTTCCAAAGATGTTCTCTTTACTTCATAGAGCTGTGTGACAAATAGTTGCTAACTAATCTCCTTGTTTTACAAAGTCCAAAGATAAAGGTATTTATGAATAACATATATTTGGACTTTCATAAAAGTACATCAACAACAAAAAATATCACAGGACAACTGATAGATATAAGTTGCATATTAAGTGTTTTAATACTTAATGATTGCTAAGTTAAAAAGTACACTTATGCAGTATTTATACTTAAACCTACCTGCTTTCAAACGTTTGAAATTTGTGCAGAATTGAAAAGGAGTATTTAAAAGCCAATTCACAAGGACACAAAAGCAGAAGAAGGAGGAGGAGGAGGAGGAGGAGGAGGAGGGGGAGATGATACACGCCATTCTCTTCGCTTCTAAAGGCAAATCTAGTTCTGTTCTTTCTCTAGGATGAGAAGAGAATTTGTAGGCATACAAATGTCCAGGATGAAATCAGAAAAATTTAATTTAGCCTGGGTTGTCTAACAGGCTGGAAAGCTTAAAGAAATTTGCTATAGGCTATTATTGAGATCTGAGGGAAACAGTACGTGTTTTTGAGATGGGAACACTAAGATTCCATTTGCCGAATTGTTTCTGCCCCTGTTTATCTTCCTATTAGGTTCTCACCATGCACTTCTAGCACCCCCTTTAAAAACTTCCCCAAAGTCTCATTTCATCCACAAAGCCCTCCACAATAATTTCTGCCCTGCTAAGGCCTCAGCTATTTATAGATGACAATCATAAAATAAGGAACAAAGTATAAATGACCAAAAGTGTTAACTACCATCTGTAAGACTAAAAATACTCTGCTAGTTGATATTGCAAGGGTCATTGCTTTTCCTTGATCTGTGTTTTTTATGCAAGCTCCATGGTGTACCTAAGTCTATTTTGATCACTCAGACCTTACCATCTTCTCATAAAAAAAAATTTTCCCCTTTTATATCTCTAAAATTTATTTTATGTGCTCAGGAGTTTGACTCACTGCCTCTTATACTAGTAAATTCCAATATTTATGACTGTCTTAAAAGTACTCTAGAGAACATTGTGATTAAAAAATATGACCATCAACCATAAAATCATTTTTATAATCCCCAAGATTTATGTTTTTGTAAAGGTTATATATTATACTGGTATATACACACATGTGGACATACTTGAAATATATATATATATACATATACATATATATACATATATGTGTGTGTGTGTATGTTTGTGTATATATGTGAAAGGTATATTTAGAACACACACAATGGAAGGGCTGCAGCCAGTAATTTACATGAAGCACATGACATTTATTTAATGATCCACTAGTCTAAGTAGAAGAATTTTCACATGAGTGAAAGCAAAGCAACAACAACAAGAAAAAGGTCATTGATGGGGAAAATTGTTAGTAATAATAGTAACACAAGTATTCTACTTCATTGTTCCATAATATTTCCAAGACTACCCAGAAAAAACAAAAAGCACAGTGTTTTTGTGCTTTCTTAAATACTTTATTGCTTTTCCCTTTTACACTTCAACTGGGAATACAACATGAGGACCCAAATATATCCACATAATTTAAAACACTAAAATGGACAAAATCCATACTGGAGTTTAGCTCTCTGCCTCCCCAGCATTGTTCTTCCGTGTAGGAGTCTTCCTAGATTTATGTTTTAGAATCCAAATCAGCAAGGCTGCAGGTTACCTGGGCTTAAACTGACCCACATGCCCTGTTACTTTGGTTTGAGTAATTGGTTCCAAGATGGGCACCTCAATGAGAAGTAGCAAGAGGCAAGGGAATTTTTCTGGGAATGTTGTGAAAGAGGCTTCCTTTCTCTTCCCACTGGTATGTGGTCTGGGAGCATGTGAGAGGATGATTCAGCCACCTTGCCACCACCGTGGAAAATCCTGGAGCTTCTGGGCCCATACATAGCATTGAGCCTTCAGAATAAACCAAGACAGGGACAGGAAGGGCTGATAGATGAAGAGAAACGTGGTCCCTAAATCCATCTATGTTGGTGGCCCTGCTTCTGAATGTTTCTGATTCTGATTAACGTATTTGAACGGGTAAAGTCTCTTTGACTGTTTTCTGTCACTTGCAGTCTAACAGTCCCAACTAAGGCATCATCCTTGGTTAGAGTTGGGTTTATTAAAGCGTTGGCATTGGCAGTGTATTTTCCAAAGATATTGCTCCCAGGAAATTTCTCATCAGAATATTTCCGTGGTCAAATACATTTGGGAATGCAAAATGTAAACTATATTTTTCTACAGGAAAATGGTATTTTAAACTCCAGTCCCTTCATTAAAACCCTTTACACTTAAAATAAAAACCATCTTTCATGTGGCCTAGAAGATGCTGCATGAATTTACCCTTCTCTACTTCTCCTGCTTCATCTTGAGTCTCTTGTTTACCACACGCTGACCACATCAACCTTTTCTTTTCTCCCATATAGCAAACTCTTTCCTGCCTCACAACTCTGGATTTGCTATTCACTGGGCTGGAATGCCCCTTTTTCTACTAATTCCTACTTCATTTTGCTTCAGCTTAAATCTCCTTATTAATAGAGACCGTTCTTAAATCCGTTCTCCAATTACATTGGTATCTCTTTTTCCTCATTCTAATGGCATCTTGATCTTTCTCTTCATAGCACAATACAACATCCTCCTATAAAAATATTTGTGTCTTTATTTGTTTAACACCCTCTTCCCATTACTTTGGAAACTATGTGAGGACTGAAACCATGTCTGGTTTGTTGACGTTTCTTTGAGCAATGCATGGTGCTGTTCCTGGCACACAGTAGGAACTGGATAAATATTTATTGCCTGAATGCAATCTAGAACCATGAGGCATCTTAGCATATTATATGGTTTCAATAAAAGTTTTTGTTTAAATTTGTTTGATCCAGACTTTCCCAAATTTATTTAAAAAGTGAACTTTGTGTGAGTGATTAACATGTATGAATATTCCTACATACTATTATTCTATAGCTCACATTTCAAAAAACACTGTTTTACATTATTCAGGTCATTTGTAGGTTAAGGACTCAAGTTTAAAAAAACCTAAGCTATACTTTTATGAGCATTGAATGAGTCTAAGTTTCAGAGGCTTTACTGAGACATGGCAACAGTAATATCTGAGGCCATTAACCCCAAACAAAGGTTATAGTAAAAGATAAAGAAGGACACTACATAATGATAACGGGGGCAATCCAACAAGAGGATATAACCCTTGAAACATTTATGCAGCCAACATAGGAGCACCTAAATTTGTAAAGCAAATCTTGATGTACATAAAGGAAGAGATTGACAGTGATATACAGTCATAGTAGAGGATTTTAACACCCCATTGACATCAATGGATTAATCTTCCAGGCAGAAAATCAACTAGGAAACAGCAGCCTTAAATGATACACTTGTTCAGATAGATTTAATTGATATCTTCAGAGCATTTCACCCCAAGGCAGCAGAATATGCATTATTTTCATTTATATGGAACATTTTCTAGGATAGATATTAGGACACAAAACAAGTCTCAATAAATTTTAAAAGATTAAAATCACATCAAACATCTTCTCTGATCATAATGGTATGAAACTAGAAATTAATCATAAGAAACAAACTGAAAAAAAACACAGAAAGACATAGAGGCTAAGTAACATGTTTCTAAACATTGAATGGGTTAACCATGAGCTAAAGGAAGAAATTAAAAGATACCTTGAAACAAACAAAAATGAGAACACAACACGCCAAAATCTATGGGACACAGTGAAAGCAGTCCAAAGAGGGAAATTCATAGGATTACAGGCCTAGCTCAAAAGATCAGAAAAATCTCAAATAAAACAATCTCATTTTATACTAGAAAAAGAACAATAAATAAAGTGAGTAAGAAAAATGAAATAGTAAAGATCAGAACAGAAATAGATGAAATAGAGTCTTAAAAAAATAATACAAAGATCTATTAAATCAAGAGCTGTTTCTTTGAGAAGATAAACAATCTTGACAAATCTTTAACCAGGCTCGTCAAGAAAATATTACAAACAACTATATGTCAACAAATTGGATAATGGGCAAAATAGATACAGTCCTATAAGTATACATTCTTTCAAAACTGAATTAGGAAGAATCAGAGAATCTGGACAGATAACAACTAGTGAAATTGAAGCAGTAATCAGAAAACTTCCACCAAACAAAAGTCCTTGACCAGATGGCTTCACAGGTGAATTTTACCAAACATTCAAAGAAGAACTAACACCTAGCCTTGTCAAAATATTTTTTTTAATTCCAGAGGAAGGAAGACTCCCAAGCTTATTTTATGAGGCCAGTTTTATCCTAATTCCAAAACCAGATAAAGACACGACAAAGAAAGAAAATTATATGCCAATATATCTGATGAACATAGATGCTAAAATATTTAATAAAATATTAGCAAAACAGATCCAGCAATACATTAAAAAGATCATACACCATGATCAAGTGGGATTTATCCCAGGGATCAAGGTTGGTCTAATATCCTCAAGTCAATATACCTGATGTGCCACATAACCAAAATGAAGGAAAAACCACATTATCATATCATTAGATGCATAAAACATTTGGTAAAAATTCAGCATGCAGTTATGATAAAAAAAAAAAAACCTCTCAGCAAAGTGGGATTAGAGGAAATATACCTCAACATAATAAAATCCATATATAACAAACCCACTGGCAACATCATACTCAATGGACAAAAAAACTACAAGCATTTCCATTAAGAATGAGAAGACAGAGATATTGGCTTTCACCACTCTTATTCAACATAGTACTGAAAGTCCTAGCCACAGTAATCAGGCAAGGAGGAGAAATAAGAGGCATCCAAATTGAACAGAAAGAGGTAAAATTGTCATTATTTGCAGACAACATGATACTGTATATAGAGAACCCTAAAAATTTCACCAAAAAACTACTAGAACTGCCTGGCCAGTGTGGTTCAGTGGTGGAGCATTGACCTGTGAACCAAGATTTCACCTTTCAATTCCCAGTGAGAGCACATGCCTGGGTTGCGGGCTCAGTTCCCAGTAGGGGGCATGCAGGAGGAAGCCGATCAATGATTCTCTTTCATCATTGATGTTTCTATCGCTCTCTACCTCTCCCTTCCTCTCTGAAATCAATAAAAATATATAATTTTAAAACTACTAGAACTGATAATGTAGCAGGATACAAAATAAATATACAGAAACCAGCTGCATTTTTATACAGCCATAATGAGCTATTAGAAAGAGAAACTAAGAAAACAACATCATGCACAATTGCTTAAAAAAATAAAATACTTAGGAATAAATTTAGTCAAGGATGTAAAAGACCTGTACTCAGGAAATTATAAGACATTGAAGAAAGAAATTGTGGAAGATATAAATAACTAGAGGCCCAGTGCATGAAATTCGTGCACAGAGGGGGTAGATAGGGCCTAAACTGGCAGTCAGACATCCCTCTCAGATCTGGGACTGCTGGCTCCTAACCACTGGCCTGCCTTCCTGCCTGATCACCCCTAACTGCCTCTGCCTGCCTGCCTGGTCGCCCCTAACTGCTCGCCTACCTGCCTGATTGCCTCTAACTGGCTCTGCCTCGGCCCCCACCATCATGGCTTCATCCGGAAGGATGACCGGAATGATGTCCGGAAGGTCATTCGGCTGTTTGGTCTAATTAGTATATTGCACTTTTATTATTATAGGTTGGAAGCATATACCATATCCATGAATAAGAAGAATGAAAATGTGCATACTACCTAAAGTAATCTAAAGAGTCAGTGCAATTCCTATTAAGGTATCAATGGCATATTTCATAGAACTAGAACAAATATTCCAAAAATTTGTATGGAACCACAAAAGACCCTGAATAACCACAGCAATTTTGAGAAAGAAGAACAAAATTGGAGGACTTACACTACCTTCTATCAAACTATAATACAAGGCCATAGTAATCAAATCAGCATGGTACTGGCATAAAAACAGGCATGTAGATCAATGGAACAGAATAGAGATTCCCTAAATAAACGCATACCTTTATGATCAATATTTGACAAAGGAGTCAAAAACATACAATCTGGTAAAGATAGTCTATTCAATAAATGGGGGAAATAGGACAGTTATGTGCAAAAAAAAAATGAAATGAGACCACCTTCTTACAGTATACACAAAAATGAACTCAAAATGGATTAAAGACTTCAATGTTAAATTTGAAACCATTAAAATCCTAGAAGAAAATATAGGCAATAAAACCTTAGACTTTTCTTGTAGCAATATTTTTTTTCTGATATATCAACTCGGGCAAGAGAAACAAAAGAAAAAGCAAATAAATAGGACTACATCAAACTAAATAGTGTTTGCATAGCAAAGGAAGGAATCAAGTGAAAAGACAACCTACTGAATGGGAGAACATATTTGCCAATGATACATCTGATAAGGTTTTTCAAAACTTATAAAGAACTTATGAAACTCAACACCAAAAACAATAAACAATCCAATTTAAAAATGGGCTTTGGACGGTGTGGTTCAATTGGTTGAGCATTGTCCCATGCACAAAAAAGTTGAAAGCTAAGTTAGATAATGGCAGTCAAATACATGCTTATGAAAATTAGATACTACCCCAGGGTATATTCTAAAGTTCATGTAAAAATAGGCTAAAGTCCCAATAAATGGTGGTGATTTTACCCATGTCCCATTTACATTTGAAATGTATATTTTACCAATATAAAAAATTCCATATGAATGTCTTTTTTTAAAATCTCCAAAAAACATTTAAAGCTGGCACTAGCATTACTTTCCCTTAAGAGTTTTGAGCTTAACTTTCTAACTAAGCTCTGCCAAAAACAGATGAGACAATCCAGGAATATTTCAAATGACCACACATATCAACAATCAAGTTTTCAACCCCAGGTTCCTAACTCCAGAGCACAATGGAGTGCAGAAAGCATTGAACATGTCCAATAAGCTGAGCAGGTGTAGAGTGAACTATTACTTGATCAATTAGCCTGAAGTCTGCCACAAAGGCAGTTTCTTTCAAAAGCCACAGGCTCCTCACTAACCACCCACATGCGCGACTGTTTCAAGAAGGGGTTGGGAAAATGTCATCATTCGGACTTGACACTCCTCTCTCTTCTGCCCATCGAGATCTACTTTCCCAATTTCATTTTAAGCCAATAAGCTGCAAACCAAAACATACCAAGGAATGTTACAATTTTCCACTTCTGGTTTGCCCAACACCATCTGTGATGGGTTTGCTGATGTGTTCAAATTCGTTTTCAACAGCTGTGGAAGGTCAGAGGTTTTTCTGTCCTTCTTACTTCCAATTGGAACATGAAACAATCCCTCCTTCTCCAGGAACTTCCACTTAGAAAGCCTGGACAACAAAAGGGAGACCCTTTTCCCTGAACCTGAGAGCAAGATGAGAGGCAGAGGGCCTTTTTAATTAAATCATGGCAGACTTCCTGCAAGAGACAGACCTTAGCTGTGCTCAAATCCGTTTGTCCTGAAGAGATTTGGCACTGAAATCGGACCAGTAAGAGCTTTGATAGAAGCCTCCTCAGTTTCATCCAGGGGAGAAGAAACACAGTTGGAACTATATGATGGATATGCTCAGCCAAAGGAGAAAGAGGAGTAGGACTGTGGGAGGAGAAGGGAGGAGGTGTGTGAATGTTGACCTAGAAGGCCAATGGTGAAGGGCCGAAGGAAGAGAAACCCTCCAAAGAACCAGGCTCCATGGGGAGCAGGAGAGGGAAAGACTGTGCAGAGGAGAGCATGGTTGTCAGAAATGGGTAGAAAAGTCCACATTGGCCACCAGGTAAGACGCCGCTGTGGGCACACTGTTCTGCAGAAAGGATTCTTCTACAGATGACTGGTATGTGACTGATGAGCCAGCGCTATCACATTTTCAGCGATACTGTCTTTTCTAATGTTAAGGTCAGAGTAAAGAGGTTCTTATAAAGGTTTAAAACAACCTCATGCAACCTGGCACAATCAGGAATAGATTCAACTGTTGTCTGTAGATATGTGCATATTTTAAGACAGAATTCTAAATCACTGTACATAATAGCAAACATACATATACCAAGGTATATATAGAATCCCAGGCACATATAAGAGCTCAATGAGTGGCAGAATTAAAATAGAAATGGCTAAAATTCTACTCATATGAGCACACACACACACACACAACCTGTCATTGCCTCTAAGGGTGGTGATTCCATTGATAGAGATTATTAATGTTTCAGATTTGTTTGGATGGTACTTTGAGCTCTGAAGATAAATGTGATCATTCAAAATAGAGAATTTTACTATTGAACTCTGATATTAAAGTGAGAAAAAAAACCCAAAATTTGTATTTCTGCAAGTTCAAGCCAAGTTTCTTATTTAGTAGAGACTTCACTTTTCTTTTTCCTGGGGTCAGTGATGGTCTCACTTGTGGTGGCCAACATTTGAGCCATGAGGTGAGGACCACTTTACCAGGCTGCAATACAGTGAGCATGGTCCCTATTTTCATTTGACAATGCAGAATAGATTAAATAATATGTGTAAGCTTCAAATTAGCTTAAAGTTAAAATAAAAATATGTCTGAAATAAGACAGACTCAATTTCTTCTGGAAAATCTTTTTTCAATTAACTTTGAAATATATGAAAAGGACCAGGAGTAAACGATCAAAGAAAGTCTTAACAACATTGGAAAAAGAATGGAAATGCAAAAAGTTCTCCAATGAAGGAAACAGGGAAAAAGAAGAAACAGACCTCAAGAAATTAAACTTTCAAAATCTGAAAACACAGCTAGAAACTATACAAGTAGAAAACAGGAAATTAAGAAAACAGGAGAAATCGTTTTTTAAAATATGAGAAGAAACCACCAACAAATAGAAGAGAGAGGAACTTAGTTATATTTAAAATACATGATGGGATTGAGGCCAGCTAAATAAATGGTATGTGCCCCAATAGGGAGAGTTGGAATAATAATAGAAATCTTTGTATTTCAATGTAGAGCAAATTAAGATGCTGCAAAGAATCAGATAGTGTAATGTTAAAATAAATATACACATAAAACCTCCAATTTATGCAGTTCAGAAGGCTCCAGCTTAAATTTACACACAGATCCACAGCCTGGGATTCAGGTGTGCTTGGGTTTGAAGGAAAGGCTTACAGGATGGGCCCACCAGGAAACTACTCATCTGTTGGGAGCAAGAACTTCCCAGGAAAAAGTTATCTTGAAGAAGAAAAGGATAGGATTTAGGATTAGCCCATGATAACGCACTAGTCATCTGAGGGACAGGCCTGTCTGAAAAGAGCATGGTATCTCTTATTCAGCATCTACCACATCTCAAGTTCTCCCACAACCTCCCCCACTTTGTGTTG
>NW_006283769.1:152401-153762 GCF_000327345.1 Myotis davidii | reverse complement strand
GACGTGTGATCAGACTAAAAACTATTAACAAACAGAACAAGCATCAAAAGATGTTTAATTTCGATCCTTGTAAGACCTTTTGCTTTTCTGCCAGTGTAACATAAAAGAGTAAGAGAGAGAGCTTTCTCCCTTTCACAGGTAAAACATCACAGATCAGAGAACACAACCTGTCGCTGGCATAAGAGCACCAGCCAGGGTCTGGAGATCAGGAAACCTGGCATGACATGGAGATCACCCCGTGCAGCGGGCACATCCAGCAGTGCTGCATCCTCTCAGGAGGGCTTATGCGTATGTGAGGTCCATCAAAGGCAAAGAACGGGCACCTGCCACAGGAGAGTAGGAGTGGCTTGTTTGGGGCCTACGTGAGACATCCCCAGGAACTCCCAGGATTAGTATAGGGACTCTGAAGGAGAAGCTGAATTTCCACGAGGTTTGTTGGTGTGATGAGAGCCAAAGGAAAAAATGCTTGTCAACAACTTGTAACCCTGCCTTGATTGGAGACTAGAATGGCCTACAGAAGTGGGCTGTGATTAAAAATTATAGAAGGCGTAGCATGTGCAGTGACATTCAAAGTGCAGAGGAAAAAGTAACTGGCATTTTAAATATTTGCCAGATACTATACCCGCTCAAACCTTCTTTTAAGAATAAGGTCCAGCCCCACCAGTGTGCATCCGTGGTTGAGTGTTGACCTATGAATCAGGAGGTCACAGTTCACGGTTTGATTCCCGGTCAGGGCATGATCCCCAGTAGAGGATGTACAGGAGGCAGTCAATCAGTGATTCTCTCTCATTATTGATGTTTCTATCTCTCTCTCCCTCTCCCTTCCTCTCTAAAGTCAATAATTTACAAAAAGAATAAGATCCAAAATAAAGACAATTTAGGAAACAAAAACAGAGAATTTTATTATCCCAAGAGTCACATGAAGGTAACTTCTAAAGAATGTCCTTAAAGACAAAGATCTGAGATAAATGATGAATGGTGAGCAAAGAAAATTGTAAATATATAGAAATATATAATTTAATAGAAAGTTATGAAATTTTAACAATATGAGTAATTTGTAAGATTAAAAGTTGAAGACTGGCCGAAACCGGTTTGGCTCAGTGGATAGAGCGTCGGCCTGCGGACTGAGGGGCCCCAGGTTCGATTCCGGTCAGGGGCATGTACCTGGGTTGCGGGCACATCCCCAGTAGGAGATGTGCTGGAGGCAGCTGATCGATGTTTCTCTCTCATCGATGTTTCTAGCTCTCTATCTCTCTCCCTTTCTCTCTGTAAAAAATCAATAAAATATATTTTTAAAAAAAGATAAATTAACAAATTTTCCTAAGCTATTTCTTAAACATAAATATTCAAAGTTAATTTTG
>NW_006283769.1:143206-152332 GCF_000327345.1 Myotis davidii | reverse complement strand
AAAAAAAAAAAAGTTGAAGACTGAACTGAGTGAAGCATATATCACTACTGGAAGTGGGTGATTGGAGTTATGCCACTTTTAAGATGCTGTATAATTTAGAAGAAGAATAGAGGTAATTATTAGTTTTAAAATTTATTAGGTTACTTTAGTATTTTTAAATGTGGGGAGAGGGATGAATAGGTAAAGCATGGAGGATTTTTAGGACAGTAAAAATACTCTGCATGCTATTATGATAGCTACATACACCCACATGCCTGCTCAGGATAATTTGAACAAAAACAGGCAAAACTAAATACCATATTCGTTTGGGTTATACATATATGTGAGAGAATTATAAGAAAGGCAAGGCAATAAGTAATGGAAAATTCAGGCGAGTGGTTACCGCTTCCATTGGGGAGGAGGTTTGAGCTGGGCTAAACAGAGTGATTTAAAGATGTGAGTAAGGTTACCAAGCTGGCCAGTGGGTTTATGAATGGTCATATTATTATTATATTATTGTTATGTTGCTGTTTATATATTCAGGCATATTATAGTCAATTATATATACATATTTTATTTTCAATTGAAGTGTACATATTCAATATATAATATATTTAATGCATTTTCAATGGCCTGAGGGTCCACCATATTCCACCTCATCAGCCTGGCAATGTTGAAGCCGAGTGGCTGTGCATCACCATGGTCCCTGCTGAAGTAGACAGCAGCACAGCAGCAAGAGAAGCATCTATACATTTTTAAATGGTATTGGTTCAGGGAGAGGGATTCTAGTCAGTGAACATGAAGAACAAACAAGGGTACAAGGATGATTATCACAAAAATTGACACAAATATCCCATAGTCACCCCTGGGCACATGGGAAAACCAAACCTGGCTTAAGCTGCAGGGAAACACTTAGACCAGGTTGCAGTGATGTTGCTGGGAAGGGCTATAGTCAGAAACTATTATTCTATTTGCTTCTGGTCTGCATTGCACTACCGGCCAGCTACAGTGGCCTGAAGAAATGTAAGATTAATGTATTAATGTAATTAAACCAAGCACAAATGTTTTCCACATTGAGTTGCAGGACTATTACAGGTTTTCTAACTCTCTAGGTCCTTCATGTTTTAAAGCAAACTCCACAAAACCCATATTTGAAAACATAAAAGTCATTATAGATCACTTTTACTCCTGCTGTTCCTGTGCAGAGCTAAAGTTAGTAATGCATTGCATTACTTGCTGAGTATGACCTGATATTCTTAACATGTTCTCTCAAAAGCTAACTCTCTTCCGGGAAGGCTCTTCATCTCAGAAGAGTAAACTTTTCTGTTTCTTCTACCACAGCTTTACGATGAGGCTAGTATGCCCTGATTGCTGAGATATTTAAAAAGAACTCCGCGGTTCTATGAAATAATGGACAAGTATTGTTATATTTGGACGTTTTCTTCCTCTAATGAACTCTTCAGACTTTTTTGGTTGGGACCATTCCAAAAATTATAAATTAGGAAGAAATGTGTGTTCTCTCCCAAAGGGCAGTTGAACTTTGTTCAGAATGCTTAAGAAAACATCCGGTAGGATGTTTGTTCATGGGGCTATGTCAACTCATCTTTGAGATTCGCCTTCTAGAGGAGTATACAAGAGTTATGAGTCCACATGCCAGGAATATTTTAGTATCACTGAAATCTCATCTGGTGGCCACAGAGCAGTTCTAAGTAGCTACTGCTGAAGGCCCGGACATATGGTTTATTCAAGAGAAAACTGAAGGTTGGAGGATATTGTAAAATTGTAAGAGTTATGGTAGGCATAGGAACTAAACAAGAGAGACATCTTCAGCAAATGAGAAATGTGTGTGTGTGTGTGTGCGTGTGTGTGTTTGATACTCCTCTATTGAGAAGCATTCAAACACTGAACAGTTAATAAGTAAAAAATGTGTAAGAAGATCTGGACAGAGCTGAGCCATAGAATAGTGTGGTATTTGCCAGAGGAAATGAGGCTGTTATTTGGCTCAGAGGTTCTGTCCCCACTTCCCCGTATCTCATCCCCCGCCCATCACAGCAGCAGGCATCTTTCTGATGGTGGCATTCAGAGGCAGGAACAAAGGTCATGAATGTGTGACTCTACAAAGAGAGGAATTTAAGAGATTACTTGGAGAGTTCTTCTGTGCTTTTGATCTCTTAATCAAATTATGTGTACACAGTTACATGGCTCAGCCATTCTAAAAACAGCCTGGATTTATTTTTCTTCATTTAATTCCTTTTAGCAAATCCTATTGAGTGCCCATTATGAGCAAGTTTTCAACTGGACACCAAATAGAATCTTAGGAGATCAGCAGATTCAAGTATAAATCTGAAAAAGTAAATATAAATCAGACAAATGGAGCTTACTCATTTATTCATAGTTACTGATCACCTACTATGTGCTCCGTACTGAGC
Source organism: Myotis davidii (assembly GCF_000327345.1). Classification (NCBI taxonomy): domain Eukaryota; kingdom Metazoa; phylum Chordata; class Mammalia; order Chiroptera; family Vespertilionidae; genus Myotis; species Myotis davidii. The sequence goes on along the minus strand of NW_006283769.1, from coordinate 149,924 downwards.
TGCACACAGGGATATAGTCATTACACCCCTGACTGCATCTCTTGTTTCTCTCCCCCATGCTCAGCACAACCTGGTCATCTCAACCTCTTAATTCATCTAATCACCATAGTTCTGCCCACCTCACTGTCTTCACAGCCACTCTTCCTTCTCCCCATGTGTTCTTCTTTCCCTTCTTCCTCTAGTTAATCACTGCTTTTCATTTGGAGCTCAATAAATATCTCAATCTCATTTTTCTTCAGAAAGCCTCTCCTTACCCTCAAGGCCAGGTTACTTTCTTACTATATACTGTGTTCCTGTACATCTACATTTCTGCTTCTTAACATTTATTATAATGGAAACTGATTAATAAGCTGAATAACTAGTCATTTGATGTCTACCTTCATTGCCAGTATACTGAGCTTCAGAGAAGCAAGGTTATGTATGTCTTCTTCCTGACTGAACATAATAGCTAACACATAGTAGACATACAATAACTATTAGAGGAAGGAAGGAAGGAAAGAAGGAAGGAAGGAAGGAAGGAAGGAAGGAAGGAAGGAAGGAAGGAAAGAAGGAAGGGGAAGTGAAGAAGGAAAAGAAGGGAGGGAGGAAGAGAGGGAGGGAAAAGAGAATACACATGTGGCTCAGGAGGTTTCTGCTATCACCCTTTCTTTAATTAACCATGGCCACCATTCCAAGTGGCTCAGATGGCAGTGATTGTACCCCAGGACGTGCTCAGGACTCTCCATAGCCCTTGTCACCAGCATTTACTCCTAGATGGGCATGTGGCTCAAACTGAGTCAATTGATATTTTCTCCAATATTTCTCCTCTAAGAGCTTTTGGAAGAGATGCCCTTATCTCCTCTTAAATCACAGATGAACAGAAAATACAAATGAAGACTGCAGGCATTTTCATTTGCTACATGGATGAAATATTCAGCAGCAGGAAAAAATCAGGCCAACACTCATCATCTAGCAGATTAAGACATGGAGACAGAGAATGTGTGGAAACAGATTGTAAGAGCAAGGTGGACTTTATGACCTGAGCAGGCTCTGGATCCAGCCACCCATGAAGGATGGGCTCTCTGCTCGTAAAGTTTGCAGTTCCAGAAATCAATCTATTTGCTTTAAATTTCAGTTGGATTTCTGTGACTTGGGACTTGAGAGTGGGGAGCCTGACAAATACAGGAGTGACGGGTCTGTTTAAACAAAAGACTAACCCTTCTCTCAGTATAAATTAATATTTGTCCTCATAACATCCCAAGTGCCAAGAGCAGTGCCCAGCATATGACAGGAATCCAGTAAATACTTTGTGACTGACTGATGAAAGAAGGAATGACTAATAGTAACTGAATGTTTTCAAAGGCACAGACGAAGGGAAGCAATTTCAACATGAGATCCAGAGCTGTTGCATGGTGGTGGGTAGGTGGGGGTGGAGAGGAGTTCAGCCTCAGCAACCACAACAGCCAGACTAGGAACCAATTATAATTGGTGAACAAGTAATGGTTGGAATATAGAAGACCGGGTTTGTATGTATCTCAACTTTACCATGTATCCATACTGGATTCGGGGTGAGAAATTAATTTTCAGATCCTCAGCTTCCTTATTTGAAAACTACTGATAATAATTTATCACTAGAAAGGCTATATAGTTGTTGATAAAAGGAAAACATGAAGAGTATAGAATTCTATTATACAGTAAAAAAAGGCACAAATCCATTCAAGCATTCCTTAGACAGACACACACACACACACACACACACACACACGGAGAAGTAGGTTCTAATCTCAGAAGTAGTTTACAATTTCAGTTGAACAAAATAGACTTGATGCCCCATAGGCAATATTAAAATCAATGGTCCAGCCCTAACTGGTTTAGCTCAGTGGATAGAGTGTCGGCCTATGGACTGAAAGGTCCCAGGTTCGATTCTGGTCAAGGGCATGTACCTTGGTTGCAGGCACATCCCCAGTGGGGGGTGTGCAGGAGGCAGCTGATCGATGTTTCTCTCTCATTGATGTTTCTAACTCTCTATCCCTCTCCCTTCCTCTCTCTAAAAAAAAAAAATCAATAAAATATATTTTTAAAAAATCAATGGTCCAACATCCCAACTGCATTTCTAGGAGAATTATCTGGAAATTTTTTGCTTCTCGGCCACATGTCCTAGGTTCTGGTTTCTTACTGAGAAGTAACTATATTGTGGTCTTGATTATAGGTTCATAACCTCCATGTGTCTGAGATGGTAACTCCTTTTTCTTGACCTTTTAAACTGCAGGAAGACAGAAATAAAAGCCAAATGCAATCATTAGTATTAAAAGATTATGTTAAATTCCAAATAATCTGTGTGTTTGTTATTTAAGGCATTTGTATGTTTGAGAGACTGTAACGTATCAGTTTTGTAATTTTTAAGTGAATGTTATTTGAGAATTCAGTTAGTTAAGACTATTAGAATGTGAAAGAGAATTTGATTTTATTACACTAAGTTTAATGTGTTATCTGTGTGACTTTGAGCAAGTTGCTCAATACTTTAATACTTCTGTTTTCTCAAATGTAAAATAGAAAATCAGAATCATTAGATACCTATGGAATTGATATGAGGCTAAAATACATTGATATCTATAAAAAGCTTAGAAGAGTAACTGACAGAGTAAACACCATGTAAATGTTTAGCTGTAACATTTAGAAAGACTTTGCAAGGGAAGGTCATAAGTATACCTTGCCATACATTTGAATCACTTAAGAAAATGAAATTATTAAATTCACAAGTGTAGATAAAATATTTTTAAATATTAAATGTTATGGATTGTTTAAGGTGGTTTTATCTGTTCAAATTGAGTTAACTGATTGCTATTTTGCTGCATGTAAACTGATTATATTTTCCTATTATGAAGAGTAGATAAAAGGTCACAATCTATAGGTTGAAAGAAAAGCTAAAAGAAAGCTAAGGTTGTAAAACTTGTTAAATTTAATAAATTGAATAGTAATTCAGATTTTAAGGAACTACAATGAGTTACTCTTGCTCACCCAGAGTTACTTCTGCCTCTAACCTGAAATAGAATTTGCACTGACAAATAGTAGTTCCTATTCATCAGTGTGAAAGTCAAATAGAACTGCATTTTAGCACTTCCCAGACTATCTTCCAATATATGTTAGCAAACTACATGTACTATATGCTCCTCTTGAAGAATCAAGCGCTTGTTAGCATGTTGGAAAGCTGTTTAAATGGATTCTTCTAAATTCCCAACATTACTCTCCCATGGAGCATTTTATTTATGCACATCCGTCATCCTTTCGGGATAGCAGTTTGTGAGCTTTAAGCCCTAGACCAACAGAAAGTTTATAAATGAGCAACCTCAGTGTGTCTGTGATGATAACTCTTCTCTCCCAGCAGCAAAGAGGGCAGGTGCCCAAGGGCTGAAGGGGAGATCTGGAGTGGGGGTGGGGAGGGGTAAGAGAGATCCACAGGTGGAGGGGAAACCAAGGGAAGGGAAGAACACTGAGGCACATTTGTTTAGGGACTCCATCTCAAGCCAATTGCCTCCTGCATGCCCTCTACTGGGCATCAAGCCCACAGCCCGCACAAGTGCCCTGACCAGGAATGGAACCCAGACCTCCTGGTTCATGGGCGGATGCTCAACCACTGAGCACACTATCCGGGCTGTACTTTAATTATTTTCATGTAAACACATCCATAGATAACAAGATGACATAGATCCATCCTTCCCCAACCCTTCATTCCAATTTCTACTAATCCTGGGGGAAATATCTACAATATTTTATAAATAGTTTTAAATTAATGGTTTAAATAATGTGTCAGTCAGTGATTAGTGGAATTGGCAAAATCTTTTGCTCCAAAATCCTGATGTGTATGTGTGTGTGTGGGGGGGGAGGGGGGCGGGGGGCTCAGACTGTGATGGAACCTGGAGAAGTTTTCCTCCGGTTTCCTCCATGCTTTCCTGTTGTTCACGCTTTAGTCCACAGGACAACCATCTTTTGGGGTTCTTGGGCCTCATCTGCATTTGGTTAAGCCCCTCACGGGCATGCTAGTTACCCCAGGAAAGGATCTACAGCCCTTTGCACCTCATATTCTACATATGTCCAGAGATAAGGGGACATTTTTTCATTCACTGGATGTTCGCAGCCCATCTTCTTTCCACTTTAACTTTTTCAAACCTAGGAGTTGTCCCTTTTATCTTCCTGTGGAGGGTCCTCCCTTCTCCAGCCAATCTCTTCTTTCTTCAATCAGAGCCTCCAGGCTGCATAGCTGTGGGTACGCTATTTTCTGAAGCATTATACTTTACATAACAATTTTGGTCAGAGCTTGTGTTTGCCAAGTAAAACTATGCCTCTTTTTTAGTTTGTGAGTGTGTGTGTTCTTTGAAATTGCTCTAACCGCCTGTTGCTGTGATTCTGTGTAGTTAAGGTTAGCCAGAGGGAACTTAGGTCCAAAAAAAGGACTGCCCATGTGAAGAAGTTCTGTGCTCTATTTTTAATTAATACCCATGATAGTGTGAAAACAAAAATGAGCTGTTGCTAGAACATCTAAGACATTTTGAGGCAATGATCTTCAATGGTGAGCTACACTTCAGAAATTGAGAAGGATTTCATAAGGAATCTGAACAAAATTTCTGCATTGAATAAGGGTTCAGAGTTACATAAAGGGTTTGACGGAAGTCAATGTATGTCTTGTGATTTATATACCCGAGGCATGTAAGCAACAAAACAAAATATAGACCCCTTTACAAATAATGCTGGGCTCCAAGCAATCTAGTAGACAAACATCTTTATCTAAACCATACATAAGTAATGAGGCAATATGAATCCCACGGGGGCAAAAATGAACTCTGGTGGGGTGAAACAATTCTCAGATGCAACAACGGTTTGCGGTTGGGTAAAACAGATAACATTTATCTGTGGTATTTAAATTTCATGAGGAAAAAGAGAGAGAAAATTGGGGGGAGAGTCTAAAAAAGACTCCTTGGCAGGGGAGTGGTAATGAAAATAAAGTTGAGAAGCGCTGAGACCTCTGATAAATTGGTGAAATTATTGAAAGTTCACTTCTCCGACATTTATCTGTTCTCGTTCTGAAGTTTAAGCTTCACAAACAGAATTCACTGTGTGGGTCCTGCTGCTTTGATGTTGAAGAGTTGTGTCATTTCTCACAGCTGTGATATTGTTGGTGTTTCTTAGATGGGATGTGGGAAGAAGGCGACACATGTGTAATTCAAAATGGCATTTTCGAATGGTTCACTTGACTGAACCGCAGTTGACCTTTGCTTTGGCCTAAGAAAACCTTAAACGATGGGCCTACATTGCCACATGTCAGCACTCGGCATTTGTAGGTCTCATAATTTCCATGCCTGCTCCATCTTCAAGATCCAAACCAAGCATCACCCTGATTTTGAAACTTAAATAGAGCTTTAGTGTCCAGAGAGTAATTGTTCCTTCTTCCGAGCTGGCAGTGTAGAGTACCTGTCAATTACCTCACTAACCACCCTGCTGCGTTCTATTATCTGTTTCTCACCATCTCCACATCTCCGGGCCCTGCCTGCTAGCCAGTGGATGTATCAGTGATGGAATGTGATATTAGGGCTCAGTAATACTTGGAGTATAAAATGCAAACTTACCTCAATGCCAATAGAAGTGGCAAAAGGATTCTTTTTGATTTTTTTTGCAGAATTTTTACCAGAAAAACTTCTGCATTAAAGTGGTTCAGTGTCACCCTATCTGGTTTGGCTCAGTGGATAGAGTGTCAGCCTGCGGACCGAAGGGTCCCAGGTTCGATTCCAGTCAAGGGCATGTATATTGGTTGCAGGCACATCCCCAGTGGAGGGTGCGCAGGAGGCAGCTGATAGATGTTTCTAACTCTCTATCCCTCTCCCTTCCTCTCTGTAAAAAATCAATAAAATATATTTTTTTAAAAATTAAAAAAAATAAAGTGCTTCAGTGTCCATCTGGATTAATCACAACCCTGTAACATTTATTTGCAAGTGGCATTGCTATTTTATTCAAACTGCAAATGTTCAAAATCAAATTAATTTTCTTTTTCACTCCCCCTGCCCCTGTCTCCCCCACCCTGCCCCATTCTGGATAATGGCACCACAATTTGCCAGTTGTCCCAAACCAGGAACCTGGAAGTCAACCTGCCTTGTCCCAATTCCCTCCCACATCAATCTCTTTTCTACCTCTCGAATATTTCTTCAGTCTTTCTTCAGCTTCTAGTGTAACAGACGCAGCCTCATCCAAGCATACCCCTCACTGGTTGATGTATGATGTTTGCTATGTGTGCCCCAGGGGCACTGTTTATTTCACGCTCTCCACAGGGGATAGGTGCTGGAGGTTGTGGAATTGCAGTTCGTAATGTTTGGAAAGGAATGGAAAATAATTTTTGAATCAAACTGCAGCCATTTTATTGCACACAGAAAAGGAAAAGAAGGCAGGATAAGAGGGTATGTTAACTAGACAACTTGTGTAGTAACAATATATTTGTTTGTTTGCAAGTCTGTTCACTTCTTGTCTATCCCTAAGATTTCTTCATAAAACACTGCTGCCCTTGGAAATGTTATATGAGGGGAAATAGAACAACTGTTGTTTACTTAGTTACGCTATTAATATATAATCATTATTAGTTAGCATTATACACATACAGATTACATAATACATTAATGCTTATTATTACATATTTACCTTTATTTTTTACAAAAAGTAGTATTTTCAAATGAACAGACTTTCCAAAACCACTCTT